>NC_081356.1:44069392-44370392 GCF_030684315.1 Stegostoma tigrinum | reverse complement strand
GAGAGAGAGAGAGTGCGAGAGGGAGAGAGAGAGAGAGACAGCGCGAGTGGGAGAGAGAGAGAGAGAGAGACAGCGCGAGACCGAGAGGGAGAGAGAGCGACAGCGCGAGTGCGAGTGGGGGAGAGAGAGAGAGAGAGACAGCGCGAGACCGAGAGGGAGAGAGAGATAGAGACAGCGCATGAGTGAGTGGGAGAGAGAGAGAGAGAGAGAGACAGCGCGAGAGGGAGAGAGAGAGAGAGAGAAAGTGCGAGAGCGAGAGGGAGAGAGAGAGAGACAGTGCGAGAGGGAGAGACAGTGCGAGAGGGAGAGGGAGAGACAGTGCGAGAGGGAGAGGGAGAGACAGTGCGAGAGGGAGAGGGAGAGACAGTGCGAGAGGGAGAGGGAGAGGGAGAGAGAGACAGTGCGAGATGGAGAGGGAGACAGAGCGAGAGGGAGTGAGAGAGACAGTGCGAGTGGGAGAGAGAGAGAGACAGTGTGAGGGAGAGGGAGAGAGAGAGAGAGAGAGACAGTGCGCGAGAGAGAGAGAGAGACAGTGCGAGAGGGAGAGGGAGAGAGAGAGAGACAATGCGAGATGGAGAGGGAGAGAGAGAGACAGGGAGAGGGCGAGTGGGAGAGAGAGAGAGAGACAGCGCGAGAGCGAGAGGGAGAGAGAGAGAGAGAGACAGCGCGAGAGCGAGAGGGAGA
The DNA here is from genome assembly GCF_030684315.1 of Stegostoma tigrinum. Classification (NCBI taxonomy): domain Eukaryota; kingdom Metazoa; phylum Chordata; class Chondrichthyes; order Orectolobiformes; family Stegostomatidae; genus Stegostoma; species Stegostoma tigrinum. The sequence goes on along the minus strand of NC_081356.1, from coordinate 44,369,708 downwards.
GAGAGATAGAGACAGCGCATGAGTGAGTGGGAGAGAGAGAGAGAGAGAGAGAGACAGCGCGAGTGGGAGAGAGAGAGAGAGAGAGAGAGAGACAGCGCGAGAGGGAGAGAGAGAGAGAGAGAGAGAGAGAGAGACAGTGCGACATGGAGAGGGAGAGAGAGAGAGAGAGAGAGACAGTGCGAGATGGAGAGGGAGAGAGACAGACAGTGCGAGAGCGAGAGGGAGTGAGAGAGAGAGAGTGGGAGAGTGAGAGGGAGAGAGAGAGAGTGTGAGAGCGAGTGGGAGAGAGAGAGAGAGAGTGCGAGAGCGAGTGGGAGAGAGAGAGAGAGACAGTGCGAGAGCGAGAGAGAGAGAGACAGTGCAAAATCGAGAGAGAGAAGAGAGAGACAGTGCAAGAGGGAGAGAGAGAGTGCGAGAGAGTATGGGAGAGAGAGAGAGAGACAGCGCGAGAGCGAGAGGGAGAGCGAGAGAGAGACAGCGCGAGAGCAAGAGAGAGAGAGAGACAGCGCGAGAGCGAGAGGGAGAGCGAGAGAGAGAGAGACAGTGCGAGAGGGAAAGGGAGAGGGAGAGAGAGACAGTGCGAGATGGAGAGGGAGACAGAGCGAGAGGGAGTGAGAGAGACAGTGCGAGTGGGAGAGAGAGAGAGACAGTGCGAGGGAGAGGGAGAGAGAGAGAGAGAGACAGTGCGCGAGAGAGAGAGAGAGAGACAGTGCGAGAGGGAGAGGGAGAGAGAGAGAGACAATGCGAGATGGAGAGGGAGAGAGAGAGACAGGGAGAGGGAGAGAGAGAGAGAGAGACAGCGCGAGATCGAGAGGGAGAGAGACAGCGCGAGATCGAGAGGGAGAGAGACAGCGCGAGAGCGAGAGGGAGAGAGAGAGCGCGAGAGCGAGAGGGAGAGAGAGAGCGCGAGAGCGAGAGGGAGAGAGAGAGCGCGAGAGCGAGAGGGAGAGAGAGAGTGCGAGAGCGAGTGGGAGAGAGAGAGAGAGACAGTGGGAGAGTGAGAGGGAGAGAGAGAGAGAGACAATGCGAGATGGAGAGGGAGAGAGAGAGACAGGGAGAGGGAGAGAGAGAGAGAGAGACAGCGCGAGATCGAGAGGGAGAGAGACAGCGCGAGAGCGAGAGGGAGAGAGAGAGCGCGAGAGCGAGAGGGAGAGAGAGAGAGTGCGAGAGCGAGTGGGAGAGAGAGAGAGACAGTGGGAGAGTGAGAGGGAGAGAGAGAGAGTGTGAGAGCGAGTGGGAGAGAGAGAGAGAGAGAGAGTGCGAGAGCGAGTGGGAGAGAGAGAGAGAGACAGTGCGAGAGCGAGAGAGAGAGAGACAGTGCAAAATCGAGAGAGAGAAGAGAGAGACAGTGCAAGAGGGAGAGAGAGAGTGCGAGAGAGTATGGGAGAGAGAGAGAGAGAGACAGCGCGAGAGCGAGAGGGAGAGAGAGAGAGAGAGTGCGAGAGCGAGTGGGAGAGAGAGAGAGACAGTGGGAGAGTGTGAGGGAGAGAGAGAGAGTGTGAGAGCGAGTGGGAGAGAGAGAGAGAGAGAGAGTGCGAGAGCGAGTGGGAGAGAGAGAGAGAGACAGTGCGAGAGCGAGAGAGAGAGAGACAGTGCAAAATCGAGAGAGAGAAGAGAGAGACAGTGCAAGAGGGAGAGAGAGAGTGCGAGAGAGTATGGGAGAGAGAGAGAGAGACAGCGCGAGAGCGAGAGGGAGAGCGAGAGAGAGACAGCGCGAGAGCGAGAGGGAGAGACAGAGAGAGAGACAGCGCGAGAGCGAGAGGGAGAGAGAGAGAGAGACAGTGCGAGATGGAGAGGGAGACAGAGCGAGAGGGAGTGAGAGAGACAGTGCGAGTGGGAGAGAGAGAGAGAGAGACAGTGCGAGGGAGAGGGAGAGAGAGAGAGAGAGACAGTGCGCGAGAGAGAGAGAGAGACAGTGCGAGAGGGAGAGGGAGAGAGAGAGAGACAATGCGAGATGGAGAGGGAGAGAGAGAGACAGGGAGAGGGCGAGTGGGAGAGAGAGAGAGAGACAGCGCGAGGGTGAGAGGGAGAGGGAGAGACAGTGCGAGGGCTAGAGGGAGAGGGAGAGACAGTGGGAGAGGGAGAGAGAGAGAGACAGGGAGAGGGAGAGAGAGAGAGACAGTGCGAGTGCAAGAGGGAGAGGGTGAGAGAGAGCGACAGTGCGAGTGCGAGAGGGAGAGGGAGAGAGAGAGAGACAGTGCGAGGGCGAGTGGGAGAGAGCGAGAGACAGTGCGAGGGCGAGTGGGAGAGAGCGAGAGAGAGAGACAGTGCGAGGGGGAGAGGGAGAGAGACAGCGCGAGAGCGAGAGGGAGAGAGAGCGACAGCGCGAGTGCGACTGGGGGAGAGAGAGAGAGAGACAGCGCGAGAGGGAGAGAGAGATAGAGACAGCGCATGAGTGAGTGGGAGAGAGAGAGAGAGAGAGACAGTGCGAGAGCGAGTGGGGGAGAGACAGTGCGAGAGGGAGAGAGAGAGAGAGAGAGTGCGAGAGGGAGAGGGAGAGAGAGAGAGTGTCAGTGCGAGTGCAAGAGGGAGAGGGTGAGTGAGAGCGACAGTGCGAGTGCGAGAGGGAGAGGCAGAGAGAGAGAGACAGCGCGAGTGCGAGAGTGAGAGGGAGAGAGACATTGCGAGGGCGAGAGGGAGAGGGAGAGACAGTGCGAGGGCAAGAAGGAGAGGGAGAGAGAGACAGTGCGAGATGGAGAGGGAGACAGAGCGAGAGGGAGTGAGAGAGACAGTGCGAGTGGGAGAGAGAGAGAGACAGTGCGAGGGAGAGGGAGAGAGAGAGAGAGACAGTGCGCGAGGGAGAGGGAGAGAGAGAGAGACAGTGCGAGAGGGAGAGGGAGAGAGAGAGACAGGGAGAGGGCGAGTGGGAGAGAGAGAGAGAGAGAGAGAGAGAGAGAGAGAGAGAGAGAGAGACAGTGCGAGGGCGAGTGGGAGAGAGAGAGAGAGACAGTGCGAGGGTGAGAGGGAGAGGGAGAGACAGTGGGAGAGGGAGAGAGAGAGAGACAGGGAGAGGGAGAGAGAGAGAGACAGTGCGAGTGCAAGAGGGAGAGGGTGAGAGAGAGCGACAGTGCGAGTGCGAGAGGGAGAGGGAGAGAGAGAGAGACAGTGCGAGGGCGAGTGGGAGAGAGCGAGAGACAGTGCGAGGGCGAGTGGGAGAGAGCGAGAGAGAGAGACAGTGCGAGGGGGAGAGGGAGAGAGACAGCGCGAGAGCGAGAGGGAGAGAGAGCGACAGCGCGAGTGCGACTGGGGGAGAGAGAGAGAGAGACAGCGCGAGAGGGAGAGAGAGATAGAGACAGCGCATGAGTGAGTGGGAGAGAGAGAGAGAGAGAGAGACAGTGCGAGAGCGAGTGGGGGAGAGACAGAGAGACAGCGCAAGTGGGAGAGAGAGAGAGAGAGAGAGAGAGAGACAGCGCGAGAGCGAGAGGGTGAGAGAGAGAGACAGTGCGAGATGGAGAGGGAGAGAGAGAGAGACACTGCGAGAGCGAGAGGGAGAGAGAGAGAGAGAGACAGTGCGAGAGCGAGAGGGAGAGAGAGAGAGACAGTGCGAGAGTGAGAGAGAGAGAGAGAGAGAGACAGAGCGAGAGGGAGAGAGAGAGAGAGACAGTGCGAGAGCGAGAGGGAGAGACAGTGCGAGAGGGAGAGACAGTGCAAGAGGGAGAGACAGTGCGAGAGCGAGAGTGAGAGAGAGAGAGACAGTGCGCGAGGGATAGGGAGAGAGAGAGAGAGACTGTGCGAGAGGGAGAGGGAAAGAGAGACAGAGACAGTGCGAATGCGAGAGGGAGAGGGAGAGTGAGAGACAGGGAGAGGGCGAGTGGGAGAGAGAGAGAGACAGTGCGACGACGAGTGGGAGAGAGAGAGACAGTACGAGAGCGAGAGGGAGAGGGAGAGAGAGACAGTATGAGAGCGAGAGGGAGAGAGAGAGAGACAGTGCGAGAGGGAGCGGGAGAGAGACAGTGCGAGAGGGAGAGGGAGAGAGAGAAAGTGCGAGAGGGAGAGAGAGAGTGCGAGAGGGAGTGAGAGAGAGAGACAGTGCGAGAGGGAGAGGGAGAGAGACAGTGCGAGAGGGAGAGGGAGAGGGAGAGAGACAGTGGGAGAGGGAGAGTGAGAGCGAGTGCGAGAGGGAGAGGGAGAGAGAGAGAGAGAGAGTCAGTGCGAGTGCAAGAGGGAGAGGGTGAGTGAGAGCGACAGTGCGAGTGCGAGAGGGAGAGGCAGAGAGAGAGAGACAGCGCGAGTGCGAGAGTGAGAGGGAGAGAGACATTGCGAGGGCGAGAGGGAGAGGGAGAGACAGTGCGAGGGCAAGAAGGAGAGGGAGAGAGAGACAGTGCGAGATGGAGAGGGAGACAGAGCGAGAGGGAGTGAGAGAGACAGTGCGAGTGGGAGAGAGAGAGAGACAGTGCGAGGGAGAGGGAGAGAGAGAGAGAGACAGTGCGCGAGGGAGAGGGAGAGAGAGAGAGACAGTGCGAGAGGGAGAGGGAGAGAGAGAGACAGGGAGAGGGCGAGTGGGAGAGAGAGAGAGAGAGAGAGAGAGAGAGAGAGAGAGACAGTGCGAGGGCGAGTGGGAGAGAGAGAGAGAGACAGTGCGAGGGTGAGAGGGAGAGGGAGAGACAGTGGGAGAGGGAGAGAGAGAGAGACAGGGAGAGGGAGAGAGAGAGAGACAGTGCGAGTGCAAGAGGGAGAGGGTGAGAGAGAGCGACAGTGCGAGTGCGAGAGGGAGAGGGAGAGAGAGAGAGACAGTGCGAGGGCGAGTGGGAGAGAGCGAGAGACAGTGCGAGGGCGAGTGGGAGAGAGCGAGAGAGAGAGACAGTGCGAGGGGGAGAGGGAGAGAGACAGCGCGAGAGCGAGAGGGAGAGAGAGCGACAGCGCGAGTGCGACTGGGGGAGAGAGAGAGAGAGACAGCGCGAGAGGGAGAGAGAGATAGAGACAGCGCATGAGTGAGTGGGAGAGAGAGAGAGAGAGAGAGACAGTGCGAGAGCGAGTGGGGGAGAGACAGAGAGACAGCGCAAGTGGGAGAGAGAGAGAGAGAGAGAGAGAGAGACAGCGCGAGAGCGAGAGGGTGAGAGAGAGAGACAGTGCGAGATGGAGAGGGAGAGAGAGAGAGACACTGCGAGAGCGAGAGGGAGAGAGAGAGAGAGAGACAGTGCGAGAGCGAGAGGGAGAGAGAGAGAGACAGTGCGAGAGTGAGAGAGAGAGAGAGAGAGAGACAGAGCGAGAGGGAGAGAGAGAGAGAGACAGTGCGAGAGCGAGAGGGAGAGACAGTGCGAGAGGGAGAGACAGTGCAAGAGGGAGAGACAGTGCGAGAGCGAGAGTGAGAGAGAGAGAGACAGTGCGCGAGGGATAGGGAGAGAGAGAGAGAGACTGTGCGAGAGGGAGAGGGAAAGAGAGACAGAGACAGTGCGAATGCGAGAGGGAGAGGGAGAGTGAGAGACAGGGAGAGGGCGAGTGGGAGAGAGAGAGAGACAGTGCGACGACGAGTGGGAGAGAGAGAGACAGTACGAGAGCGAGAGGGAGAGGGAGAGAGAGACAGTATGAGAGCGAGAGGGAGAGAGAGAGAGACAGTGCGAGAGGGAGCGGGGAGAGAGACAGTGCGAGAGGGAGAGGGAGAGAGAGAAAGTGCGAGAGGGAGAGAGAGAGTGCGAGAGGGAGTGAGAGAGAGAGACAGTGCGAGAGGGAGAGGGAGAGAGACAGTGCGAGAGGGAGAGGGAGAGGGAGAGAGACAGTGGGAGAGGGAGAGTGAGAGCGAGTGCGAGAGGGAGAGGGAGAGAGAGAGAGAGAGAGTCAGTGCGAGTGCAAGAGGGAGAGGGTGAGTGAGAGCGACAGTGCGAGTGCGAGAGGGAGAGGCAGAGAGAGAGAGACAGCGCGAGTGCGAGAGTGAGAGGGAGAGAGACAGTGCGAGGGCGAGAGGGAGAGACAGTGCGAGGGCGAGTGGGAGAGAGAGAGAGACAGTGCGAGGGTGAGAGGGGGAGGGAGAGAGAGGCAGTGTCAGTGCGAGAGGGAGAGGGTGAGTGAGAGAGACAGGGCGAGAGCGAGATTGAGAGAGAGAGAGACAGTGCAAAATCGAGAGAGAGAAGAGAGAGACAGTGCGAGAGGGAGAGAGAGAGAGTGCGAGAGAGTATGGGAGAGAGAGAGAGAGAGACAGCGCGAGAGCGAGAGGGAGAGCGAGAGAGAGACAGCGCGAGAGTGAGAGGGAGAGAGAGAGAGAGAGAGACAGCGCGAGAGGGAGAGAGAGAGAGACAGCGCGAGAGCGAAAGGGAGAGAGAGAGACAGCGCGAGAGCGAGAGGGAGAGAGAGCGACAGCGTGAGTGCGAGTGGGGTTAGAGAGAGAGAGAGAGAGACAGCGCGAGAGCGAGAGGGAGAGAGACAGAGAGAGAGACAGCGCGAGAGGGAGAGAGAGAGAGAGAGAGAGAGACAGCGCGAGAGCGAGAGGGAGAGAGAGAGAGAGACAGCGCATGAGTGAGTGGGAGAGAGAGAGAGAGAGAGAGAGACAGTGCAAGAGCGAGTGGGGGAGAGAGAGAGAGACAGCGCGAGTGGGAGAGAGAGAGAGAGAGAGAGAGAGAGACAGCGCGAGACCGAGAGGGAGAGAGAGATAGAGACAGCGCGAGAGCGAGAGGGAGAGAGAGAGACAGTGCGTGAGCGAGAGGGAGAGAGAGCGACAGCACGAGTGCGAGTGGGAGAGAGAGAGAGAGATAGAGACAGTGCGAGATGTAGAGGGAGAGAGAGAGACAGCGCGAGAGCGAGAGGGAGAGAGAGTGACAGCGCGAGTGCGAGTGGGGGAGAGAGAGAGAGAGAGACAGCGCGAGACCGAGAGGAGGAGAGTGACAGCGCGAGTGCGAGCGGGGGAAGAGAGAGAGAGAGAGAGCCAGCGCGAGACCGAGAGGGAGAGAGAGATAGAGACAGCGCATGAGTGAGTGGGAGAGAGAGAGAGAGAGAGAGAGACAGCGTGAGAGCGAGAGGGAGAGAGAGAGAGAGACAGTGCGAGATGGAGAGGGAGAGAGAGAGACAGTGCGAGAGGAGAGAGAGAGAGACAGTGCGAGAGCGAGAGCGAGAGGGAGGGACAGTGCGAGAGGGAGAGACAGTGCGAGAGGGAGAGACAGTGCGAGAGGGAGAGACAGTGCGAGAGCGAGAGTGAGAGAGAGAGAGACAGTGCGCGAGGGATAGGGAGAGAGAGAGAGTCAGTGCGAGAGGGAGAGGGAAAGAGAGACACAGACAGTGCGAATGCGAGAGGGAGAGGGAGAGTGAGAGACAGGGAGAGGGCGAGTGGGAGAGAGAGAGAGACAGTGCGAGGACGAGTGGGAGAAAGAGAGAGACAGTGCGAGGGCGAGTGGGAGAGAGAGAGACAGTACGAGAGCGAGAGGGAGAGGGAGAGAGAGACAGTACGAGAGCGAGAGGGAGAGAGAGAGAGACAGTGCGAGAGGGAGCGGGAGAGAGACAGTGCGAGAGGGAGAGGGAGAGAGAGAAAGTGCGAGAGGGAGAGAGAGAGTGCGAGAGGGAGTGAGAGAGAGAGACAGTGCGAGAGGGAGAGGGAGAGAGACAGTGCGAGAGGGAGAGGGAGAGGGAGAGTGAGAGCGAGTGCGAGAGGGAGAGGGAGAGAGAGAGAGAGAGAGAGAGTCAGTGCGAGTGCAAGAGGGAGAGGGTGAGTGAGAGCGACAGTGCGAGTGCGAGAGGGAGAGGCAGAGAGAGAGAGACAGCGCGAGTGCGAGAGTGAGAGAGACAGTGCGAGGGGGAGAGGGAGAGGGAGAGACAGTGCGAGGGGGAGAGGGAGAGGGAGAGACAGTGCGAGGGCGAGTGGGAGAGAGAGAGAGACAGTGCGAGGGTGAGAGGGGGAGGGAGAGAGAGGCAGTGTCAGTGCGAGAGGGAGAGGGTGAGTGAGAGAGACAGGGCGAGAGCGAGATTGAGAGAGAGAGAGACAGTGCAAAATCGAGAGAGAGAAGAGAGAGACAGTGCAAGAGGGAGAGAGAGAGAGTGCGAGAGAGTATGGGAGAGAGAGAGAGACAGCGCGAGAGCGAGAGGGAGAGCGAGAGAGAGACAGCGCGAGAGCGAGAGGGAGAGAGAGAGAGAGAGAGACAGCGCGAGAGGGAGAGAGAGAGAGACAGCGCGAGAGCGAAAGGGAGAGAGAGAGAGCGCGAGAGCGAAAGGGAGAGAGAGAGAGCGCGAGAGCGAGAGGGAGAGAGAGCGACAGCGTGAGTGCGAGTGGGGTTAGAGAGAGAGAGAGAGAGAGAGAGACAGCGCGAGAGCGAGAGGGAGAGAGAGAGAGAGACAGCGCAAGAGTGAGTGGGAGAGAGAGAGAGAGACAGCGCATGAGTGAGTGGGAGAGAGAGAGAGAGAGACTGCGCGAGGGCGAGTGGGGGAGAGAGAGAGAGACAGCGCGAGAGCGAGAGGGAGAGAGAGAGACAGTGCGTGAGCGAGAGGGAGAGAGAGCGACAGCACGAGTGCGAGTGGGAGAGAGAGAGAGATAGAGACAGTGCGAGATGTAGAGGGAGAGAGAGAGAGAGACAGTGCGAGATGGAGAGGGAGAGAGAGAGACAGCGCGAGAGGGAGTGGGGGAGAGAGAGAGAGAGAGAGACAGCGCGAGACCGAGAGGGAGAGAGAGTGACAGCGCGAGTGCGAGCGGGGGAGAGAGAGAGAGAGAGAGAGAGAGAGAGAGACAGCGCGAGACCGAGAGGGAGAGAGAGATCGAGACAGCGCATGAGTGAGTGGGAGAGAGAGAGAGAGAGAGACAGCGCTGAGAGCGAGAGGGAGAGAGAGAGAGAGACAGTGCGAGATGGAGAGGGAGAGAGAGAGACAGTGCGAGAGGGAGAGGGAGGGACAGTGCGAGATGGGAGAGACAGTGCGAGAGGGAGAGACAGTGCGAGAGGGAGAGACAGTGCGAGAGGGAGAGACAGTGCGGGAGGGAGAGACAGTGCGGGAGGGAGAGACAGTGCGGGAGGGAGAGACAGTGCGGGAGGGAGAGACAGTGCGGGAGGGAGAGACAGTGCGGGAGGGAGAGACAGTGACAGTGCGAGAGCGAGAGGGAGAGGGAGAGAGAGACAGTGCGAGATGGAGAGGGAGACAGAGCAAGAGGGAGTGAGAGAGACAGTGCGAGTGGGAGAGAGAGAGCGACAGTGCGAGGGAGAGGGAGAGAGAGAGAGAGACAGTGCGCGAGGGAGAGGGAGAGTGAGAGAGAGAGACAGTGCGAGAGGGAGAGGGAGAGAGAGAGAGAGACAATGCGAGATGGAGAGGGAGAGATAGAGAGAGACAGTGTGAGAGGGAGAGGGAAAGAGAGACAGAGACAGTGCGAGAGGGAGAGGGAGAGAGAGAGAGACAGGGAGAGGGCGAGTGGGAGAGAGAGAGAGAGACAGCGCGAGAGCGAGAGGGAGAGAGAGAGAGATAGAGACAGTGCGAGATGGAGAGGGAGAGAGAGAGACAGCGCGAGAGCGAGAGGGAGGGAGAGAGAGAGAGAGAGAGAGAGAGCGAGAGGGGTTAGAGAGAGAGAGACTGCGCGAGAGCGAGAGGGAGAGAGAGAGAGAGAGAGACAGCGCATGAGTGAGTGGGAGAGAGAGAGAGAGAGACAGTGCGAGAGCAAGTGGGGGAGAGAGAGAGAGAGACAGCGCGAGTGGGAGAGAGAGAGAGAGAGAGAGAGACAGCGCGAGAGGGAGAGAGAGAGAGACAGTGCGAGATGGAGAGGGAGAGAGAGAGAGACAGTGTGAGAGCAAGAGGGAGAGAGAGAGACTGCGCGAGGGCGAGTGGGATAGAGAGAGAGAGACAGCGCGAGAGCGAGAGGGAGAGAGAGAGAGAGATAGAGACAGTGCGAGATGTAGAGGGAGAGAGAGAGAGAGAGACAGTGCGAGATGGAGAGGGAGAGAGAGAGACAGCGCGAGAGGGAGAGGGAGAGAGAGTGACAGCGCGAGTGCGAGTGGGGGAGAGAGAGAGAGAGAGAGACAGCGCGAGACCGAGAGGGAGAGAGAGTGACAGCGCGAGTGCGAGCGGGGGAGAGAGAGACAGCGCGAGACCGAGAGGGAGAGAGAGATCGAGACAGCGCATGAGTGAGTGGGAGAGAGAGAGAGAGAGAGAGACAGCGCGAGAGCGAGAGGGAGAGAGAGAGAGAGACAGTGCGAGATGGAGTGGGAGAGAGAGAGACAGTGCGAGAGGGAGAGGGAGGGACAGTGCGAGATGGGAGAGACAGTGCAAGAGGGAGAGACAGTGCGAGAGGGAGAGACAGTGCGAGAGGGAGAGACAGTGCGAGAGGGAGAGACAGTGCGAGAGGGAGAGACAGTGCGAGAGGGAGAGACAGTGCGGGAGGGAGAGACAGTGCGGGAGGGAGAGACAGTGCGGGAGGGAGAGACAGTGCGGGAGGGAGAGACAGTGCGGGAGGGAGAGACAGTGACAGTGCGAGAGCGAGAGGGAGAGGGAGAGAGAGACAGTGCGAGATGGAGAGTGAGACAGTGCAAGAGGGAGTGAGAGAGACAGTGCGTGTGGGAGAGAGAGAGCGACAGTGCGAGGGAGAGGGAGAGAGAGAGAGAGACAGTGCGCGAGGGAGAGGGAGAGTGAGAGAGAGAGACAGTGCGAGAGGGAGAGGGAGAGAGAGAGAGAGACAATGCGAGATGGAGAGGGAGAGATAGAGAGAGACAGTGTGAGAGGGAGAGGGAAAGAGAGACAGAGACAGTGCGAGAGGGAGAGGGAGAGAGAGAGAGACAGGGAGAGGGCGAGTGGGAGAGAGAGAGAGAGACAGCGCGAGAGCGAGAGGGAGAGAGAGAGAGATAGAGACAGTGCGAGATGGAGAGGGAGAGAGAGAGACAGCGCGAGAGCGAGAGGGAGAGAGAGAGAGAGAGAGAGAGCGAGAGGGGTTAGAGAGAGAGAGAGAGAGAGACTGCGCGAGAGCGAGAGGGAGAGAGAGAGAGAGAGACAGTGCGAGAGCAAGTGGGGGAGAGAGAGAGAGAGACAGCGCGAGTGGGAGAGAGAGAGAGAGAGAGAGAGAGAGAGACAGCGCGAGAGGGAGAGAGAGAGAGACAGTGCGAGATGGAGAGGGAGAGAGAGAGAGACAGTGCGAGAGCAAGAGGGAGAGAGAGAGACTGCGCGAGGGCGAGTGGGATAGAGAGAGAGAGACAGCGCGAGAGCGAGAGGGAGAGAGAGAGAGATAGAGACAGTGCGAGATGTAGAGGGAGAGAGAGAGAGAGACAGTGCGAGATGGAGAGGGAGAGAGAGAGACAGCGCGAGAGGGAGAGAGAGTGACAGCGCGAGTGCGAGTGGGGGAGAGAGAGAGAGAGAGAGACAGCGCGAGACCGAGAGGGAGAGAGAGTGACAGCGCGAGTGCGAGCGGGGGAGAGAGAGAGAGAGAGAGAGAGAGACAGCGCGAGACCGAGAGGGAGAGAGAGATCGAGACAGCGCATGAGTGAGTGGGAGAGAGAGAGAGAGAGAGACAGCGCGAGAGCGAGAGGGAGAGAGAGAGAGAGACAGTGCGAGATGGAGAGGGAGAGAGAGAGAGACAGTGCGAGAGGGAGAGGGAGAGAGAGAGAGATAGAGACAGTGCGAGATGTAGAGGGAGAGAGAGAGAGAGAGACAGTGCGAGATGGAGAGGGAGAGAGAGAGACAGCGCGAGAGGGAGAGGGAGGGACAGTGCGAGATGGGAGAGACAGTGCAAGAGGGAGAGACAGTGCGAGAGGGAGAGACAGTGCGAGAGGGAGAGACAGTGCGAGAGGGAGAGACAGTGCGGGAGGGAGAGACAGTGCGGGAGGGAGAGACAGTGCGGGAGGGAGAGACAGTGCGGGAGGGAGAGACAGTGCGGGAGGGAGAGACAGTGCGGGAGGGAGAGACAGTGCGGGAGGGAGAGACAGTGACAGTGCGAGAGCGAGAGGGAGACAGAGCAAGAGGGAGTGAGAGAGACAGTGCGAGTGGGAGAGAGAGAGCGACAGTGCGAGGGAGAGGGAGAGAGAGAGAGAGACAGTGCGCGAGGGAGAGGGAGAGTGAGAGAGAGACAATGCGAGATGGAGAGGGAGAGATAGAGAGAGACAGTGTGAGAGGGAGAGGGAAAGAGAGACAGAGACAGTGCGAGAGGGAGAGGGAGAGAGAGAGAAACAGGGAGAGGGCGAGTGGGAGAGAGAGAGAGAGACAGCGCGAGAGCGAGAGGGAGAGAGAGAGAGATAGAGACAGTGCGAGATGGAGAGGGAGAGAGAGAGACAGCGCGAGAGCGAGAGGGAGAGAGAGAGAGAGAGAGAGAGAGCGAGAGGGGTTAGAGAGAGAGAGAGAGAGAGAGAGAGACTGCGCGAGAGCGAGAGGGAGAGAGAGAGAGAGACAGCGCATGAGTGAGTGGGAGAGAGAGAGAGAGAGACAGTGCGAGAGCAAGTGGGGGAGAGAGAGAGAGAGACAGCGCGAGTGGGAGAGAGAGAGAGAGAGAGAGACAGCGCGAGAGGGAGAGAGAGAGAGACAGTGCGAGATGGAGAGGGAGAGAGAGAGAGACAGTGCGAGAGCAAGAGGGAGAGAGAGAGACTGCGCGAGGGCGAGTGGGATAGAGAGAGAGAGACAGCGCGAGAGCGAGAGGGAGAGAGAGAGACAGTGCGTGAGCGAGAGGGAGAGAGAGCGACAGCACGAGTGCGAGTGGGAGAGAGAGAGAGATAGAGACAGTGCGAGATGTACAGGGAGAGAGAGAGAGAGAGAGACAGTGCGAGATGGAGAGGGAGAGAGAGAGACAGCGCGAGAGCGAGAGGGAGAGAGAGAGAGAGACAGCGCGAGTGGGAGAGAGAGAGAGAGACAGCGCGAGAGCGAGAGGGAGAGAGAGCGACAGACAGCGCATGAGTGAGTGGGAGAGAGAGAGAGAGAGACAGCGCGAGTGCGAGTGGGAGAGAGAGAGAGAGACAGACAGCGCGAGAGCGAGAGGGAGAGAGAGAGAGACAGTGCGAGATGGAGAGGGAGAGAGAGAGAGAGAGACAGCGCAAGTGGGAGAGAGAGAGAGAGAGAGAGACAGACAGCGCGAGAGCGAGAGGGAGAGAGAGAGAGAGACAGTGCGAGAGCGAGAGGGAGAGAGAGAGACAGTGCGAGAGCGAGAGGGAGAGACAGTGCGAGAGAGGGAGAGACAGTGCGAGAGGGAGAGACAGTGCGAGAGGGAGAGACAGTGCGAGAGGGAGAGACAGTGCGAGAGCAAGAGGGAGAGGGAGAGAGAGACAGTGCGAAATGGAGAGAGAGACAGAGCGAGAGGGAGTGAGAGAGACAGTGCGAGTGGGAGAGAGAGAGAGACAGTGCGAGGGAGAGGGAGAGAGAGAGAGAGAGAGAGACAGTGCGCGAGGGAGAGGGAGAGAGAGAGAGACAGTGCGAGAGGGAGAGGGAGAGAGGGAGACAGCACGAGAGCAAGAGGGAGAGAGAGAGAGACAGCGCGAGTGGGAGAGAGAGAGACAGCGCGAGAGCGAAAGGGAGAGAGAGAGACAGCGCGAGAGCGAAAGGGAGAGAGAGAGACAGCGCGAGAGCGAGAGGGAGAGAGAGGGACAGCGCGAGTGCGAGTGGGGTTAGAGAGAGAGAGAGAGAGACAGCGCGAGAGCGAGAGGGAGAGAGAGAGAGAGAGACAGCGCATGTGTGAGTGGGAGAGAGAGACAGTGCGAGAGCGAGTGGGGGAGAGAGAGAGAGACAGCGCGAGTGGGAGAGAGAGAGAGAGAGAGAGAGACAGCGCGAGAGCGAGAGGGAGAGAGAGAGAGACAGTGCGAGATGGAGAGGGAGAGAGAGAGAGACAGTGCGAGAGCAAGAGGGAGAGATAGAAACTGCGCGAGGGCGAGTGGGATAGAGAGAGAGAGAGACAGCGCGAGAGCGAGAGGGAGAGAGAGAGAGAGACAGCGCGAGAGCGAGAGGGAGAGAGAGAGACAGTGCGTGAGCGAGAGGGAGAGAGAGCGACAGCGCGAGTGCGAGTGGGAGAGAGAGAGAGAGATAGAGACAGTGCGAGATGTATAGAGAGACAGAGAGAGAGAGAGAGAGAGAGAGAGAGAGAGAGAGAGAGACAGTGCGAGATGGAGAGGGAGAGAGAGAGACAGCGCGAGAAGGAGAGGGAGAGAGAGAGAGAGACAGCGCGAGTGGGAGAGAGAGAGAGAGAGAGACAGCGCGAGAGCGAGAGGGAGAGAGAGTGATAGCGCGAGTGCGAGGGGGGGAGAGAGAGAGAGAGACAGCGCGAGAGCGAGAGGGAGAGAGAGATAGAGACAGCGCATGAGTGAGTGGGAGAGAGAGAGAGAGAGAGACAGCGCGAGTGGGAGAGAGAGAGAGAGAGAGACAGCGCGAGAGGGAGAGGGAGAGAGAGAGACAGCGCGAGAGGGAGAGGGAGAGAGAGAGACAGTGCGAGAGCGAGAGGGAGAGAGAGAGAGACAGTGCGAGAGCGAGAGGGAGGGACAGTGCGAGAGGGAGAGACAGTGCGAGAGGGAGAGACAGTGCGAGAGCGAGAGGGAGAGGGAGAGAGAGACAGTGCGAGATGGAGAGGGAGACAGAGCAAGAGGGAGTGAGAGAGACAGTGCGAGTGGGAGAGAGAGAGAGACAGTGCGAGGGAGAGGGAGAGAGAGAGAGACAGTGCGCGAGGGAGAGGGAGAGAGAGAGAGACAATGCGAGAAGGAGAGGGAGAGAGAGAGAGACAGTGCGAGAGGGAGAGGGAAAGAGAGACAGAGACAGTGCGAGAGGGAGAGGGAAAGAGAGAGAGAGACAGGGAGAGGGCGAGTGGGAGAGAGAGAGAGAGACAGCGCGAGAGCGAGAGGGAGAGAGAGAGAGATAGAGACAGTGCGAGTGGGAGAGAGAGAGAGAGACAGTGCGAGATGGAGAGGGAGAGAGAGAGACAGTGCGAGAGCAAGAGGGAGAGAGAGAGAGACTGCGCGAGGGCGAGTGGGATAGAGAGAGAGAGAGACAGCGCATGAGTGAGTGGGAGAGAGAGAGAGAGAGACAGTGCGAGAGCGAGTGTGGGAGAGAGAGAGAGACAGCGCGAGTGAGAGAGAGAGAGAGAGAGAGAGACAGCGCGAGAGCGAGAGGGAGAGAGAGAGAGAGAGAGAGAGACAGCGCGAGATCGAGAGGGAGAGAGACAGCGCGAGAGCGAGAGGGAGAGAGAGCGCGCGAGAGCGAATGGGAGAGAGAGAGAGTGCGAGAGCGAGTGGGAGAGAGAGAGAGTGCGACAGTGAGTGGGAGAGAGAGAGAGACAGTGGGAGAGCGAGAGGGAGAGAGAGACAGCGCGAGAGCGACTGGGAGAGAGAGAGAGACAGTGCGAGAGCGAGAGAGAGAGAGAGAGAGAGTGCGAGAGGGAGAAGGAGAGAGAGAGAGAGAGACAGCGCAAGCGCGAGAGGGGGAGAGAGAGAGTGACAGCGCGAGAGGGAGAGAGAGAGAGAGACAGTGCCAGAGCGAGGTGGAGAGAGAGAGACAGTGCGAGAGGGAGAGAGAGACAGTGCCAGAGCGAGTGGGAGAGATAGAGAGAGAAAGTGCGAGAGCGAGTGGGAGAGAGAGAGAGACAGTGCGAGAGCGAGAGGGAGAGAGTGAGAGAGACAGTGCAAGATGGAGAGGGAGACAGAGCGAGAGGGAGTGAGAGAGACAGTGCGAGTGGGAGAGAGAGAGAGACAGTGCGAGGGAGAGGGAGAGAAAGAGAGACAATGCGAGATGGAGAGGGAGAGAGAGAGAGAGAGACAGTGCGAGAGGGAGAGGGAAAGAGTGAGAGACAGTACGAGAGCGAGAGGGAGAGAGAGAGAGAGAGACAGTGCGAGAGGGACTGGGAGAGAGACAGTGCGAGAGGGAGAGGGAGAGAGAGAAAGTGCGAGAGGGAGAGAGAGAGAATGCGAGAGGGAGTGAGAGAGAGAGACAGTGCGAGGGTGAGAGGGGGAGGGAGAGAGAGGCAGTGTCAGTGCGAGAGGGAGAGGGTGAGTGAGAGAGACAGGGCGAGAGCGAGATTGAGAGAGAGAGAGACAGTGCAAAATCGAGAGAGAGAAGAGAGAGACAGTGCAAGAGGGAGAGAGAGAGAGTGTGAGAGAGTATGGGAGAGAGAGAGAGACAGCGCGAGAGCGAGAGCGAGAGCGAGAGAGAGACAGCGCGAGAGCGAGAGGGAGAGAGAGAGAGAGAGAGACAGCGCGAGAGGGAGAGAGAGAGAGACAGCGCGAGAGCGAAAGGGAGAGAGAGAGAGCGCGAGAGGGAGAGAGAGCGACAGCGTGACTGCGAGTGGGGTTAGAGAGAGAGAGAGAGAGACAGCGCGAGAGCGAGAGGGAGAGAGAGAGAGAGACAGCGCATGAGTGAGTGGGAGAGAGAGAGAGAGAGACAGTGCAAGAGCGAGGGGGGAGAGAGAGAGAGACAGCGCGAAAGGGAGAGAGAGAGACAGCGCGAGAGCGAGAGGGAGAGAGAGAGAGAGACAGCGCATGAGTGAGTGGGAGAGAGAGAGAGAGACAGCGCATGAGTGAGTGGGAGAGAGAGAGAGAGAGACAGTGCAAGAGCGAGTGGGGGAGAGAGAGAGAGACAGCGCGAGATGGAGAGGGAGAGAGAGACAGTGCGAGAGCAAGAGGGAGAGAGAGAGACTGCGCGAGGGCGAGTGGGATAGAGAGAGAGAGAGAGACAGCGCGAGAGCGAGAGGGAGAGAGAGAGACAGTGCGTGAGCGAGAGGGAGAGAGAGCGACAGCACGAGTGCGAGTGGGAGAGAGAGAGAGATAGAGACAGTGCGAGATGTAGAGGGAGAGAGAGAGAGAGACAGTGCGAGATGGAGAGGGAGAGAGAGAGACAGCGCGAGAGGGAGAGGGAGAGAGAGTGACAGCGCGAGTGCGAGTGGGGGAGAGAGAGAGAGAGAGAGACAGCGCGAGACCGAGAGGGGGAGAGAGTGACAGCGCGAGTGCGAGCGGGGGAGAGAGAGAGAGAGAGAGAGACAGCGCGAGACCGAGAGGGAGAGAGAGATCGAGACAGCGCATGAGTGAGTGGGAGAGAGAGAGAGAGAGAGACAGCGCGAGAGCGAGAGGGAGAGAGAGAGAGAGACAGTGCGAGATGGAGAGGGAGAGAGAGAGACAGTGCGAGAGGGAGAGGGAGAGAGAGAGAGATAGAGACAGTGCGAGATGTAGAGGGAGAGAGAGAGAGAGAGACAGTGCGAGATGGAGAGGGAGAGAGAGAGGGAGAGGGAGGGACAGTGCGAGATGGGAGAGACAGTGCGAGAGGGAGAGACAGTGCGAGAGGGAGAGACAGTGCGAGAGGGAGAGACAGTGCGGGAGGGAGAGACAGTGCGGGAGGGAGAGACAGTGCGGGAGGGAGAGACAGTGCGGGAGGGAGAGACAGTGCGGGAGGGAGAGACAGTGCGGGAGGGAGAGACAGTGCGGGAGGGAGAGACAGTGACAGTGCGAGAGCGAGAGGGAGAGGGAGAGAGAGACAGTGCGAGATGGAGAGGGAGACAGAGCAAGAGGGAGTGAGAGAGACAGTGCGAGTGGGAGAGAGAGAGCGACAGTGCGAGGGAGAGGGAGAGAGAGAGAGAGACAGTGCGCGAGGGAGAGGGAGAGAGAGAGAGAGAGACAGTGCGAGAGGGAGAGGGAGAGAGAGAGAGAGACAATGCGAGATGGAGAGGGAGAGATAGAGAGAGACAGTGTGAGAGGGAGAGGGAAAGAGAGACAGAGACAGTGCGAGAGGGAGAGGGAGAGAGAGAGAAACAGGGAGAGGGCGAGTGGGAGAGAGAGAGAGAGACAGCGCGAGAGCGAGAGGGAGAGAGAGAGAGATAGAGACAGTGCGAGATGGAGAGGGAGAGAGAGAGACAGCGCGAGAGCGAGAGGGAGAGAGAGAGAGAGAGAGAGAGAGACAGCGCGAGAGCGAAAGGGAGAGAGAGAGACAGCGCGAGAGCGAGAGGGGTTAGAGAGAGAGAGAGAGAGAGAGAGACTGCGCGAGAGCGAGAGGGAGAGAGAGAGAGAGACAGCGCATGAGTGAGTGGGAGAGAGAGAGTGAGAGAGACAGTGCGAGAGCAAGTGGGCGAGAGAGAGAGAGAGACAGCGCGAGTGGGAGAGAGAGAGAGAGAGAGAGAGAGACAGCGCGAGAGGGAGAGAGAGAGAGACAGTGCGAGATGGAGAGGGAGAGAGAGAGAGAGACAGTGTGAGAGCAAGAGGGAGAGAGAGAGACTGCGCGAGGGCGAGTGGGATAGAGAGAGAGAGACAGCGCGAGAGCGAGAGGGAGAGAGAGAGACAGTGCGTGAGCGAGAGGGAGAGAGAGCGACAGCACGAGTGCGAGTGGGAGAGAGAGAGAGATAGAGACAGTGCGAGATGTACAGGGAGAGATAGAGAGAGAGAGACAGTGCGAGATGGAGAGGGAGAGAGAGAGACAGCGCGAGAGCGAGAGGGAGAGAGAGAGAGAGACAGCGCGAGTGGGAGAGAGAGAGAGAGACAGCGCGAGAGCGAGAGGGAGAGAGAGACAGTGCGAGAGCGAGAGGGAGAGAGAGAGACAGTGCGAGAGCGAGAGGGAGAGACAGTGCGAGAGGGAGAGACAGTGCGAGAGGGAGAGACAGTGCGAGAGGGAGAGGGAGAGGGAGAGAGAGACAGTGCGAAATGGAGAGAGAGACAGAGCGAGAGGGAGTGAGAGAGACAGTGCGAGTGGGAGAGAGAGAGAGACAGTGCGAGGGAGAGGGAGAGAGAGAGAGAGAGACAGTGCGCGAGGGAGAGGGAGAGAGAGAGAGACAGTGCGAGAGGGAGAGGGAGAGAGGGAGACAGCACGAGAGCAAGAGGGAGAGAGAGAGAGACAGCGCTAGTGGGAGAGAGAGAGACAGCGCGAGAGCGAAAGGGAGAGAGAGAGACAGCGCGAGAGCGAGAGGGAGAGAGAGGGACAGCGCGAGTGCGAGTGGGGTTAGAGAGAGAGAGAGAGAGACAGCGCGAGAGCGAGAGGGAGAGAGAGAGAGAGAGACAGCGCATGTGTGAGTGGGAGAGAGAGAGAGAGAGAGAGACAGTGCGAGAGCGAGTGGGGGAGAGAGAGAGAGACAGCGCGAGTGGGAGAGAGAGAGAGAGAGAGAGAGACAGCGCGAGAGCGAGAGGGAGAGAGAGAGAGACAGTGCGAGATGGAGAGGGAGAGAGAGAGACAGTGCGAGAGCAAGAGGGAGAGATAGAAACTGCGCGAGGGCGAGTGGGATAGAGAGAGAGAGAGACAGCGCGAGAGCGAGAGGGAGAGAGAGAGACAGTGCGTGAGCGAGAGGGAGAGAGAGCGACAGCGCGAGTGCGAGTGGGAGAGAGAGAGAGATAGAGACAGTGCGAGATGTATAGAGAGACAGAGAGAGAGACAGAGAGAGAGAGAGAGAGACAGTGCGAGATGGAGAGGGAGAGAGAGAGACAGCGCGAGAAGGAGAGGGAGAGAGAGAGAGAGACAGCGCGAGTGGGAGAGAGAGAGAGAGAGAGAGACAGCGCGAGAGCGAGAGGGAGAGAGAGTGATAGCGCGAGTGCGAGGGGGGGAGAGAGAGAGAGAGACAGCGCGAGAGCGAGAGGGAGAGAGAGATAGAGACAGCGCATGAGTGAGTGGGAGAGAGAGAGAGAGAGAGACAGCGCGAGTGGGAGAGAGAGAGAGAGAGAGACAGCGCGAGAGGGAGAGGGAGAGAGAGAGACAGCGCGAGAGGGAGAGGGAGAGAGAGAGACAGTGCGAGAGCGAGAGGGAGAGAGAGAGAGACAGTGCGAGAGCGAGAGGGAGGGACAGTGCGAGAGGGAGAGACAGTGCGAGAGGGAGAGACAGTGCGAGAGGGAGAGACAGTGCGAGAGCGAGAGGGAGAGGGAGAGAGAGACAGTGCGAGATGGAGAGGGAGACAGAGCAAGAGGGAGTGAGAGAGACAGTGCGAGTGGGAGAGAGAGAGAGACAGTGCGAGGGAGAGGGAGAGAGAGAGAGAGACAGTGCGCGAGGGAGAGGGAGAGAGAGAGAGACAATGCGAGAAGGAGAGGGAGAGAGAGAGAGACAGTGCGAGAGGGAGAGGGAAAGAGAGACAGAGACAGTGCGAGAGGGAGAGGGAAAGAGAGAGAGAGACAGGGAGAGGGCGAGTGGGAGAGAGAGAGAGAGACAGCGCGAGAGCGAGAGGGAGAGAGAGAGAGATAGAGACAGTGCGAGTGGGAGAGAGAGAGAGAGACAGTGCGAGATGGAGAGGGAGAGAGAGAGAGAGACAGCGCATGAGTGGGTGGGAGAGAGAGAGAGAGAGAGAGAGACAGTGCGAGAGCGAGTGGGGGAGAGAGAGAGAGACAGCGCGAGTGGGAGAGAGAGAGAGAGAGAGAGAGAGAGAGACAGTGCGAGATGGAGAGGGAGAGAGAGAGACAGTGCGAGAGCAAGAGGGAGAGAGAGAGAGCGCGCGAGAGCGAATGGGAGAGAGAGAGAGTGCGAGAGCGAGTGGGAGAGAGAGAGAGTGCGACAGTGAGTGGGAGAGAGAGAGAGACAGCGCGAGAGCGACTGGGAGAGAGAGAGAGACAGTGCGAGAGCGAGAGAGAGAGAGAGAGAGAGAGTGCGAGAGGGAGAAGGAGAGAGAGAGAGAGAGACAGCGCAAGCGCGAGAGGGGGAGAGAGAGAGTGACAGCGCGAGAGGGAGAGAGAGAGAGAGACAGTGCCAGAGCGAGGTGGAGAGAGAGAGACAGTGCGAGAGGGAGAGAGAGACAGTGCCAGAGCGAGTGGGAGAGATAGAGAGAGAATGTGCGAGAGCGAGTGGGAGAGAGAGAGAGAGACAGTGCGAGATGGAGAGGGAGACAGAGCGAGAGGGAGTGAGAGAGACAGTGCGAGTGGGAGAGAGAGAGAGACAGTGCGAGGGAGAGGGAGAGAGAGAGAGAGACAGTGCGCGAGGGAGAGGGAGAGAGAGAGAGAGACAGTGCGAGAGGGAGAGAGAGAGAGACAATGCGAGATGGAGAGGGAGAGAGAGAGAGAGAGACAGTGCGAGAGGGAGAGGGAAAGAGTGAGAGACAGTACGAGAGCGAGAGGGAGAGAGAGAGAGAGACAGTGCGAGAGGGACTGGGAGAGAGACAGTGCGAGAGGGAGAGGGAGAGAGTGAGAATGCGAGAGGGAGTGAGAGAGAGAGACAGTGCGAGAGGGAGAGGGAGAGAGACAGTGCGAGAGGGAGAGGGAGAGAGAGAGAGACAGTGGGAGAGCGAGAGGGAGAGAGAGAGAGTGCGAGAGCGAGTGGGAGAGAGAGAGAGAGAGAGAGAGTGAGAGAGTGCGAGAGTGAGTGGGAGAGAGAGAGAGACAGTGCGAGAGCGAGAGGGTGATAGAGAGAGAGACAGTGCGAAAGCAAGAGGGAGAGAGACAGCGCGAGAGCGAGAGGGAGAGAGAGAGCGCGAGAGCGAATGGGAGAGAGAGAGAGAGTGCGAGAGCGAGTGGGAGAGAGAGTGTGAGTGGGAGCGCGAGTGGGAGAGAGAGAGAGTGCGAGAGCGAGTGGGAGAGAGAGAGAGACAGTGCGAGATTGAGAGAGAGTGAGACAGTGCAAAATCGAGAGAGAGAAGAGAGAGACAGTGCAAGAGGGAGAGAGAGAGAGTGCGAGAGTGAGAGGGAGAGCGAGAGAGAGACAGCGCGAGAGCAAGAGGGAGAGAGAGAGACAGCGCGAGAGGGAGAGAGAGACAGCGCGAGAGCAAGAGGGAGAGAGAGAGACAGCGCGAGAGGGAGAGAGAGAGACAGCGCGAGAGGCAGAGAGAGAGACAGCGCGAGGGCGAGTGGGAGAGTGAGAGACAGCGCTAGGGCGAGTGGGAGAGAGAGAGAGAGACAGCGCGAGAGCGAGAGGGAGAGAGAGAGAGAGAGAGACAGCGCGAGAGCGAATGGGAGAGAGAGAGAGAGACAGCGCGAGAGCGAGAGGGAGAGAGAGAGAGAGAGACAGTGCAAGACCGTAAGGGACAGAGAGACAGCGCGAGAGCGAGAGGGAGACAGATAGAGAGACAGTGCGAGAGCGAGAGGGAGAGAGAGAGTGCGAGAGCGAGAGCGAGAGAGAGAGAGTGCGAGACAGCGCGAGAGCGAGAGGGAGAGCGAGAGAGAGACAGCGCGAGAGCGAGACGGAGAGAGAGAGACAGTGCGTGAGCGAGAGGGAGAGAGAGCGACAGCGCGAGTGCGAGTGGGAGAGAGAGAGAGATAGAGACAGTGCGAGATGTAGAGGGAGAGAGAGAGAGAGACAGTGCGAGATGGAGAGGGAGAGAGAGAGACAGCGCAAGAGCGAGAGGGAGAGAGAGAGAGAGACAGCGCGAGAGCGAGAGGGAGAGAGAGAGACTGCACGAGGGCGAGTGGGATAGAGAGAGAGACAGACAGCGTGAGAGCGAGAGAGAGACAGCGCGAGAGAGAGAGAGTGAGAGACAGGGAGAGAGCGAGAGGGAGAGAGAGAGAGACAGTGCGAGATGGAGAGGGAGAGAGAGAGAGAGAGACAGCGTGAGTGGGAGAGAGAGAGTGCGAGAGCGAGTGGGAGAGAGAGAGAGACAGTGCAAGAGGGAGAGAGAGAGAGAGAGAGTACGAGAGCGAGTGGGAGAGAGAGAGAGAGAGAGAGAGAGAGAGAGTGCGAGAGCGAGTGGGAGAGTGAGAGAAAGCGCGAGGGCGAGTGGGAGAGAGAGAGAGAGAGACAGCGCGAGAGCGAGAGGGAGAGAGAGAGAGAGACAGCGCGAGAGCGAGAGAGACAGTGCAAGACCGTAAGGGACAGAGAGACAGCGTGAGAGCGAGAGGGAGACAGATAGAGAGACAGTGCGAGAGCAAGTGGGAGAGAGAGAGAGAGAGAGACAGTGTGAGAGCGAGAGGGAGAGAGAGAGAGAGTGTGAGAGTGACAGGGAGAGAGAGAGAGACAGCGCGAGAGCGAGAGGGAGAGAGAGAGAGAGAGAGAGAGAGACAGCGCGAGAGCGATAGGGAGAAAGAGAGACAGCGCGAGGGCGAGAGGGAGAGAGAGAGAGACAGCGCGAGAGCGAGAGGGAGAGAGAGAGAGACAGTGTGAGAGCGAGAGGGAGAGAGAGAGAGAGAGACAGCGCGAGAGCCAGAGGGAGAGAGAGAGAGAGACAGTGCGAGATGGAGAGGGAGAGAGAGAGACAGCGCGAGAGCGAGAGGGAGAGAGAGAGACTGCACGAGGGCGAGTGGGATAGAGAGAGAGACAGACAGCGCGAGAGCGAGAGAGAGACAGCGCGAGAGCGAGAGAGAGAGAGTGAGAGACAGGGAGAGAGAGAGACAGTGCGAGATGGAGAGGGAGAGAGAGAGAGAGAGAGACAGCGTGAGTGGGAGAGAGAGAGAGTGGGAGAGCGAGTGGGAGAGAGAGAGAGACAGTGCAAGAGGGAGAGAGAGAGAGAGAGAGAGAGACAGCGCGAGTGGGAGAGAGAGAGATAGAGTGCGAGAGCGAGTGGGAGAGAGAGAGAGACAGTGGGAGAGTGAGAGGGAGAGAGAGAGAGTGCGAGAGCGAGTGGGGGAGAGAGAGAGAGAGAGAGTGCGAGAGCGAGTGGGAGAGTGAGAGACAGCGCGAGGGCGAGTGGGAGAGAGAGAGAGAGAGAGACAGCGCGAGGGCGAGAGGGAGAGAGAGAGAGAGACAGCGCGAGAGCGAGAGAGAGAGAGAGAGACAGTGCAAGACCGTAAGGGACAGAGAGACAGCGCGAGAGCGAGAGGGAGACAGATAGAGAGACAGTGCGAGAGCAAGTGGGAGAGAGAGAGAGAGACAGTGTGAGAGCGAGAGGGAGAGAGAGAGAGAGTGTGAGAGTGAGAGGGAGAGAGAGGGAGTGAGACAGCGCGAGAGTGAGAGGGAGAGAGAGAGAGAGAGAGACAGCGCGAGAGGGAGAGACAGTGCGAGAGGGAGAGACAGTGCGAGAGCGAGAGGGAGAGGGAGAGAGAGACAGTGCGAAATGGAGAGAGAGACAGAGCGAGAGGGAGTGAGAGAGACAGTGCGAGTGGGAGAGAGAGAGAGACAGTGCGAGGGAGAGGGAGAGAGAGAGAGAGAGACAGTGCGCGAGGGAGAGGGAGAGAGAGAGAGACAGTGCGAGAGGGAGAGGGAGAGAGGGAGACAGCACGAGAGCAAGAGGGAGAGAGAGAGAGACAGCGCGAGTGGGAGAGAGAGAGACAGCGCGAGAGCGAAAGGGAGAGAGAGAGACAGCGCGAGAGCGAGAGGGAGAGAGAGGGACAGCGCGAGTGCGAGTGGGGTTAGAGAGAGAGAGAGAGAGACAGCGCGAGAGCGAGAGGGAGAGAGAGAGAGAGAGACAGCGCATGTGTGAGTGGGAGAGAGAGAGAGAGAGAGAGAGAGAGACAGTGCGAGAGCGAGTGGGGGAGAGAGAGAGAGACAGCGCGAGTGGGAGAGAGAGAGAGAGAGAGAGAGACAGCGCGAGAGCGAGAGGGAGAGAGAGAGAGACAGTGCGAGATGGAGAGGGAGAGAGAGAGACAGTGCGAGAGCAAGAGGGAGAGATAGAAACTGCGCGAGGGCGAGTGGGATAGAGAGAGAGAGAGACAGCGCGAGAGCGAGAGGGAGAGAGAGAGAGAGAGACAGCGCGAGAGCGAGAGGGAGAGAGAGCGACAGCGCGAGTGCGAGTGGGAGAGAGAGAGAGATAGAGACAGTGCGAGATGTATAGAGAGACAGAGAGAGAGACAGAGAGAGAGAGAGAGAGACAGTGCGAGATGGAGAGGGAGAGAGAGAGACAGCGCGAGAAGGAGAGGGAGAGAGAGAGAGAGAGACAGCGCGAGTGGGAGAGAGAGAGAGAGAGAGACAGCGCGAGAGCGAGAGGGAGAGAGAGTGATAGCGCGAGTGCGAGGGGGGGAGAGAGAGAGAGAGACAGCGCGAGAGCGAGAGGGAGAGAGAGATAGAGACAGCGCATGAGTGAGTGGGAGAGAGAGAGAGAGAGAGACAGCGCGAGTGGGAGAGAGAGAGAGAGAGAGAGACAGCGCGAGAGGGAGAGGGAGAGAGAGAGACAGCGCGAGAGGGAGAGGGAGAGAGAGAGACAGTGCGAGAGCGAGAGGGAGAGAGAGAGAGACAGTGCGAGAGCGAGAGGGAGGGACAGTGCGAGAGGGAGAGACAGTGCGAGAGGGAGAGACAGTGCGAGAGGGAGAGACAGTGCGAGAGGGAGAGGGAGAGGGAGAGAGAGAGACAGTGCGAGATGGAGAGGGAGACAGAGCAAGAGGGAGTGAGAGAGACAGTGCGAGTGGGAGAGAGAGAGAGACAGTGTGAGGGAGAGGGAGAGAGAGAGAGAGACAGTGCGCGAGGGAGAGGGAGAGAGAGAGAGACAATGCGAGAAGGAGAGGGAGAGAGAGAGAGACAGTGCGAGAGGGAGAGGGAAAGAGAGAGAGAGACAGGGAGAGGGCGAGTGGGAGAGAGAGAGAGAGACAGCGCGAGAGGGAGAGAGAGAGAGATAGAGACAGTGCGAGTGGGAGAGAGAGAGAGAGACAGCGCGAGAGGGAGAGAGAGAGAGATAGAGACAGTGCGAGTGGGAGAGAGAGAGAGAGACAGTGCGAGATGGAGAGGGAGAGAGAGAGACACGGCGAGAGCGAGAGGGAGAGAGAGAGAGAGAGACAGCGCGAGTGGGAGAGAGAGTGAGAGACAGCGCGAGAGCGAGAGGGAGAGAGAGAGAGAGACAGCGCATGAGTGAGTGGGAGAGAGAGGGAGAGAGAGAGAGAGACAGTGCGAGAGCGAGTGGGGGAGAGAGAGAGAGACAGCGCGAGTGGGAGAGAGAGAGAGAGAGAGAGAGAGACAGCGCGAGAGCGAGAGGGAGAGAGAGAGAGAGAGACAGTGCGAGATGGAGAGGGAGAGAGAGAGACAGTGCGAGAGCAAGAGGGAGAGAGAGAGACTGCGCGAGGGCGAGTGGGATAGAGAGAGAGAGAGACAGCGCATGAGTGAGTGGGAGAGAGAGAGAGAGAGACAGTGCGAGAGCGAGTGTGGGAGAGAGAGAGAGACAGCGCGAGTGAGAGAGAGAGAGAGAGAGAGAGGGAGAGAGAGAGAGAGAGAGACAGCGCGAGATCGAGAGGGAGAGAGACAGCGCGAGAGCGAGAGGGAGAGAGAGCGCGCGAGAGCGAATGGGAGAGAGAGAGAGTGCGAGAGCGAGTGGGAGAGAGAGAGAGTGCGACAGTGAGTGGGAGAGAGAGAGAGACAGTGGGAGAGCGAGAGGGAGAGAGAGACAGCGCGAGAGCGACTGGGAGAGAGAGAGAGACAGTGCGAGAGCGAGAGAGAGAGAGAGAGAGAGAGAGTGCGAGAGGGAGAAGGAGAGAGAGAGAGAGAGAGACAGCGCAAGCGCGAGAGGGGGAGAGAGAGAGTGACAGCGCGAGAGGGAGAGAGAGAGAGAGACAGTGCCAGAGCGAGGTGGAGAGAGAGAGACAGTGCGAGAGGGAGAGAGAGACAGTGCCAGAGCGAGTGGGAGAGAGAGAGAGAGACAGTGCGAGATGGAGAGGGAGACAGAGCGAGAGGGAGTGAGAGAGACAGTGCGAGTGGGAGAGAGAGAGAGACAGTGCGAGGGAGAGGGAGAGAGAGAGAGACAGTGCGCGAGGGAGAGGGAGAGAGAGAGAGAGACAGTGCGAGAGGGAGAGGGAGAGAGAGAGAGACAATGCGAGATGGAGAGGGAGAGAGAGAGAGAGAGACAGTGCGAGAGGGAGAGGGAAAGAGTGAGAGACAGTACGAGAGCGAGAGGGAGAGAGAGAGAGAGACAGTGCGAGAGGGACTGGGAGAGAGACAGTGCGAGAGGGAGAGGGAGAGAGAGAAAGTGCGAGAGGGAGAGAGAGAGAATGCGAGAGGGAGTGAGAGAGAGAGACAGTGCGAGAGGGAGAGGGAGAGAGACAGTGCGAGAGGGAGAGGGAGAGAGAGAGAGACAGTGGGAGAGCGAGAGGGAGAGAGAGAGAGTGCGAGAGCGAGTGGGAGAGAGAGAGAGAGAGAGAGAGTGAGAGAGTGCGAGAGTGAGTGGGAGAGAGAGAGAGACAGTGCGAGAGCGAGAGGGTGATAGAGAGAGAGACAGTGCGAAAGCAAGAGGGAGAGAGACAGCGCGAGAGCGAGAGGGAGAGAGAGAGCGCGAGAGCGAATGGGAGAGAGAGAGAGAGTGCGAGAGCGAGTGGGAGAGAGAGAGTGAGTGGGAGCGCGAGTGGGAGAGAGAGAGAGTGCGAGAGCGAGTGGGAGAGAGAGAGAGACAGTGCGAGATTGAGAGAGAGTGAGACAGTGCAAAATCGAGAGAGAGAAGAGAGAGACAGTGCAAGAGGGAGAGAGAGAGAGTGCGAGAGTGAGAGGGAGAGCGAGAGAGAGACAGCGCGAGAGCAAGAGGGAGAGAGAGAGACAGCGCGAGAGGGAGAGAGAGAGACAGCGCGAGAGCAAGAGGGAGAGAGAGAGAGACAGCGCGAGAGGGAGAGAGAGAGACAGCGCGAGAGGCAGAGAGAGAGACAGCGCGAGGGCGAGTGGGAGAGTGAGAGACAGCGCGAGGGCGAGTGGGAGAGAGAGAGAGAGACAGCGCGAGAGCGAGAGGGAGAGAGAGAGAGAGAGAGAGAGAGAGACAGCGCGAGAGCGAATGGGAGAGAGAGAGAGAGACAGCGCGAGAGCGAGAGGGAGAGAGAGAGAGAGAGAGACAGCGCGAGAGCGAATGGGAGAGAGAGAGAGAGACAGCGCGAGAGCGAGAGGGAGAGAGAGAGAGAGAGACAGTGCAAGACCGTAAGGGACAGAGAGACAGCGCGAGAGCGAGAGGGAGACAGATAGAGAGACAGTGCGAGAGCGAGAGGGAGAGAGAGAGTGCGAGAGCGAGAGCGAGAGAGAGAGAGTGCGAGACAGCGCGAGAGCGAGAGGGAGAGCGAGAGAGAGACAGCGCGAGAGCGAGACGGAGAGAGAGAGACAGTGCGTGAGCGAGAGGGGGAGAGAGCGACAGCGCGAGTGCGAGTGGGAGAGAGAGAGAGATAGAGACAGTGCGAGATGTAGAGGGAGAGAGAGAGAGAGACAGTGCGAGATGGAGAGGGAGAGAGAGAGACAGCGCGAGAGCGAGAGGGAGAGAGAGAGAGAGACAGCGCGAGAGCGAGAGGGAGAGAGAGACTGCACGAGGGCGAGTGGGATAGAGAGAGAGACAGACAGCGTGAGAGCGAGAGAGAGACAGCGCAAGAGAGAGAGAGTGAGAGACAGGGAGAGAGCGAGAGGGAGAGAGAGAGAGACAGTGCGAGATGGAGAGGGAGAGAGAGAGAGAGAGACAGCGTGAGTGGGAGAGAGAGAGTGCGAGAGCGAGTGGGAGAGAGAGAGAGACAGTGCAAGAGGGAGAGAGAGAGAGAGAGAGAGTACGAGAGCGAGTGGGAGAGAGAGAGAGAGAGAGAGAGAGAGAGAGTGCGAGAGCGAGTGGGAGAGTGAGAGAAAGCGCGAGGGCGAGTGGGAGAGAGAGAGAGAGAGACAGCGCGAGAGCGAGAGGGAGAGAGAGAGAGAGACAGCACGAGAGCGAGAGAGACAGTGCAAGACCGTAAGGGACAGAGAGACAGCGCGAGAGCGAGAGGGAGACAGATAGAGAGACAGTGCGAGAGCAAGTGGGAGAGAGAGAGAGAGAGAGACAGTGTGAGAGCGAGAGGGAGAGAGAGAGAGAGTGTGAGAGTGAGAGGGAGAGAGAGAGAGAGAGAGAGACAGCGCGAGAGCGATAGGGAGAAAGAGAGACAGCGCGAGGGCGAGAGGGAGAGAGAGAGAGACAGCGCGAGAGCGAGAGGGAGAGAGAGAGAGACAGTGCGAGAGCGAGAGGGAGAGAGAGAGAGAGAGACAGCGCGAGAGCCAGAGGGAGAGAGAGAGAGAGACAGTGCGAGATGGAGAGGGAGAGAGAGAGACTGCACGAGGGCGAGTGGGATAGAGAGAGAGACAGACAGCGCGAGAGCGAGAGAGAGACAGCGCGAGAGCGAGAGAGAGAGAGTGAGAGACAGGGAGAGAGAGAGTGAGAGACAGGGAGAGAGAGAGACAGTGCGAGATGGAGAGGGAGAGAGAGAGAGAGAGAGACAGCGTGAGTGGGAGAGAGAGAGAGTGGGAGCGCGAGTGGGAGAGAGAGAGAGACAGTGCAAGAGGGAGAGAGAGAGAGAGAGACAGCGCGAGTGGGAGAGAGAGAGATAGAGTGCGAGAGCGAGTGGGAGAGAGAGAGAGACAGTGGGAGAGTGAGAGGGAGAGAGAGAGAGTGCGAGAGCGAGTGGGGGAGAGAGAGAGAGAGAGAGAGAGAGAGAGAGAGTGCGAGAGCGAGTGGGAGAGTGAGAGACAGCGCGAGGGCGAGTGGGAGAGAGAGAGAGAGAGACAGCGCGAGGGCGAGAGGGAGAGAGAGAGAGAGACAGCGCGAGAGCGAGAGAGAGAGAGAGACAGTGCAAGACCGTAAGGGACAGAGAGACAGCGCGAGAGCGAGAGGGAGACAGATAGAGAGACAGTGCGAGAGCAAGTGGGAGAGAGAGAGAGAGACAGTGTGAGAGCGAGAGGGAGAGAGAGAGAGAGTGTGAGAGCGAGAGGGAGAGAGAGAGAGAGTGTGAGAGTGAGAGGGAGAGAGAGGGAGTGAGAGACAGCGCGAGAGCGAGAGGGAGAAAGAGAGACAGCGCGAGGGCGAGAGGGAGAGAGAGACAGAGAGACAGCGCGAGTGCCAGAGGGAGAGAGAGCGAGACAGCGCGAGAGCGAGAGGGAGAGAGAGAGAGAGAGAGAGACAGCGCGAGGGCGAGAGGGAGAGAGAGAGAGACAGCGCGAGAGCGAGAGGGAGAGAGAGAGAGACAGTGCGAGAGCGAGAGGGAGAGAGAGAGAGACAGTGCGAGAGCGAGAGGGAGAGAGAGAGAGAGAGACAGCGCGAGAGCCAGAGGGAGAGAGAGCGAGACAGCGCGAGAGCGAGAGGGAGAGAGAGAGAGAGAGAGAGAGAGACAGCGCGAGAGCGAGAGGGAGAGAGAGAGAGACAGCGCGAGAGCGAGAGGGAGAGAGAGAGACAGTGCAGGAGCGAGAGGGAGAGAGAGAGACAGTGCGAGTGCGAGTGAGGTTACAGAGAGAGAGAGAGAGACAGCGCATGAGTGAGTGGGAGAGAGAGAGAGAAACAGTGCGAGAGCGAGTGGGGGAGAGAGAGAGAGACAGCGCGAGAGCGAGAGGGAGAGAGAGAGAGACAGTGCGAGATGGAGAGGGAGAGAGAGAGAGACAGTGCGAGAGCAAGACGGAGAGAGAGAGACTGCGCGAGGGCGAGTGGGATAGAGAGAGAGAGACAGCGCGAGAGCGAGAGGGAGAGAGAGAGACAGTGCGAGAGCAAGAGGGAGAGAGAGAGAGAGAGAGAGAGACAGCGCGAGTGGGAGAGAGAGAGAGAGAGAGAGACAGCGTGAGAGCGAGAGGGAGAGAGAGAGAGACAGTGCGAGATGGAGAGGGAGAGAGAGAGAGAGACAGCGCGAGTGGGAGAGAGAGAGAGAGAGAGAGAGAGAGTGTGAGAGCGAGTGGGAGAGAGAGAGAGACAGTGCAAGAGGGGGAGAGAGAGAGAGAGAGAGAGAGAGACAGCGCGAGTGGGAGAGAGAGAGAGAGAGAGAGTGCGAGAGCGAGTGGGAGAGAGAGAGAGAGACAGTGGGAGAGCGAGAGGGAGAGAGAGAGAGAGAGTGCGAGAGGGAGAGTGAGAGAGAGCGAGAGAGAGACAGCGCGAGAGCGAGTGGGAGAGTGAGAGACAGCGCGAGGGCGAGTGGGAGAGAGAGAGAGAGAGACAGCGCGAGAGCGAGAGGGAGAGAGAGAGACTGACAGCGCGAGAGCGAGAGGGAGAGAGAGAGACAGACAGCGCGAGAGCGAGAGGGAGAGAGAGAGACAGCGCGAGGGCGAGTGGGAGAGAGAGAGAGAGAGACAGCGCGAGAGCGAGAGGGAGAGAGAGAGAGAGACAGCGCGAGAGCGAGAGCGAGAGAGAGAGACAGACAGCGCGAGGGCGAGTGGGATAGAGAGAGAGAGAGACAGCGCGAGAGCGAGAGGGAGAGAGAGAGAGAGAGACAGTGCGAGAGCGAGTGGGGGAGAGAGAGAGAGACAGCGCGAGTGGGAGAGAGAGAGAGAGAGAGAGACAGCGCGAGAGCGAGAGGGAGAGAGAGAGAGACAGTGCGAGATGGAGAGGGAGAGAGAGAGACAGTGCGAGAGCGAGAGGGAGAGAGAGAGAGAGAGAGAGAGACTGCGCGAGGGCGAGTGGGATAGAGAGAGAGAGAGACAGCGCGAGAGCGAGAGGGAGAGAGAGAGAGAGACAGCGCATGAGTGAGTGGGAGAGAGAGAGAGAGAGAGACAGTGCGAGAGCGAGTGGGGGAGAGAGAGAGAGACAGCGCGAGTGGGAGAGAGAGAGAGAGAGAGAGAGAGACAGCGCGAGAGCGAGAGGGAGAGAGAGAGAGAGACAGTGCGAGAGCAAGAGGGAGAGAGAGACTGCGCGAGGGTGAGTGGGAGAGAGAGAGAGAGACAGTGCGTGAGCGAGAGGGAGAGAGAGCGACAGCGCGAGTGCGAGTGGGAGAGAGAGAGAGATAGAGACAGTGCGAGATGTAGAGGGAGAGAGAGAGAGAGACAGTGCGAGAGCGAGAGGGAGAGACAGCGCGAGTGGGAGAGAGAGAGAGAGACAGCGCGAGAGCGAGAGGGAGAGAGAGCGCGACAGCGCGAGTGCGAGTGGGGGAGAGAGACAGCGCGAGACCGAGAGGGAGAGAGAGATAGAGACAGCGCATGAGTGAGTGGGAGAGAGAGAGAGAGAGAGAGAGAGACAGCGCGAGTGGGAGAGAGAGAGAGAGAGAGCGTGAGAGCGAGAGGGAGAGAGAGAGAGACAGTGCGAGATGGAGAGAGAGAGAGAGACAGCGCGAGTGGGAGAGAGAGAGAGAGAGTGCGAGAGCAAGTGGGAGAGAGAGAGAGATAGTGCGAGATTGCGAGAGAGAGAGACAGTGCAAAATCGAGAGAGAGAAGAGAGAGACAGTGCAAGAGGGAGAGAGAGAGAGACAGCGCGAGTGGGAGAGAGAGAGAGAGTGCGAGAGCGAGTTGGAGAGAGAGAGAGACAGTGGGAGAGCGAGAGGGAGAGAGAGAGAGTGCGAGAGCGAGTGGGAGAGAGAGAGAGAGAGAGAGAGTGCGAGAGTGAGTGGGAGAGAGAGAGAGACAGTGCGAGAGCGAGAGAGAGAGAGAGAGTGCGAGAGGGAGAGAGAGAGAGAGACAGCGCGAGTGGGAGAGAGAGAGAGAGAGACAGCGCGAGAGCGAGAGGGAGAGAGAGCGACAGCGCGAGTGCGAGTGGGGGAGAGAGAGAGAGAGAGAGACAGCGCGAGACCGAGAGGGAGAGAGAGATAGAGACAGCGCATGAGTGAGTGGGAGAGAGAGAGAGAGAGAGAGAGACAGCGCGAGTGGGAGAGAGAGAGAGAGAGAGAGAGACAGGGAGAGAGAGAGAGAGAGAGAGAGAGACAGTGCGAGATGGAGAGGGAGAGAGAGAGAGAGAGAGAGAGACAGTGCGAGATGGAGAGGGAGAGAGACAGACAGTGCGTGAGGGAGAGGGAGAGAGAGAGACAGTGCAAGAGCGAGAGGGAGAGAGAGAGAGACAGTGCGAGAGGGAGAGACAGTGCGAGAGGGAGAGACAGTGCGAGAGGGAGAGACAGTGCGAGAGGGAGAGGGAGAGACAGTGTGAGAGGGAGAGGGAGAGACAGTGCGAGAGGGAGAGGGAGACAGAGCGAGAGGGAGTGAGAGAGACAGTGCGAGTGGGAGAGAGAGAGAGACAGTGTGAGGGAGAGGGAGAGAGAGAGAGAGAGACAGTGCGCGAGAGAGAGACAGTGCGAGAGGGAGAGGCAGAGAGAGAGACAGGGAGAGGGCGAGTGGGAGAGAGAGAGAGAGAGACAGCGCGAGAGCGAGAGAGAGAGAGAGAGAGACAGCGCGAGAGCGAGAGGGAGAGAGAGAGAGAGAGAGACAGCGCGAGATCGAGAGGGAGAGAGACAGCGCGAGAGCGAGAGGGAGAGAGAGAGCGCGAGAGCGAGAGGGAGAGAGAGAGTGCGAGAGCGAGAGGGAGAGAGAGAGTGCGAGAGCGAGTGGGAGAGAGAGAGAGACAGTGGGAGAGTGAGAGGGAGAGAGAGAGAGTGCGAGAGCAAGTGGGAGAGAGAGAGAGAGACAGTGCGAGAGCGAGAGAGAGAGAGACAGTGCAAAATCGAGAGAGAGAAGAGAGAGACAGTGCAAGAGGGAGAGAGAGAGTGCGAGAGAGTATGGGAGAGAGAGAGAGAGACAGCGCGAGAGCGAGAGGGAGAGCGAGAGAGAGACAGCGCGAGAGCAAGAGGGAGAGAGAGAGAGAGAGAGACAGCGCGAGAGCGAGAGGGAGAGAGAGAGAGAGAGAGAGACAGTGCGAGAGGGAGAGGGAGAGAGAGACAGTGCGAGATGGAGAGGGAGACAGAGCGAGAGGGAGTGAGAGAGACAGTGCGAGTGGGAGAGAGAGAGAGACAGTGCGAGGGAGAGGGAGAGAGAGAGAGAGAGAGACAGTGCGCGAGAGAGAGAGAGAGACAGTGCGAGAGGGAGAGGGAGAGAGAGAGAGACAATGCGAGATGGAGAGGGAGAGAGAGAGACAGGGAGAGGGCGAGTGGGAGAGAGAGAGAGAGAGAGACAGCGCGAGAGCGAGAGGGAGAGAGAGAGAGAGAGAGAGACAGCGCGAGAGCGAGAGGGAGAGAGAGAGAGAGAGACAGCGCGAGATCGAGAGGGAGAGAGACAGCGCGAGAGCGAGAGGGAGAGAGAGAGCGCGAGAGCGAGAGGGAGAGAGAGAGCGCGAGAGCGAGAGGGAGAGAGAGAGCGCGAGAGCGAGAGGGAGAGAGAGAGAGAGTGCGAGAGCGAGTGGGAGAGAGAGAGAGACAGTGGGAGAGTGAGAAGGAGAGAGAGAGAGTGTGAGAGCGAGTGGGAGAGAGAGAGAGAGAGAGAGAGTGCGAGAGCGAGTGGGAGAGAGAGAGAGAGAGAGACAGTGCGAGAGCGAGAGAGAGAGAGACAGTGCAAAATCGAGAGAGAGAAGAGAGAGACAGTGCAAGAGGGAGAGAGAGAGAGTGCGAGAGAGTATGGGAGAGAGAGAGAGAGACAGCGCGAGAGCGAGAGGGAGAGCGAGAGAGAGACAGCGCGAGAGCAAGAGGGAGAGAGAGAGACAGCGCGAGGGCGAGAGGGAGAGAGAGAGAGAGACAGTGCGAGAGGGAGAGAGAGAGAGAGAGACAGCGCGAGAGCCAGAGGGAGAGAGAGCGAGACAGCGCGAGAGCGAGAGGGAGAGAGAGAGACAGTGCATGAGCGAGAGGGAGAGAGAGAGACAGTGCGAGTGCGAGTGAGGTTACAGAGAGAGAGAGAGAGACAGCGCGAGAGCGAGAGGGAGAGAGAGAGAGAGACAGCGCATGAGTGAGTGGGAGAGTGAGAGAGAAACAGTGCGAGAGCGAGTGGGGGAGAGAGAGAGAGACAGCGCGAGAGCGAGAGGGAGAGAGAGAGAGACAGTGCGAGATGGAGAGGGAGAGAGAGAGACAGTGCGAGAGCAAGACGGAGAGAGAGAGACTGCGCGAGGGCGAGTGGGATAGAGAGAGAGAGACAGCGCGAGAGCGAGAGGGAGAGAGAGAGACAGTGCGAGAGCAAGAGGGAGAGAGAGAGAGAGAGACAGCGCAAGTGGGAGAGAGAGAGAGAGAGAGAGACAGCGTGAGAGCGAGAGGGAGAGAGAGACAGTGCGAGATGGAGAGGGAGAGAGAGAGAGAGACAGTGCGAGTGGGAGAGAGAGAGAGAGAGAGTGCGAGAGCGAGTGGGAGAGAGAGAGAGACAGTGCAAGAGGGGGAGAGAGAGAGAGAGAGAGAGACAGCGCGAGTGGGAGAGAGAGAGAGAGTGCGAGAGCGAGTGGGAGAGAGAGAGAGAGACAGTGGGAGAGCGAGAGGGAGAGAGAGAGAGTGCGAGAGCGAGTGGGAGAGAGAGAGAGACAGTGCGAGAGCTAGAGAGAGAGAGAGAGAGAGTGCGAGAGGGAGAGTGAGAGAGAGCGAGAGAGAGACAGCGCGAGAGCGAGTGGGAGAGTGAGAGACAGCGCGAGGGCGAATGGGAGAGAGAGAGAGAGAGACAGCGCGAGAGCGAGAGGGAGAGAGAGAGAGAGAGACAGCGCGAGAGCGAGAGGGAGAGAGAGAGACTGACAGCGCGAGAGCGAGAGGGAGAGAGAGAGAGACAGTGCGAGAGGGAGAGAGAGAGAGAGACAGCGCGAGAGCGAGAGGGAGAGAGAGAGACTGACAGCGCGAGAGCGAGAGGGAGAGAGAGAGACAGACAGCGCGAGAGCGAGAGGGAGAGAGAGAGACAGCGCGAGGGCGAGTGGGAGAGAGAGAGAGAGAGACAGCGCGAGAGCGAGAGGGAGAGAGAGAGAGAGACAGCGCGAGAGCGAGAGCGAGAGAGAGAGACAGACAGCGCGAGGGCGAGTGGGATAGAAAGAGAGAGAGACAGCGCGAGAGCGAGAGGGAGAGAGAGAGAGAGAGAGACAGTGCGAGAGCGAGTGGGGGAGAGAGAGAGAGACAGCGCGAGTGGGAGAGAGAGAGAGAGAGAGAGACAGCGCGAGAGCGAGAGGGAGAGAGAGAGAGACAGTGCGAGATGGAGAGGGAGAGAGAGAGACAGTGCGAGAGCGAGAGGGAGAGAGAGAGAGAGACAGCGCATGAGTGAGTGGGAGAGAGAGAGAGAGAGACAGTGCGAGAGCGAGTGGGGGAGAGAGAGAGAGACAGCGCGAGTGGGAGAGAGAGAGAGAGAGAGAGAGAGACAGCGCGAGAGCGAGAGGGAGAGAGAGAGAGAGACAGCGCATGAGTGAGTGGGAGAGAGAGAGAGAGAGACAGTGCGAGAGCGAGTGGGGGAGAGAGAGAGAGACAGCGCGAGTGGGAGAGAGAGAGAGAGAGAGAGAGAGACAGCGCGAGAGCGAGAGGGAGAGAGAGACTGCGCGAGGGCGAGTGGGAGAGAGAGAGAGAGACAGTGCGTGAGCGAGAGGGAGAGAGAGCGACAGCGCGAGTGCGAGTGGGAGAGAGAGAGAGATAGAGACAGTGCGAGATGTAGAGGGAGAGAGAGAGAGAGACAGTGCGAGAGCGAGAGGGAGAGACAGCGCGAGTGGGAGAGAGAGAGAGAGACAGCGCGAGAGCGAGAGGGAGAGAGAGCGCGACAGCGCGAGTGCGAGTGGGGGAGAGAGAGAGAGAGAGACAGCGCGAGACCGAGAGGGAGAGAGAGATAGAGACAGCGCATGAGTGAGTGGGAGAGAGAGAGAGAGAGAGAGAGAGACAGCGCGAGTGGGAGAGAGAGAGAGAGAGAGCGTGAGAGCGAGAGGGAGAGAGAGAGAGACAGTGCGAGATGGAGAGGGAGAGAGAGAGAGAGACAGCGCGAGTGGGAGAGAGAGAGAGAGAGTGCGAGAGCAAGTGGGAGAGAGAGAGAGATAGTGCGAGATTGCGAGAGAGAGAGACAGTGCAAAATCGAGAGAGAGAAGAGAGAGACAGTGCAAGAGGGAGAGAGAGAGAGACAGCGCGAGTGGGAGAGAGAGAGAGAGTGCGAGAGCGAGTTGGAGAGAGAGAGAGACAGTGGGAGAGCGAGAGGGAGAGAGAGAGAGAGTGCGAGAGCGAGTGGGAGAGAGAGAGAGAGAGACAGTGCGAGAGCGAGAGAGAGAGAGAGTGCGAGAGCGAGAGGGAGAGAGAGAGAGAGACAGCCCGAGTGGGAGAGAGAGAGAGAGGGAGACAGCGCGAGAGCGAGAGGGAGAGAGAGCGACAGCGCGAGTGCGAGTGGGGGAGAGAGAGAGAGAGAGACAGCGCGAGACCGAGGGGAGAGAGAGATAGAGACAGCGCATGAGTGAGTGGGAGAGAGAGAGAGAGAGAGAGAGACAGCGCGAGTGGGAGAGAGAGAGAGAGAGAGAGACAGCGCGAGAGGGAGAGAGAGAGAGAGAGAGAGAGAGACAGTGCGACATGGAGAGGGAGCGAGAGAGAGAGAGAGAGACAGTGCGAGATGGAGAGGGAGAGAGACAGACAGTGCGTGAGGGAGAGGGAGAGAGAGAGACAGTGCGAGAGCGAGAGGGAGAGAGAGAGAGACAGTGCGAGAGGGAGAGACAGTGCGAGAGGGAGAGACAGTGCGAGAGGGAGAGACAGTGCGAGAGGGAGAGACAGTGCGAGAGGGAGAGACAGTGCGAGAGGGAGAGACAGTGCGAGAGGGAGAGGGAGAGACAGTGCGAGAGGGAGAGGGAGAGGGAGAGAGAGACAGTGCGAGATGGAGAGGGAGACAGAGCGAGAGGGAGAGAGAGAGAGACAGTGTGAGGGAGAGGGAGAGAGAGAGTGAGAGAGACAGTGCGCGAGAGAGAGAGAGAGACAGTGCGAGAGGGAGAGGGAGAGAGAGAGAGACAATGCGAGATGGAGAGGGAGGGAGAGAGACAGGGAGAGGGCGAGTGGGAGAGAGAGAGAGAGACAGCGCGAGAGCGAGAGGGAGAGAGACAGCGCGAGAGCGAGAGGGGGAGAGAGAGAGAGAGAGAGACAGCGCGAGAGCGAGAGGGAGAGAGAGAGAGACAGTGCAAGAGGGGGAGAGAGAGAGAGAGAGAGAGACAGCGCGAGTGGGAGAGAGAGAGAGAGTGCGAGAGCGAGTGGGAGAGAGAGAGAGAGACAGTGGGAGAGCGAGAGGGAGAGAGAGAGAGTGCGAGAGCGAGTGGGAGAGAGAGAGAGAGACAGTGCGAGAGCTAGAGAGAGAGAGAGAGAGAGAGTGCGAGAGGGAGAGTGAGAGAGAGCGAGAGAGAGACAGCGCGAGAGCGAGTGGGAGAGTGAGAGACAGCGCGAGGGCGAGAGGGAGAGAGAGAGAGAGAGACAGCGCGAGAGCGAGAGGGAGAGAGAGAGACTGACAGCGCGAGAGCGAGAGGGAGAGAGAGAGACAGACAGCGCGAGAGCGAGAGGGAGAGAGAGAGAGACAGTGCGAGAGCGAGAGGGAGAGAGAGAGACAGCGCGAGGGCGAGTGGGAGAGAGAGAGAGAGAGACAGCGTGAGAGCGAGAGGGAGAGAGAGAGAGAGACAGCGCGAGAGCGAGAGGGAGAGAGAGAGACAGACAGCGCGAGGGCGAGTGGGATAGAGAGAGAGAGAGACAGCGCGAGAGCGAGAGGGAGAGAGAGAGAGAGACAGCGCGAGTGGGAGAGAGAGAGAGAGAGAGAGACAGCGCGAGAGCGAGAGGGAGAGAGAGAGAGACAGTGCGAGATGGAGAGGGAGAGAGAGAGACAGTGCGAGAGCGAGAGGGAGAGAGAGAGAGAGAGAGACTGCGCGAGGGCGAGTGGGATAGAGAGAGAGAGAGACAGCGCGAGAGCGAGAGGGAGAGAGAGAGAGAGACAGTGCGTGAGCGAGAGGGAGAGAGAGCGACAGCACGAGTGCGAGTGGGAGAGAGAGAGAGATAGAGACAGTGCGAGATGTAGAGGGAGAGAGAGAGAGAGACAGTGCGAGATGGAGAGGGAGAGAGAGAGACAGCGCGAGAGCGAGAGGGAGAGAGAGAGACAGCGCGAGAGCGAGAGGGAGAGAGAGAGACAGCGCGAGAGCGAGAGGGAGAGAGAGAGAGAGAGACAGCGCGAGTGGGAGAGAGAGAGAGAGACAGCGCGAGAGCGAGAGGGAGAGAGAGCGACAGCGCGAGAGCGAGAGGGAGAGAGAGCGACAGCGCGAGTGCGAGTGGGGGAGAGAGAGACAGAGAGACAGCGCGAGACCGAGAGGGAGAGAGAGATAGAGACAGCGCATGAGTGAGTGGGAGAGAGAGAGAGAGAGAGCGCGAGAGCGAGAGGGAGAGAGAGAGAGACAGTGCGAGATGGAGAGGGAGAGAGAGAGAGAGAGAGAGACAGCACAAGTGGGAGAGAGAGAAAGAGAGAGAGTGCGAGAGCAAGTGGGAGAGAGAGAGAGACAGTGCGAGATTGAGAGAGAGAGAGAAGAGAGAGACAGTGCAAGAGGGAGAGAGAGAGAGACAGCGCGAGTGGGAGAGAGAGAGAGAGAGTGCGAGAGCGAGTTGGAGAGAGAGAGAGACAGTGGGAGAGCGAGAGGGAGAGAGAGAGAGTGCGAGAGCGAGTGGGAGAGAGAGAGAGAGAGTGCGAGAGCGAGTGGGAGAGAGAGAGAGAGAGAGTGCGAAAGTGAGTGGGAGAGAGAGAGAGAGACAGTGCGAGAGCGAGAGAGAGAGAGAGTGCGAGAGCGAGAGGGAGAGAGAGAGAGAGACAGCCCGAGTGGGAGAGAGAGAGAGAGGGAGACAGCGCGAGAGCGAGAGGGAGAGAGAGCGACAGCGCGAGTGCGAGTGCGGGAGAGAGAGAGAGAGAGACAGCGCGAGACCGAGAGGGAGAGAGAGATAGAGACAGCGCATGAGTGAGTGGGAGAGAGAGAGAGAGAGAGAGAGAGACAGCGCGAGAGGGAGAGAGAGAGAGAGAGAGAGAGAGAGAGACAGTGCGACATGGAGAGGGAGAGAGAGAGAGAGAGAGAGACAGACAGTGCGTGAGGGAGAGGGAGAGAGAGAGACAGTGCGAGAGCGAGAGGGAGAGAGGGAGAGACAGTGCGAGAGGGAGAGACAGTGCGAGAGGGAGAGACAGTGCGAGAGGGAGAGACAGAGACAGTGCGAGAGGGAGAGGGAGAGACAGTGCGAGAGGGAGAGGGAGAGGGAGAGAGAGAGGGAGAGGGAGAGGGAGAGAGAGACAGTGCGAGATGGAGAGGGAGACAGAGCGAGAGGGAGAGAGAGAGAGACAGTGTGAGGGAGAGGGAGAGAGAGAGTGAGAGAGACAGTGCGCGAGAGAGAGAGAGAGACAGTGCGAGAGGGAGAGGGAGAGAGAGAGAGACAATGCGAGATGGAGAGGGAGGGAGAGAGACAGGGAGAGGGCGAGTGGGAGAGAGAGAGAGAGACAGCGCGAGAGCGAGAGGGAGAGAGAGGGAGAGAGACAGCGCGAGAGCGAGAGGGAGAGAGAGAGCGCGAGAGCGAGAGGGAGAGAGAGAGCGCGAGAGCGAGAGGGAGAGAGAGAGCGCGAGAGCGAGAGGGAGAGAGAGAGAGAGTGCGAGAGGGAGAGAGAGAGAGAGTGCGAGAGCGAGTGGGAGAGAGAGAGAGAGACAGTGCGAGAGCGAGAGAGAGAGAGACAGTGCAAAATCGAGAGAGAGAAGAGAGAGACAGTGCAAGAGGGAGAGAGAGTGCGAGAGAGTATGGGAGAGAGAGAGACAGACAGCGCGAGAGCGAGAGGGAGAGCGAGAGAGAGACAGCGCGAGAGCGAGAGGGAGAGCGAGAGAGAGACAGCGCGAGAGCAAGAGGGATAGAGAGAGAGAGAGAGACAGCGCGAGAGCGAGAGGGAGAGAGAGAGAGACAGTGCGAGAGGGAGAGGGAGAGAGAGACAGTGCGAGATGGAGAGGGAGACAGAGCGAGAGGGAGTGAGAGAGACAGTGCGAGGGAGAGGGAGAGAGAGAGAGAGAGACAGTGCGCGAGAGAGAGAGAGAGACAGTGCGAGAGGGAGAGGGAGAGAGAGAGAGATAATGCGAGATGGAGAGGGAGAGAGAGAGACAGGGAGAGGGCGAGTGGGAGAGCGAGAGAGAGACAGCGCGAGAGCGAGAGGGAGAGAGAGAGAGAGAGACAGCGCGAGAGCGAGAGGGAGAGAGAGAGAGAGAGAGAGACAGCGCGAGATCGAGAGGGAGAGAGACAGCGCGAGAGCGAGAGGGAGAGAGAGAGCGCGAGAGCGAGAGGGAGAGAGAGAGCGCGAGAGCGAGAGGGAGAGAGAGAGAGAGTGCGAGAGCGAGTGGGAGAGAGAGAGAGACAGTGGGAGAGTGCGAGGGAGAGAGAGAGTGTGTGAGAGCGAGTGGGAGAGAGAGAGAGAGAGAGAGAGAGTGCGAGAGCGAGTGGGAGAGAGAGAGAGAGAGAGAGAAAGAGTGCGAGAGCGAGTGGGAGAGAGAGAGAGAGAGAGACAGTGCGAGAGCGAGAGAGAGAGAGAGACAGTGCAAAATCGAGAGAGAGAAGATAGAGACAGTGCAAGAGGGAGAGAGAGAGTGCGAGAGAGTATGGGAGAGAGAGAGAGAGACAGCGCGAGAGCAAGAGGGAGAGCGAGAGAGAGACAGCGCGAGAGCGAGAGGGAGAGAGAGAGAGAGAGAGAGAGACAGCGCGAGAGGGAGGGGGAGAGACAGCGCGAGAGGGAGAGGGAGAGACAGCGCGAGAGGGAGAGGGAGAGACAGCGCGAGAGGGAGAGGGAGAGACAGTGCGAGAGGGAGAGGGAGAGACAGTGCGAGAGGGAGAGGGAGAGACAGTGCGAGAGGGAGAGGGAGAGACAGCGCGAGAGGGAGAGGGAGAGACAGCGCAAGAGGGAGAGGGAGAGACAGCGCAAGAGGGAGAGGGAGAGACAGCGCAAGAGCGAGTGGGAGAGTGAGAGACTGCGCGAGGGCGAGTGGGAGAGAGAGAGAGAGAGAGACAGACAGCGCGAGAGCAAGAGGGAGAGAGAGAGAGACAGTGCGAGATGGAGAGGGAGAGAGAGAGAGACAGTGCGAGATGGAGAGGGAGAGAGAGAGAGACAGTGCGAGAGCAAGAGGGAGAGAGAGAGACAGTGCGTGAGCGAGAGGGAGAGAGAGCGACAGCGCGAGTGCGAGTGGGAGAGAGAGAGATAGAGACAGTGCGAGATGTAGAGGGAGAGAGAGAGAGAGACAGTGCGAGATGGAGAGGGAGAGAGAGAGAGACAGTGCGAGAGCAAGAGGGAGAGAGAGAGACAGCGCGAGAGCGAGACGGAGAGAGAGAGACAGTGCGTGAGCGAGAGGGAGAGAGAGCGACAGCGCGAGTGCGAGTGGGAGAGAGAGAGATAGAGACAGTGCGAGATGTAGAGGGAGAGAGAGAGAGAGACAGTGCGAGATGGAGAGGGAGAGAGAGAGACAGCGCGAGAGCGAGAGGGAGAGAGAGAGAGAGACAGCGCGAGTGGGAGAGAGAGAGAGAGAGACAGCGCGAGAGCGAGAGGGAAAGAGAGCGACAGTGCGAGTGGGGGAGAGAGAGAGAGAGAGAGACAGCGCGAGACCGAGAGGGAGAGAGAGATAGAGACAGCGCATGAGTGTGTGGGAGAGAGAGAGAGAGAGAGAGACAGCGCGAGTGGGAGAGAGAGAGAGAGAGAGAGAGAGAGCGCGAGAGCGAGAGGGAGAGAGAGAGAGACAGTGCGAGATGGAGAGGGAGAGAGAGAGAGAGACAGCGCAAGTGGGAGAGAGAGAGAGAGAGAGAGTGCGAGAGCGAGTGGGAGAGAGAGAGAGAGACAGTGCGAGTTTGAGAGAGAGAGAGACAGTGCAAAATCGAGAGAGAGAAGAGAGAGACAGTGCAAGAGGGAGAGAGAGAGAGACAGCGCGAGTGGGAGAGAGAGAGAGAGAGTGCGACAGCGAGTGGGAGAGAGAGAGAGACAGTGGGAGAGCGAGAGGGAGAGAGAGAGAGTGCGAGAGCGAGTGGGAGAGAGAGAGAGAGAGAGAGAGAGTGCGAGAGCGAGTGGGAGAGAGAGAGAGAGACAGTGCGAGAGCGAGAGAGAGAGAGAGTGCGAGAGCGAGAGGGAGAGAGAGACAGTGCGAGAGCGAATGGGAGAGAGAGAGAGAGACAGCGCGAGAGCGAGAGGGAGAGAGAGAGAGAGACAGCGCGAGTGGGAGAGGGGGAGAGAGAGAGAGAGACAGCGCGAGAGTGAGAGAGAGAGACAGTGCGAGAGGGAGAGGGAGAGACAGTGCGAGAGCGAGAAGGAGAGGGAGAGAGAGACAGTGCGAGATGGAGAGGGAGACAGAGCGAGAGGGAGTGAGAGAGACAGTGCGAGTGGGAGAGAGAGAGAGACAGTGCGAGGGAGAGGGAGAGAGAAAGAGACAGTGCGCGAGGGAGAGAGAGAGAGACAGTGCGAGAGGGAGAGAGGAAGAGACAGTGCGAGATGGAGAGAGAGAGAGAGAGAGTGCGAGAGGGAGAGGGAGAGAGAGAGTGTCAGTGCGAGTGCAAGAGGGAGAGGGTGAGTGAGAGCGACAGTGCGAGTGCGAGAGGGAGAGGCAGAGAGAGAGAGACAGCGCGAGTGCGAGAGGGAGAGGGAGAGACAGTGCGAGGGCGAGAGGGAGAGGGAGAGACAGTGCGAGGGCGAGTGGGAGAGAGAGAGAGACAGTGCGAGGGTGAGAGGGAGAGGGTGAGAGAGAGAGACAGTGCGAGTGCGAGAGGGAGAGGGAGAGAGAGGCAGTGTGAGTGCGAGAGCAAGAGGGTGAGTGAGAGAGACAGGGCGAGAGGGAGAGAGTCAGTGCGAGGGCGAGTGGGAGAGAGAGAGAGACAGTGCGAGTGCGAGAGGGAGAGGGAGAGAGAGAGAGAGGTAGTGCGAGTGCGAGAGGGAGAGAGAGAGACAGTGCGAGGGCGAGAGGGAGAGTGAGAGAGACAGTGCAAGTGCGAGAGGGAGAGGGAGAGAGAGACAGTGCGAGTGCGAGAGGGAGAGACAGTGCGAGAGCGAGAGGGAGAGGGAGAGAGAGACAGTGCGAGATGGAGAGGGAGACAGAGCGAGAGGGAGTGTGAGAGAGAGAGAGACGGTCCGAGTGCGAGAGGGAGAGAGAGAGAGAGAGAGAGAGACAGTGCGAGGGCGAGTGGGACAGAGAGAGTGACAGTGCGAGGGCGAGAGGGAGAGGGAGAGGGAGAGAGACAGTGCGAGATGGAGAGGGAGAGAGAGAGAGAGAGACAGTGCGAGAGGGAGAGGGAGAGAGAGAGAGACAGTGCGAGAGGGAGAGGGAGAGAGACAGTGCGAGAGGGAGAGGGAGAGAGACAGTGCGAGAGGGAGAGGGAGAGAGAGAGAGACAGCGCGAGTGCGAGACTTTCTGTGTGTGTGTGCGCGTGTGTTTTAGAGAGTCTGTGTGAGAGTGAGTGTCAGTGAGAGAGAGTGTGAGTGAGAGTTTGTGTGTGTGAGAGAGTCTGTGTGGGTGAGAGAGTGTGTGAGAGTGAGTGTGTGTGTGTTTTAGAGAGTCTGTTTCAGAGTGAGTGTGTGTGAGTGAGTCTGTGTGAGAGAGTTGTGTGAGATTGAGTGTGTGGGTGAGAGTCTGTGTGAGAGAGAGAGTCTGTGTGTGTCTTTTAGAGAGTCTGTGTGTGAGAGAGTCTGAGAGTGAATGTGTGTCTGTTTTTATGAGCGAGGGTCTGTGTGAGAGTGAGTGTGTGTGTCAGAGGGAGTCTGTGTGAGAGTGAGTGTGTGTGTGAGAGAGTCTGTGTGAGAGTGTGTGTGTGTTTTGGAGAGTCTGCGTGAGAGTGAGCGTGTGTGTGTGAAGTGAGTGTGTGTGTGAGACAGTCTGTGTGAGAGTTAGTGCGTGTTTGTGTTTTCGAGCGTCTGTGTGAGAGTGAGTGTGTGTGTGATTGAGAGTCTGTGTGTGAGTGAATGTGTGTGTGTGTGTGTGTTTTCCAGAGTCTGTGTGAGATTGAGTGCGTGTGCGAGAGAGTGTGTGTGAGTGTGTGAGTGTCTGAGTGGGAGTCGGTGTGAGAGTGAGTGTGTGTGAGAGAGAGAGTCTGTGTGAGAGTGAGTGTGTTTGTGTGAGAGTAAGTCTGTGTGATAGTGAGTGAGTGTGTGTGTGTTAGAGACAGTCAGTGTGAGAGTGAGTGTGTGTCTGTGAGAGAGTCTGTGCGAGAGTGAGTGTGTGTGTGAGAGAGAGTCTGTGTGAGAATGAGTGTGTGTCTGTGAGATTATTTGTGTGAAAGTCAGTGTGAGAGTAGGTGTGTGTGAGAGTAAGTGTGTGTGAGAGAGTGTGTGAGAGTGAGCGCTTGTGCGAGAGAGTGTGTGTGTGTGTGAGAGAGAGTCTGTGTGAGAGTGAGTGGGTGTGTGACAGAGGGAGCCTGTGTGAGAGTGAGTGTGTGTGTGAGACAGTCTATGTGAGAGTGAGTGTCTTTGTGTGAGAGTGAGTGTGTGTGTGTGTGTGTGTGTGTGTGTGTGTGCGTGTGTGTATTTTAGAGTGTCTGTTTCAGAGTGAGTGTGTGTGTGAGAGATTTTGTGTGAGAGTGAGTGAGTGAGTGAGTTTTAGAGAGTCTGTTTCAGAGTGAGTGTGTGTGTGAGTGTGTGGGTGAGAGAGTCTGTGTGAGAGTGAGTGTGTGTGTGAGAGAGCCTGTGTGAGAGTCAGTGTTTGTGAGAGAGAGAGTCTGTGTTTAGCGTCTGTGTATGTGTGATAGAGTCTGTGTGAGAGTGAGTGTGTGTGTGATTGAGTGTGTGTGTGTGACAGAGTCTTTGTGAGAGTGAGTGTCAGTCAGAGAGTGTGTGTGAGAGAGTTTGTGTGAGAGTGAGTGTCAG
Source organism: Stegostoma tigrinum (assembly GCF_030684315.1). Lineage (NCBI taxonomy): Eukaryota > Metazoa > Chordata > Chondrichthyes > Orectolobiformes > Stegostomatidae > Stegostoma > Stegostoma tigrinum. The sequence continues at coordinate 44,324,768 of NC_081356.1, read as the reverse complement.
TGAGAGAGAGTCTTTGTGAGAGTGAGTGTCAGTCAGAGAGTGTGTGTGAGAGTGAGTGTCAGTCAGAGAGAGTCTTTGTGAGAGTGAGCGTCAGTGAGAGAGTGTGTGTGTGAGACAGTCTATGTGAGAGTGAGTGTCTTTGTGTGAGAGTGAGTGTGTGTGTGTGTGTGTGTTTTAGAGAGTCTGTTTCAGAGTGAGTGTGTGTGAATGAATCTGTGTGAGAGTGGGTGTGTGGGTGAGAGAGTCTGTGTGAGAGAGTCTGTGTGAGAGTGAGTGTGTGTCTGTGAGAGAGTCTGTGTGAGAGTGAGTGTGTGTGTTAGAGAGAGTTTGTGTGAGTGTGTGTGTGTGTGTGTGTGTTTTTGAGAGTCTGTGTGAGAGTGAGTGTCTGTGAGGTAGTGTGTGTGAGAGAGTCTGTGTGAGATTGAGTGTGTTGGTGAGAGAGTCTGTGTGAGAGTGAGTGTGTGTGTGAGAGAGTGTATGTGTGAGAGTGAGTGTGTGTGTGAGAGAGTGTCTGTGTGAGCGTCTGTGTGTGTGTGAGAAAGTCTGTGTGAGAGTGAGCCTGTGTGAGAGTGAGTGTGTGTTTTAAAGCGTCTGTGTGAGAGTTAGTGCGTGTGTGTGTTTTCGAGCGTCTGTGTGAGAGTGAGTGCGTGTTTGAGAGAGTCTGTGTTGGAGTGAGTGTGTGTGTGTGTGAGAGTCTGTGTGTGAGTGAGTGAGTGAGTGAGTGAGTGAGTGAGTGAGTGTGTGTGTGTGTTTTTAGAGAATCTGTGTGAGTTTGAGTGTGTGTGCGAGAGTGTGTGTGTGAGTGTGTGTGTGTGTGTGTGTGAGAGTGAGTGTGTGTGTGAGAGAACCTGTGTGAAAGTAAGTCTGTGTGTGAGAGAGTCAGTGTGAGAGTAGGTGTGTGTGAGAGTGAGAGTGTGTGTGCGTGTTTTCAAGAGTCTGTGTGAGAGTGAGTGTGTGTGTGAGAGAGTCTGTGTGAGAGTGAGGGTGTGTGTATGTGACAGAGTCTGTGTGTGAATGAGTGTGTGTGTTGGAGAGTCTGTGTGAGAGAGAGTGTGTGAGTGTGTGTGTGTGAGAGTGAGCGTGTGTGTGAGAGAATCTGTGTGAGACTGAGTGTGTGTTTTAGAGTGTCTGTGTGAGAGTTGGTGGGTGTGTGTGTTTTCAAGCGTCTGTGTGAGAGAGTGTGTGTGTGTGTGTGTGTGTTTTAGTGAGTCTGTTTCAGAGTGAGTGTGTGTGAGGGAGTCTGTGTGAGATTGAGTGAGAGTTTTAGAGTCTGTGTGAGAGAGTCTGTGTGAGAGTGATTGCGTGCGTGAGAGAGGCTGTGTGAGAGTGAGTGTGTGTGTGTTTTTGAGTGTCTGTGTGAGAGTGTGTGTGCGTGTTTTCGAGACTATGTGTGAGAGTGAGTGTGTGTGTGAGAGAGTCTCTGTGTGAGTGAGTGTGTGTGTGTGTTTTTAGAGAATCTGTGTGAGTTTGAGTGTGAGTGTGTGTGTGTGTGTGTGTGTGTGTGAGTGAGTGAGTGGGTGAGAGAATCTCTGAGAGTAAGTCTGTGTGTGTTTCTGTTTTGGAGAGTCTGTTTGAGAGTGAGTGTGTGTGAGATAGTCTGTGTAAGAGTGAGTGTGTGTGAGAGACAGTGTGAGTGAGAGTTAGTGTGTGTGTGAGAGAGTCTGTGTGAGAGTGAGTGTGTGTGTGTTTCTGTTTTGGAGAGTCTGTTTGAGAGTGAGTGTGTGTGTGAGAGAGAGTTTGTGTGAGTGTGTGTATTTGTGTGTGTGTGTTTTAGAGAGTCTGTGTGAGAGTGAGTGTGTGTGTGTGAGAGAGTCTGTTTAATCATGTGTGTGTGTGAGAGAAAGTCTGTGTGAGAGTGTGTGTGTGTCTGTGAGTGAGTCTGTGTGAGAATGAGTGTGTGTGTGAGAGGGAGTGTGTGTCTGAGAGAGAGTCTGTGTGTGAGTGAATGTGTGTGTGTGTTTTAGACAGTCAGTGTGAGAGTGAGTGTGTGTGTGAGAGAGTCTGTGTGAGAGTGAGTGTGTTTTTTAGAGGGTCTGTGTGAGAGTGAGTGTGTGTATACTTTTGAGAGTCTGTGTGAGAGTGAGTCTGTGTGTGAGAGAGCCTGTGTGAGAGTGAGTGTGTGTATGAGAGGGAGTCTGTTTAATCGTGTGTGTGTGTGAGAGAAAGTCTGTGTGAGAGTGAGTGTGTGTCTGTGAGTGAGTCTGTGTGAGAGTGAGTGGGAGTGAGTGTGTGTGTGTGAGAGAGTCTGTGTGAGAGTGAGTGTATGTGTGACTGAGTCTGTGTGAGAGTGAGTGTGTGTGTGTGTTTTAGAGAGTCTGTTTCAGAGTGAGTATGTGTGACTGAGTCTGTGTGAGAGTGAGTGTGTGGGTGACAGAGTCTGTGTGAGAGTGAGTGTCTGTGTGAGAGAGTCTGTGTGAGACTGAGTGTGTGTGTGAGAGAGAGTCTGTGTGTGTGTGAGAAATTCTGTGTGAGAGTGAATGTGTGAGCAAGTCTATGTGAGAGTGAGTTTGTGTGTGAGAGTGAGTGTGTGTCTGTTTGAGAGAGAGTCTGTGTGAGAGTGAGTGCGTGTGCGAGAGTGTGCGTGAGTGTGTGTGTGAGAGTCTGTGTGAGAGTGAGTGTCTTTGTGTGAGAGACAGTCAGTGTGAGAGTGAGTGTGTGTGTGAGACAGTCTGTGTGAGAGTGAGTGTCTTTGTGTGTGAGAGAGTCTGTGTGAGAGTGAGTGTGTGTGTGTGTTTTAGAGACTCAGTTTCAGAGTGAGTGTGTGTGAGAGAGTCTGTGTGAGCGTGAGTGTGTGTGTCTGTGAGAGAGTCTGTGTGAGAGTGAGTGTGTGTCTGTGAGTGAGTCTGTGTGAGAGGGAGTGTGTGTGTGAGAGAGAGTCTGTGTGTGAGTGAATGTGTGTGTGTGTGGTTTAGACAGTCAGTGTGAGAGTGAGTGTGTGTCTGTGAGAGAGTCTGTGTGAGAGTGAGTGTGTGTGTGAGAGAGTCAGTGTGAGAGTGTGTGTGTGTGTGTGTCTGTGTGAGAGTGAGAGTGAGTGTGTGAGAGTGAGTGTGTGAGAGTGAGTGTGTGAGAGTGAGTGTGTGAGAGTGAGTGTGTGTGTCAGAGGGAGTCTGTGTGAGAGTGAGTGTGTGTGAGAGAGTCTGTGTGAGAGTGAGTGTGTGTGTGTGTGTGTGTGAGAGAGCCTGTGTGAGAGTGAATGTGTGTATGAGAGGGAGTCTGTTTAATCGTGTGTGTGTGTGAGAGAAAGTCTGTGTGAGAGTGCGTGTGTGTCTGTGAGTGAGTCTGTGTGAGAGTGAGTGGGAGTGAGTGTGTGTGTGAGAGAGTCTGTGTGAGAGTGAGTGTGTGTGTGTTTAGAGAGTCTGTTTCAGAGTATGTGTGACTGAGTCTGTGTGAGAGTGAGTGTGTGGGTGACAGAGTCTGTGTGAGAGTGAGTGTCTGTGTGAGACTGAGTGTGTGTGTGAGAGGGTCTTTGTGAGAGTGAGTGTGTGTGTGTTTTAGAGAATCAGTGTTTATGAGAGAGTTTGTGTGTGAGAGTTTGTGTGAGAGAGAGTCTGTGTGAGAGTGAGTGTGTTTGTGTGAGAGTGAGTCTGTGTGAGAGTGAGTGTATGTGTGTGTGTTAGAGACAGTCAGTGTGAGAGTGAGTGTGTGTCTGTGAGAGAGTCTGTGTGAGCGTGAGTATCTATGTGAGAGCGTCTGTGTGAGAGTGAGTGTGTGTGTGTGTTTTAGAGACTCAGTTTCAGAGTGAGTGTGTGTGAGACAGTCTGTGTGAGAGTGAGTGTGTGTCTGTGATTGAGTCTGTGTGAGAGTGAGTGTCTGTGTGAGAGAGTCTGTGTGAGAGTGAGTGTCTGTGTGAGAGAGTCCTGGTGAGAGTGAGTGTGTGTTAGAGAGAGTCTGTGTGTGAGTGAATGTGTGTGTGTGTGTTTTAGACAGTCAGTGTGAGAGTGAGTGTGTGTCTGTGAGAGAGTCTGTGTGTGAGAGAGCCTGTGTGAGAGTGAGTGTGTATTTTAGAGGGTCTGTGTGAGAGTGAGTGTGTGTGTGAGAGAGCCTGTGTGAGAGTGTGTGTGTATGAGAGAGAGTCTGTTTAATCGTGTGTGTGTGAGAGAGAAAGTCTGTGTGAGAGTGAGTGTGTGTCTGTGAGTGAGTCTGTGTGAGAGTGAGTGGGAGTGAGTGTGTGAGAGAGTCTGTGTGAGAGTGAGTGTGTGTGTGAGAGAGAGTCTGTGTGAGAGTGAATGTGTGACTGAGTCTGTGTGAGAGTGAGTTTGTGTGTGAGAGTCTGTGTGAGAGTGAGTGTGTGTCTGTTTGTGTGAGAGAGAGCCTGTGTGAGAGTGAGTGCGTGTGCGAGAGTGAGTGCGTGTGTGAGAGAGTGTTTGGGAGAGTGTGTGAGTGAGTCTGTGTGAGAGTGAGTGTATGTGTGTCAGAGGGAGTCTGTGTGAGAGTGAGTCTGTGTGTGAGAGAGTCTGTGTGAGAGTGAGTGTGTGTGTGAGGGAGTCAGTGTGAGAGTGAGTGTCTATGTGTGAGAGAGTCTATGTGAGAGTGTCCGTGTGTTTTTGAGTGTCTGTGTGAGAGTGAGTGTGTGTGTGAGAGAGTCTGTCTGAGAGTGAGTGTGTGTCTCTTTGTGTGAGGGAGAGTCTGTGTGAGAGTGAGTGTGTGTGTGCGTTTTTTCGAGAGTCCGTGTGAGAGTGAGTGTGTGTGTGAGAGAGTGCGTGTTTTTGAGAGTCTGTGTGAGAGTGAGTGTGTTTTTGTGTGTGTGTGTTTTAGAGAGTCAGTTTCAGAGTGAGTGTGTGAGAGTGAGTATGTGTGAGAGAGTCTGCGTGAGATTGAGTGTGTGGGTGAGAGAGTCAGTGTGAGAGTGAGTGTGTGTGAGAGAGAGTCTGTGTGAGAGTGAGTGTGTGTGTGTTTTAGAGAATCAGTGTGTATGAGAGAGTTTGTGTGTGAGAGTGAGTGTGTGTGTGAGAGAGAGTCTGTGTGAGAGTGAGCGTGTTTGTTTGAAAGTGATTCTGTGTGAGAGTGAGTGTATGTGTGTGTTAGAGACAGTCAGTGTGAGAGTGAGTGTGTGTCTGTGAGAGAGTGTGTGTGAGAGAGAGTTTGTGTGAGAATGAGTGTGTGTCTGTGTGAGAGTGTGTGTGAGAGAGGCTGTGTGAGTTTGAGTGTGTTTGTGTGAAAGAGAGTCTGTGTGAGAGTGAGTGTGTGTGAGAGAGTTTGTGTGAGAGTGAGTGTGTGTGTGAGTCTGTGTGAGAGTGAGTGTGTTTGTGTGTGTGGCTATGTTTGTGTGAGAATGACTGTGTGTGACAGAGTCTGCGCGAGAGTGAGTGTGTGTGTAAGATAGTCTGTGTGAGAGTGAGTGTGTGTGAGAGTCTGTGTGAGAGTCTGTGTGTGTGTGTTTTAGAGAGTCTGTGTGAGAGTGTGTGTGTGTGTTTTAGAGAGTTTATGTGAGAGTGAGTGTGTGTGTGTCAGAGAGTTTGTGTGCAGCGAGTGTGTGTAAGAGAGTCTGTGTGAGAGTGAGTGCGTGTGTGAGAGAGTCTGTGTGAGAGTGAGTATCTGTGTGAGAGAGTCTGTGTGCGTTTCAGAGAGTCTGTTTCAGAGTGAGTGTGTGTGTGAGAGAGTCTGTGTGAGAGTGAGTATCTGTGTGAGAGAGTCTGTGTGAGAGTGAGCGTGTGTGTGAGAGAGTCTGTGTGAGATTGAGTGTCTTGGTGAGAGAGTCTGTGTGAGAGTGAGTGTGTGTGTGAGAGAGTCTGTGTGAGAGTGAGTGTGTGTGTGTTTTAGAGAGTCTGTTTCAGAGTGAGTGTGTGTGAGAGAGTTTGTGTGAGAGTGAGTGTGTGTGTGAGTCTGTGTGAGAGTGAGTGTGTTTGTGTGTGTGGCTATGTTTGTGTGAGAATGACTGTGTGTGACAGAGTCTGCGCGAGAGTGAGTGTGTGTGTAAGATAGTCTGTGTGAGAGTGAGTGTGTGTGAGAGTCTCTGTGTGTGTGTGTTTTAGAGAGTCTGTGTGAGAGTGTGTGTGTGTGTTTTAGAGAGTTTATGTGAGAGTGAGTGTGTGTGTGTCAGAGAGTTTGTGTGCAGCGAGTGTGTGTAAGAGAGTCTGTGTGAGAGTGAGTGCGTGTGTGAGAGAGTTCGTATGAGTGAGTGTGTGTGTGTCTGTGTGTGCGAGTCTGTGTGAGAGTGGTGTGTGTGTCTTTGAGTCTGTGTGAGAGTTAGTGTGTGTGTGAGAGAGTCTGTGTGAGAGTGAGTGTGTGTGTGTGGGTCTGTGTGAGAGTGAGTGTGTGTGTGTGGGTCTGTGTGAGACTGAGTGTGTGTGAGAGAGTGTTTGTGTGAGAGTGAGTGTGCGTGTGTGTGTGTTTGAGAAAGTCTGTGTGAGACTGAATGTGTGTGTAAGAGATTCTGTGTGAGAGTGAGTATGTGTGTGAGAGAGTTTGTGTGACTGTGTGTGTGTTTTGGAGAGTCTCTGTAAGAGTGGTGTGTGTGTGAGAGTCTGTGTGAGAGTGAGTGTATGTGTGTGTTTTAGAGAGTCTGTGTGAGAGTGAGTGTGTGTGTGAGAGTTTGTGTGAGTTTGTGTGTGTGTGCGTGTGTGTGTGTGTTTTAGAGAGTCTGTGTGAGAGTGAGTGTTTGTGAGAGTGAGTCTGTGTATGAGAGAGTCTGTGTGAGAGTGAGTGTGTGTGAGAGTGAGACAGTTTGTGTGAGACTGTGTGTGTTGTGTGTGTGTGATAGTGAGTGTGTGTTTGTTTTTGAGAGTCTGTGTGAGAGTGAGTGTGTGTGTGAGAGAGTTTGTGTGAGTTTGTGTGTGTGTGCGTGTGTGTGTGTATGTGTTTTAGAGAGTCTGTGTGAGAGTGAGTGTTTGTGAGAGTGAGTCTGTGTATGAGAGAGTCTGTGTGAGAGTGAGTGTGTGTGTGTGTGTGTGAGACAGTTTGTGTGAGAGTGTGTGTGTGTCTGACTTTTTGTGAGAGTGAGTGTGTGTCTGACAGAGTGTGTTTTCGAGAGTCTTTGCAGAGTGAGTGTGTGTGTGTGTGTGTGAGAGAGAGTCTGTGTGAGAGTGAGCATGTGAGTGTGAATTTGTGTGAGAGTGAGTGTGTGTGTGTGAGTTTGTGTGAGAGTGATTGTGTGTGTCTGTTTTAGAGAGTCTATATGAGAGTGAGTGTGTGTGTATCTGAGTTTGTGTGAGAGTGAGTGTGTCTGTGAGTCTGTGTGAGAGTGTGTGTGTGTGTGAGTCAGCATAAGAGTGAGTGTGTGTGTGAGAGAGAGAGTTTGTGTGAGTGTGAGTGTGTGAGAGAGTTTTTGTGAGAGCATGTGTGTGTGATAGAGTGAGTGTGTGTGTGTTTTAGAGAGTCTGTGTGAGAGTGGTGTGTGTGTGTGTGTGTGTTTTGGAGAGTCTGTGTGAGAGTGAGTGTGTGTGTTTTAGAGAGTTTGTGTGAGAGTGAGTGTGTGTGTGTGAGACAGTTTGTGTGCAGTGAGTGTGTGTGAGAGAGGCTGTGTGAGAGTGAGTGTGTGTGTCTTTGAGTCTGTGTGAGAGTGAGTGTGTGTGTGTGAGAGTGAGTGTGTGTGTTTGTTTTAAACAGTCTGTGTGAGAGTGAGTGTGTTTGTGAATCTGTGTGAGAGTGAATGTGTGTGTGAGTCTGTGTGTGAGTGAGTGTGCGTCTGTGTTTTAGAGAGTCTGTGTGAGTGTGTGTGTGTGAGAGTGAATGTGTGTGTGAGTTCGTGTGAGAGTGAGTGTGAGATTGAGTGTGTGTGTGTGAGTTTGTGTGAGAGTGAGTGCGTATGTGTGTGAGGGTGAGTTTGTGTGTGGGTGAGTTTGTGTGTGCGTGATTTTGTGTGTGAGAGAGAGTTTGTGTGAGAGTGAGTGTGTGTGTGTTTTAGAGAGTCTGTGTGAGAGTGAGTGTGTCAGTGAGAGAGTCTGTGTGAGAGTGAGTGTGTGCATGATAGAGTTTGTGTGAGAGTGAGTGTGTGTGTGTGTGTGTTTCAGAGAGTCTGTGAGAGTGAGAGAGTCTGTGTGTGTGTAAAAGAGAGAGAGAGAGTGAGATGGTGTGTGTGAACATGTGAGAGAGTGTTTGTGTGTGAGAGAGCAATTGTGTCTGTGCGAGAGAGCGTGTGTGTGAGAGACAGTGTGTTTGTGTGTGTGAGAGAGTGTGTTTGCATATGTTTATGTTTGTGTGTGTGTGAGAGAGATTGTTGGTGTTTTTGAGAGAGTTTGTGTGTAGTTGAGTTTTAGAGAGAGTGTGCATGTGATTGAGAAAGAGAGGGAGACTGTGTGTGTGAGGGAGAGTGTGTGTGTGAGAGAATGAGTGTGTTTGGGTGTGTGAGTGAGTGTTTGTGTCTGTGAGTGCGAGTGTGTGTGAGAGAGAGCGTATATGTGCACAAGAGACTGTGAGAGAGTGTGTGTTTGTGAGTGAGAAAGAGTGTGTGTGTGACACAAATAGAGGTGGAAAGCTTGTGTGTGTAAAAGTGTGTGTGTTTGTGTGTGTGAGAGCGTTAGTGTGTGTGTGTGTTTTAGAGAGAGAGTGTGTGTGAGAGAGAGAGAGGGTGTGTGTGAGAGAGAGAGAGTGTATGTGTGAGAGTGTGTGTGCAAGAAACTGTGAGTGAGTGAGTGTGTGTTTGTGTGTGTGTGAGAGAGAGAAAGTGTATGAGACAAAGAGAAGTGGAAAGCTTATGTGTGTGAGAGTGTGTTTGTGTGAAAGAGAATATGTTTGTGTGTCTGTGTGAGTGTGTTTGTGTGTCTGTGTGAGAGAGAGATTGTGTGTGAGAAAGGGTTTGTGTGTATTTATGTGTGAGAGTGACTGTGTGTGTGTGTTTTAAAGCGTCTGCATGTGAGTGAGAAAGAGAGGGAGAGAGTGTGAGATTGTGTCTGTGTTTGAGAGAGAGTGTGTGTATGTGTGAGAGAGAGAGCGTGTTTGTGTGTGTATGAGAGAGCATGTTTGTGTGTGAGGGAGTGTCTTTGTATCTGTGTATGTTTGTGTGTGTGAGTATGTTTGTGTGTGTGTGAGTGAGTTTGTGTGTGAGAGTCTGTGTGAGAGTGAGTGTGTGTCTGTTTGTGTGAGAGAGAGCCTGTGTGAGAGTGAGTGCGTGTGCGAGAGTGAGTGCGTGTGTGAGAGAGTGTTTGGGAGAGTGTGTGAGTGAGTCTGTGTGAGAGTGAGTGTATGTGTGTCAGAGGGAGTCTGTGTGAGAGTGAGTCTGTGTGTGAGAGAGTCTGTGTGAGAGTGAGTGTGTGTGTGAGGGAGTCAGTGTGAGAGTGAGTGTCTATGTGTGAGAGAGTCTATGTGAGAGTGTCCGTGTGTTTTTGAGTGTCTGTGTGAGAGTGAGTGTGTGTGTGAGAGAGTCTGTCTGAGAGTGAGTGTGTGTCTCTTTGTGTGAGGGAGAGTCTGTGTGAGAGTGAGTGTGTGTGTGCGTTTTTTCGAGAGTCCGTGTGAGAGTGAGTGTGTGTGTGAGAGAGTGCGTGTTTTTGAGAGTCTGTGTGAGAGTGAGTGTGTTTTTGTGTGTGTGTGTTTTAGAGAGTCAGTTTCAGAGTGAGTGTGTGAGAGTGAGTATGTGTGAGAGAGTCTGCGTGAGATTGAGTGTGTGGGTGAGAGAGTCAGTGTGAGAGTGAGTGTGTGTGTGAGAGAGTCTGTGTGAGAGTGAGTGTGTGTGTGTTTTAGAGAATCAGTGTGTATGAGAGAGTTTGTGTGTGAGAGTGAGTGTGTGTGTGAGAGAGAGTCTGTGTGAGAGTGAGCGTGTTTGTTTGAAAGTGATTCTGTGTGAGAGTGAGTGTATGTGTGTGTTAGAGACAGTCAGTGTGAGAGTGAGTGTGTGTCTGTGAGAGAGTGTGTGTGAGAGAGAGTTTGTGTGAGAATGAGTGTGTGTCTGTGTGAGAGTGTGTGTGAGAGAGGCTGTGTGAGTTTGAGTGTGTTTGTGTGAAAGAGAGTCTGTGTGAGAGTGAGTGTGTGTGAGAGAGTTTGTGTGAGAGTGAGTGTGTGTGTGAGTCTGTGTGAGAGTGAGTGTGTTTGTGTGTGTGGCTATGTTTGTGTGAGAATGACTGTGTGTGACAGAGTCTGCGCGAGAGTGAGTGTGTGTGTAAGATAGTCTGTGTGAGAGTGAGTGTGTGTGAGAGTCTGTGTGAGAGTCTGTGTGTGTGTGTTTTAGAGAGTCTGTGTGAGAGTGTGTGTGTGTGTTTTAGAGAGTTTATGTGAGAGTGAGTGTGTGTGTGTCAGAGAGTTTGTGTGCAGCGAGTGTGTGTAAGAGAGTCTGTGTGAGAGTGAGTGCGTGTGTGAGAGAGTCTGTGTGAGAGTGAGTATCTGTGTGAGAGAGTCTGTGTGCGTTTCAGAGAGTCTGTTTCAGAGTGAGTGTGTGTGTGAGAGAGTCTGTGTGAGAGTGAGTATCTGTGTGAGAGAGTCTGTGTGAGAGTGAGCGTGTGTGTGAGAGAGTCTGTGTGAGATTGAGTGTCTTGGTGAGAGAGTCTGTGTGAGAGTGAGTGTGTGTGTGAGAGAGTCTGTGTGAGAGTGAGTGTGTGTGTGTTTTAGAGAGTCTGTTTCAGAGTGAGTGTGTGTGAGAGAGTTTGTGTGAGAGTGAGTGTGTGTGTGAGTCTGTGTGAGAGTGAGTGTGTTTGTGTGTGTGGCTATGTTTGTGTGAGAATGACTGTGTGTGACAGAGTCTGCGCGAGAGTGAGTGTGTGTGTAAGATAGTCTGTGTGAGAGTGAGTGTGTGTGAGAGTCTCTGTGTGTGTGTGTTTTAGAGAGTCTGTGTGAGAGTGTGTGTGTGTGTTTTAGAGAGTTTATGTGAGAGTGAGTGTGTGTGTGTCAGAGAGTTTGTGTGCAGCGAGTGTGTGTAAGAGAGTCTGTGTGAGAGTGAGTGCGTGTGTGAGAGAGTTCGTATGAGTGAGTGTGTGTGTGTCTGTGTGTGCGAGTCTGTGTGAGAGTGGTGTGTGTGTCTTTGAGTCTGTGTGAGAGTGAGTGTGTGTGTGTGGGTCTGTGTGAGAGTGAGTGTGTGTGTGTGGGTCTGTGTGAGACTGAGTGTGTGTGAGAGAGTGTTTGTGTGAGAGTGAGTGTGCGTGTGTGTGTGTTTGAGAAAGTCTGTGTGAGACTGAATGTGTGTGTAAGAGATTCTGTGTGAGAGTGAGTATGTGTGTGAGAGAGTTTGTGTGACTGTGTGTGTGTTTTGGAGAGTCTCTGTAAGAGTGGTGTGTGTGTGAGAGTCTGTGTGAGAGTGAGTGTATGTGTGTGTTTTAGAGAGTCTGTGTGAGAGTGAGTGTGTGTGTGAGAGTTTGTGTGAGTTTGTGTGTGTGTGCGTGTGTGTGCGTGTGTGTGTATGTGTTTTAGAGAGTCTGTGTGAGAGTGAGTGTTTGTGAGAGTGAGTCTGTGTATGAGAGAGTCTGTGTGAGAGTGAGTGTGTGTGAGAGTGAGACAGTTTGTGTGAGACTGTGTGTGTTGTGTGTGTGTGATAGTGAGTGTGTGTTTGTTTTTGAGAGTCTGTGTGAGAGTGAGTGTGTGTGTGAGAGAGTTTGTGTGAGTTTGTGTGTGTGTGCGTGTGTGTGTGTATGTGTTTTAGAGAGTCTGTGTGAGAGTGAGTGTTTGTGAGAGTGAGTCTGTGTATGAGAGAGTCTGTGTGAGAGTGAGTGTGTGTGTGTGTGTGTGAGACAGTTTGTGTGAGAGTGTGTGTGTGTCTGACTTTTTGTGAGAGTGAGTGTGTGTCTGACAGAGTGTGTTTTCGAGAGTCTTTGCAGAGTGAGTGTGTGTGTGTGTGTGTGAGAGAGAGTCTGTGTGAGAGTGAGCATGTGAGTGTGAATTTGTGTGAGAGTGAGTGTGTGTGTGTGAGTTTGTGTGAGAGTGATTGTGTGTGTCTGTTTTAGAGAGTCTATATGAGAGTGAGTGTGTGTGTATCTGAGTTTGTGTGAGAGTGAGTGTGTCTGTGAGTCTGTGTGAGAGTGTGTGTGTGTGTGAGTCAGCATAAGAGTGAGTGTGTGTGTGAGAGAGAGAGTTTGTGTGAGTGTGAGTGTGTGAGAGAGTTTTTGTGAGAGCATGTGTGTGTGATAGAGTGAGTGTGTGTGTGTTTTAGAGAGTCTGTGTGAGAGTGGTGTGTGTGTGTGTGTGTGTTTTGGAGAGTCTGTGTGAGAGTGAGTGTGTGTGTTTTAGAGAGTTTGTGTGAGAGTGAGTGTGTGTGTGTGAGACAGTTTGTGTGCAGTGAGTGTGTGTGAGAGAGGCTGTGTGAGAGTGAGTGTGTGTGTCTTTGAGTCTGTGTGAGAGTGAGTGTGTGTGTGTGAGAGTGAGTGTGTGTGTTTGTTTTAAACAGTCTGTGTGAGAGTGAGTGTGTTTGTGAATCTGTGTGAGAGTGAATGTGTGTGTGAGTCTGTGTGTGAGTGAGTGTGCGTCTGTGTTTTAGAGAGTCTGTGTGAGTGTGTGTGTGTGAGAGTGAATGTGTGTGTGAGTTCGTGTGAGAGTGAGTGTGAGATTGAGTGTGTGTGTGTGAGTTTGTGTGAGAGTGAGTGCGTATGTGTGTGAGGGTGAGTTTGTGTGTGGGTGAGTTTGTGTGTGCGTGATTTTGTGTGTGAGAGAGAGTTTGTGTGAGAGTGAGTGTGTGTGTGTTTTAGAGAGTCTGTGTGAGAGTGAGTGTGTCAGTGAGAGAGTCTGTGTGAGAGTGAGTGTGTGCATGATAGAGTTTGTGTGAGAGTGAGTGTGTGTGTGTGTGTGTTTCAGAGAGTCTGTGAGAGTGAGAGAGTCTGTGTGTGTGTAAAAGAGAGAGAGAGAGTGAGATGGTGTGTGTGAACATGTGAGAGAGTGTTTGTGTGTGAGAGAGCAATTGTGTCTGTGCGAGAGAGCGTGTGTGTGAGAGACAGTGTGTTTGTGTGTGTGAGAGAGTGTGTTTGCATATGTTTATGTTTGTGTGTGTGTGAGAGAGATTGTTGGTGTTTTTGAGAGAGTTTGTGTGTAGTTGAGTTTTAGAGAGAGTGTGCATGTGATTGAGAAAGAGAGGGAGACTGTGTGTGTGAGGGAGAGTGTGTGTGTGAGAGAATGAGTGTGTTTGGGTGTGTGAGTGAGTGTTTGTGTCTGTGAGTGCGAGTGTGTGTGAGAGAGAGCGTATATGTGCACAAGAGACTGTGAGAGAGTGTGTGTTTGTGAGTGAGAAAGAGTGTGTGTGTGACACAAATAGAGGTGGAAAGCTTGTGTGTGTAAAAGTGTGTGTGTTTGTGTGTGTGAGAGCGTTAGTGTGTGTGTGTGTTTTAGAGAGAGAGTGTGTGTGAGAGAGAGAGAGGGTGTGTGTGAGAGAGAGAGTGTATGTGTGAGAGTGTGTGTGCAAGAAACTGTGAGTGAGTGAGTGTGTGTTTGTGTGTGTGTGAGAGAGAGAAAGTGTATGAGACAAAGAGAAGTGGAAAGCTTATGTGTGTGAGAGTGTGTTTGTGTGAAAGAGAATATGTTTGTGTGTCTGTGTGAGTGTGTTTGTGTGTCTGTGTGAGAGAGAGATTGTGTGTGAGAAAGGGTTTGTGTGTATTTATGTGTGAGAGTGACTGTGTGTGTGTGTTTTAAAGCGTCTGCATGTGAGTGAGAAAGAGAGGGAGAGAGTGTGAGATTGTGTCTGTGTTTGAGAGAGAGTGTGTGTATGTGTGAGAGAGAGAGCGTGTTTGTGTGTGTATGAGAGAGCATGTTTGTGTGTGAGGGAGTGTCTTTGTATCTGTGTATGTTTGTGTGTGTGAGTATGTTTGTGTGTGTGTGAGTGAGTTTGTGTGTGAGAGTCTGTGTGAGAGTGAGTGTGTGTCTGTTTGTGTGAGAGAGAGCCTGTGTGAGAGTGAGTGCGTGTGCGAGAGTGAGTGCGTGTGTGAGAGAGTGTTTGGGAGAGTGTGTGAGTGAGTCTGTGTGAGAGTGAGTGTATGTGTGTCAGAGGGAGTCTGTGTGAGAGTGAGTCTGTGTGTGAGAGAGTCTGTGTGAGAGTGAGTGTGTGTGTGAGGGAGTCAGTGTGAGAGTGAGTGTCTATGTGTGAGAGAGTCTATGTGAGAGTGTCCGTGTGTTTTTGAGTGTCTGTGTGAGAGTGAGTGTGTGTGTGAGAGAGTCTGTCTGAGAGTGAGTGTGTGTCTCTTTGTGTGAGGGAGAGTCTGTGTGAGAGTGAGTGTGTGTGTGCGTTTTTTCGAGAGTCCGTGTGAGAGTGAGTGTGTGTGTGAGAGAGTGCGTGTTTTTGAGAGTCTGTGTGAGAGTGAGTGTGTTTTTGTGTGTGTGTGTTTTAGAGAGTCAGTTTCAGAGTGAGTGTGTGAGAGTGAGTATGTGTGAGAGAGTCTGCGTGAGATTGAGTGTGTGGGTGAGAGAGTCAGTGTGAGAGTGAGTGTGTGTGTGAGAGAGTCTGTGTGAGAGTGAGTGTGTGTGTGTTTTAGAGAATCAGTGTGTATGAGAGAGTTTGTGTGTGAGAGTGAGTGTGTGTGTGAGAGAGAGTCTGTGTGAGAGTGAGCGTGTTTGTTTGAAAGTGATTCTGTGTGAGAGTGAGTGTATGTGTGTGTTAGAGACAGTCAGTGTGAGAGTGAGTGTGTGTCTGTGAGAGAGTGTGTGTGAGAGAGAGTTTGTGTGAGAATGAGTGTGTGTCTGTGTGAGAGTGTGTGTGAGAGAGGCTGTGTGAGTTTGAGTGTGTTTGTGTGAAAGAGAGTCTGTGTGAGAGTGAGTGTGTGTGAGAGAGTTTGTGTGAGAGTGAGTGTGTGTGTGAGTCTGTGTGAGAGTGAGTGTGTTTGTGTGTGTGGCTATGTTTGTGTGAGAATGACTGTGTGTGACAGAGTCTGCGCGAGAGTGAGTGTGTGTGTAAGATAGTCTGTGTGAGAGTGAGTGTGTGTGAGAGTCTGTGTGAGAGTCTGTGTGTGTGTGTTTTAGAGAGTCTGTGTGAGAGTGTGTGTGTGTGTTTTAGAGAGTTTATGTGAGAGTGAGTGTGTGTGTGTCAGAGAGTTTGTGTGCAGCGAGTGTGTGTAAGAGAGTCTGTGTGAGAGTGAGTGCGTGTGTGAGAGAGTCTGTGTGAGAGTGAGTATCTGTGTGAGAGAGTCTGTGTGCGTTTCAGAGAGTCTGTTTCAGAGTGAGTGTGTGTGTGAGAGAGTCTGTGTGAGAGTGAGTATCTGTGTGAGAGAGTCTGTGTGAGAGTGAGCGTGTGTGTGAGAGAGTCTGTGTGAGATTGAGTGTCTTGGTGAGAGAGTCTGTGTGAGAGTGAGTGTGTGTGTGAGAGAGTCTGTGTGAGAGTGAGTGTGTGTGTGTTTTAGAGAGTCTGTTTCAGAGTGAGTGTGTGTGAGAGAGTTTGTGTGAGAGTGAGTGTGTGTGTGAGTCTGTGTGAGAGTGAGTGTGTTTGTGTGTGTGGCTATGTTTGTGTGAGAATGACTGTGTGTGACAGAGTCTGCGCGAGAGTGAGTGTGTGTGTAAGATAGTCTGTGTGAGAGTGAGTGTGTGTGAGAGTCTCTGTGTGTGTGTGTTTTAGAGAGTCTGTGTGAGAGTGTGTGTGTGTGTTTTAGAGAGTTTATGTGAGAGTGAGTGTGTGTGTGTCAGAGAGTTTGTGTGCAGCGAGTGTGTGTAAGAGAGTCTGTGTGAGAGTGAGTGCGTGTGTGAGAGAGTTCGTATGAGTGAGTGTGTGTGTGTCTGTGTGTGCGAGTCTGTGTGAGAGTGGTGTGTGTGTCTTTGAGTCTGTGTGAGAGTGAGTGTGTGTGTGTGGGTCTGTGTGAGAGTGAGTGTGTGTGTGTGGGTCTGTGTGAGACTGAGTGTGTGTGAGAGAGTGTTTGTGTGAGAGTGAGTGTGCGTGTGTGTGTGTTTGAGAAAGTCTGTGTGAGACTGAATGTGTGTGTAAGAGATTCTGTGTGAGAGTGAGTATGTGTGTGAGAGAGTTTGTGTGACTGTGTGTGTGTTTTGGAGAGTCTCTGTAAGAGTGGTGTGTGTGTGAGAGTCTGTGTGAGAGTGAGTGTATGTGTGTGTTTTAGAGAGTCTGTGTGAGAGTGAGTGTGTGTGTGAGAGTTTGTGTGAGTTTGTGTGTGTGTGCGTGTGTGTGTGTATGTGTGTATGTGTTTTAGAGAGTCTGTGTGAGAGTGAGTGTTTGTGAGAGTGAGTCTGTGTATGAGAGAGTCTGTGTGAGAGTGAGTGTGTGTGAGAGTGAGACAGTTTGTGTGAGACTGTGTGTGTTGTGTGTGTGTGATAGTGAGTGTGTGTTTGTTTTTGAGAGTCTGTGTGAGAGTGAGTGTGTGTGTGAGAGAGTTTGTGTGAGTTTGTGTGTGTGTGCGTGTGTGTGTGTATGTGTTTTAGAGAGTCTGTGTGAGAGTGAGTGTTTGAGAGAGTGAGTCTGTGTATGAGAGAGTCTGTGTGAGAGTGAGTGTGTGTGTGTGTGTGTGAGACAGTTTGTGTGAGAGTGTGTGTGTGTCTGACTTTTTGTGAGAGTGAGTGTGTGTCTGACAGAGTGTGTTTTCGAGAGTCTTTGCAGAGTGAGTGTGTGTGTGTGTGTGTGAGAGAGAGTCTGTGTGAGAGTGAGCATGTGAGTGTGAATTTGTGTGAGAGTGAGTGTGTGTGTGTGAGTTTGTGTGAGAGTGATTGTGTGTGTCTGTTTTAGAGAGTCTATATGAGAGTGAGTGTGTGTGTATCTGAGTTTGTGTGAGAGTGAGTGTGTCTGTGAGTCTGTGTGAGAGTGTGTGTGTGTGTGAGTCAGCATAAGAGTGAGTGTGTGTGTGAGAGAGAGAGTTTGTGTGAGTGTGAGTGTGTGAGAGAGTTTTTGTGAGAGCATGTGTGTGTGATAGAGTGAGTGTGTGTGTGTTTTAGAGAGTCTGTGTGAGAGTGGTGTGTGTGTGTGTGTGTGTTTTGGAGAGTCTGTGTGAGAGTGAGTGTGTGTGTTTTAGAGAGTTTGTGTGAGAGTGAGTGTGTGTGTGTGAGACAGTTTGTGTGCAGTGAGTGTGTGTGAGAGAGGCTGTGTGAGAGTGAGTGTGTGTGTCTTTGAGTCTGTGTGAGAGTGAGTGTGTGTGTGTGAGAGTGAGTGTGTGTGTTTGTTTTAAACAGTCTGTGTGAGATTGAGTGTGTGTGTGTGAGTTTGTGTGAGAGTGAGTGCGTATGTGTGTGAGGGTGAGTTTGTGTGTGGGTGAGTTTGTGTGTGCGTGATTTTGTGTGTGAGAGAGAGTTTGTGTGAGAGTGAGTGTGTGTGTGTTTTAGAGAGTCTGTGTGAGAGTGAGTGTGTCAGTGAGAGAGTCTGTGTGAGAGTGAGTGTGTGCATGATAGAGTTTGTGTGAGAGTGAGTGTGTGTGTGTGTGTGTTTCAGAGAGTCTGTGAGAGTGAGAGAGTCTGTGTGTGTGTAAAAGAGAGAGAGAGAGTGAGATGGTGTGTGTGAACATGTGAGAGAGTGTTTGTGTGTGAGAGAGCAATTGTGTCTGTGCGAGAGAGCGTGTGTGTGAGAGACAGTGTGTTTGTGTGTGTGAGAGAGTGTGTTTGCATATGTTTATGTTTGTGTGTGTGTGAGAGAGATTGTTGGTGTTTTTGAGAGAGTTTGTGTGTAGTTGAGTTTTAGAGAGAGTGTGCATGTGATTGAGAAAGAGAGGGAGACTGTGTGTGTGAGGGAGAGTGTGTGTGTGAGAGAATGAGTGTGTTTGGGTGTGTGAGTGAGTGTTTGTGTCTGTGAGTGCGAGTGTGTGTGAGAGAGAGCGTATATGTGCACAAGAGACTGTGAGAGAGTGTGTGTTTGTGAGTGAGAAAGAGTGTGTGTGTGACACAAATAGAGGTGGAAAGCTTGTGTGTGTAAAAGTGTGTGTGTTTGTGTGTGTGAGAGCGTTAGTGTGTGTGTGTGTTTTAGAGAGAGAGTGTGTGTGAGAGAGAGAGAGGGTGTGTGTGAGAGAGAGAGTGTATGTGTGAGAGTGTGTGTGCAAGAAACTGTGAGTGAGTGAGTGTGTGTTTGTGTGTGTGTGAGAGAGAGAAAGTGTATGAGACAAAGAGAAGTGGAAAGCTTATGTGTGTGAGAGTGTGTTTGTGTGAAAGAGAATATGTTTGTGTGTCTGTGTGAGTGTGTTTGTGTGTCTGTGTGAGAGAGAGATTGTGTGTGAGAAAGGGTTTGTGTGTATTTATGTGTGAGAGTGACTGTGTGTGTGTGTTTTAAAGCGTCTGCATGTGAGTGAGAAAGAGAGGGAGAGAGTGTGAGATTGTGTCTGTGTTTGAGAGAGAGTGTGTGTATGTGTGAGAGAGAGAGCGTGTTTGTGTGTGTATGAGAGAGCATGTTTGTGTGTGAGGGAGTGTCTTTGTATCTGTGTATGTTTGTGTGTGTGAGTATGTTTGTGTGTGTGTGAGTGAGTTTGTGTGTGAGAGTCTGTGTGAGAGTGAGTGTGTGTCTGTTTGTGTGAGAGAGAGCCTGTGTGAGAGTGAGTGCGTGTGCGAGAGTGAGTGCGTGTGTGAGAGAGTGTTTGGGAGAGTGTGTGAGTGAGTCTGTGTGAGAGTGAGTGTATGTGTGTCAGAGGGAGTCTGTGTGAGAGTGAGTCTGTGTGTGAGAGAGTCTGTGTGAGAGTGAGTGTGTGTGTGAGGGAGTCAGTGTGAGAGTGAGTGTCTATGTGTGAGAGAGTCTATGTGAGAGTGTCCGTGTGTTTTTGAGTGTCTGTGTGAGAGTGAGTGTGTGTGTGAGAGAGTCTGTCTGAGAGTGAGTGTGTGTCTCTTTGTGTGAGGGAGAGTCTGTGTGAGAGTGAGTGTGTGTGTGCGTTTTTTCGAGAGTCCGTGTGAGAGTGAGTGTGTGTGTGAGAGAGTGCGTGTTTTTGAGAGTCTGTGTGAGAGTGAGTGTGTTTTTGTGTGTGTGTGTTTTAGAGAGTCAGTTTCAGAGTGAGTGTGTGAGAGTGAGTATGTGTGAGAGAGTCTGCGTGAGATTGAGTGTGTGGGTGAGAGAGTCAGTGTGAGAGTGAGTGTGTGTGTGAGAGAGTCTGTGTGAGAGTGAGTGTGTGTGTGTTTTAGAGAATCAGTGTGTATGAGAGAGTTTGTGTGTGAGAGTGAGTGTGTGTGTGAGAGAGAGTCTGTGTGAGAGTGAGCGTGTTTGTTTGAAAGTGATTCTGTGTGAGAGTGAGTGTATGTGTGTGTTAGAGACAGTCAGTGTGAGAGTGAGTGTGTGTCTGTGAGAGAGTGTGTGTGAGAGAGAGTTTGTGTGAGAATGAGTGTGTGTCTGTGTGAGAGTGTGTGTGAGAGAGGCTGTGTGAGTTTGAGTGTGTTTGTGTGAAAGAGAGTCTGTGTGAGAGTGAGTGTGTGTGAGAGAGTTTGTGTGAGAGTGAGTGTGTGTGTGAGTCTGTGTGAGAGTGAGTGTGTTTGTGTGTGTGGCTATGTTTGTGTGAGAATGACTGTGTGTGACAGAGTCTGCGCGAGAGTGAGTGTGTGTGTAAGATAGTCTGTGTGAGAGTGAGTGTGTGTGAGAGTCTGTGTGAGAGTCTGTGTGTGTGTGTTTTAGAGAGTCTGTGTGAGAGTGTGTGTGTGTGTTTTAGAGAGTTTATGTGAGAGTGAGTGTGTGTGTGTCAGAGAGTTTGTGTGCAGCGAGTGTGTGTAAGAGAGTCTGTGTGAGAGTGAGTGCGTGTGTGAGAGAGTCTGTGTGAGAGTGAGTATCTGTGTGAGAGAGTCTGTGTGCGTTTCAGAGAGTCTGTTTCAGAGTGAGTGTGTGTGTGAGAGAGTCTGTGTGAGAGTGAGTATCTGTGTGAGAGAGTCTGTGTGAGAGTGAGCGTGTGTGTGAGAGAGTCTGTGTGAGATTGAGTGTCTTGGTGAGAGAGTCTGTGTGAGAGTGAGTGTGTGTGTGAGAGAGTCTGTGTGAGAGTGAGTGTGTGTGTGTTTTAGAGAGTCTGTTTCAGAGTGAGTGTGTGTGAGAGAGTTTGTGTGAGAGTGAGTGTGTGTGTGAGTCTGTGTGAGAGTGAGTGTGTTTGTGTGTGTGGCTATGTTTGTGTGAGAATGACTGTGTGTGACAGAGTCTGCGCGAGAGTGAGTGTGTGTGTAAGATAGTCTGTGTGAGAGTGAGTGTGTGTGAGAGTCTCTGTGTGTGTGTGTTTTAGAGAGTCTGTGTGAGAGTGTGTGTGTGTGTTTTAGAGAGTTTATGTGAGAGTGAGTGTGTGTGTGTCAGAGAGTTTGTGTGCAGCGAGTGTGTGTAAGAGAGTCTGTGTGAGAGTGAGTGCGTGTGTGAGAGAGTTCGTATGAGTGAGTGTGTGTGTGTCTGTGTGTGCGAGTCTGTGTGAGAGTGGTGTGTGTGTCTTTGAGTCTGTGTGAGAGTGAGTGTGTGTGTGTGGGTCTGTGTGAGAGTGAGTGTGTGTGTGTGGGTCTGTGTGAGACTGAGTGTGTGTGAGAGAGTGTTTGTGTGAGAGTGAGTGTGCGTGTGTGTGTGTTTGAGAAAGTCTGTGTGAGACTGAATGTGTGTGTAAGAGATTCTGTGTGAGAGTGAGTATGTGTGTGAGAGAGTTTGTGTGACTGTGTGTGTGTTTTGGAGAGTCTCTGTAAGAGTGGTGTGTGTGTGAGAGTCTGTGTGAGAGTGAGTGTATGTGTGTGTTTTAGAGAGTCTGTGTGAGAGTGAGTGTGTGTGTGAGAGTTTGTGTGAGTTTGTGTGTGTGTGCGTGTGTGTGTGTATGTGTGTATGTGTTTTAGAGAGTCTGTGTGAGAGTGAGTGTTTGTGAGAGTGAGTCTGTGTATGAGAGAGTCTGTGTGAGAGTGAGTGTGTGTGAGAGTGAGACAGTTTGTGTGAGACTGTGTGTGTTGTGTGTGTGTGATAGTGAGTGTGTGTTTGTTTTTGAGAGTCTGTGTGAGAGTGAGTGTGTGTGTGAGAGAGTTTGTGTGAGTTTGTGTGTGTGTGCGTGTGTGTGTGTATGTGTTTTAGAGAGTCTGTGTGAGAGTGAGTGTTTGAGAGAGTGAGTCTGTGTATGAGAGAGTCTGTGTGAGAGTGAGTGTGTGTGTGTGTGTGTGAGACAGTTTGTGTGAGAGTGTGTGTGTGTCTGACTTTTTGTGAGAGTGAGTGTGTGTCTGACAGAGTGTGTTTTCGAGAGTCTTTGCAGAGTGAGTGTGTGTGTGTGTGTGTGAGAGAGAGTCTGTGTGAGAGTGAGCATGTGAGTGTGAATTTGTGTGAGAGTGAGTGTGTGTGTGTGAGTTTGTGTGAGAGTGATTGTGTGTGTCTGTTTTAGAGAGTCTATATGAGAGTGAGTGTGTGTGTATCTGAGTTTGTGTGAGAGTGAGTGTGTCTGTGAGTCTGTGTGAGAGTGTGTGTGTGTGTGAGTCAGCATAAGAGTGAGTGTGTGTGTGAGAGAGAGAGTTTGTGTGAGTGTGAGTGTGTGAGAGAGTTTTTGTGAGAGCATGTGTGTGTGATAGAGTGAGTGTGTGTGTGTTTTAGAGAGTCTGTGTGAGAGTGGTGTGTGTGTGTGTGTGTGTTTTGGAGAGTCTGTGTGAGAGTGAGTGTGTGTGTTTTAGAGAGTTTGTGTGAGAGTGAGTGTGTGTGTGTGAGACAGTTTGTGTGCAGTGAGTGTGTGTGAGAGAGGCTGTGTGAGAGTGAGTGTGTGTGTCTTTGAGTCTGTGTGAGAGTGAGTGTGTGTGTGTGAGAGTGAGTGTGTGTGTTTGTTTTAAACAGTCTGTGTGAGAGTGAGTGTGTTTGTGAATCTGTGTGAGAGTGAATGTGTGTGTGAGTCTGTGTGTGAGTGAGTGTGCGTCTGTGTTTTAGAGAGTCTGTGTGAGTGTGTGTGTGTGAGAGTGAATGTGTGTGTGAGTTCGTGTGAGAGTGAGTGTGAGATTGAGTGTGTGTGTGTGAGTTTGTGTGAGAGTGAGTGCGTATGTGTGTGAGGGTGAGTTTGTGTGTGGGTGAGTTTGTGTGTGCGTGATTTTGTGTGTGAGAGAGAGTTTGTGTGAGAGTGAGTGTGTGTGTGTTTTAGAGAGTCTGTGTGAGAGTGAGTGTGTCAGTGAGAGAGTCTGTGTGAGAGTGAGTGTGTGCATGATAGAGTTTGTGTGAGAGTGAGTGTGTGTGTGTGTGTGTTTCAGAGAGTCTGTGAGAGTGAGAGAGTCTGTGTGTGTGTAAAAGAGAGAGAGAGAGTGAGATGGTGTGTGTGAACATGTGAGAGAGTGTTTGTGTGTGAGAGAGCAATTGTGTCTGTGCGAGAGAGCGTGTGTGTGAGAGACAGTGTGTTTGTGTGTGTGAGAGAGTGTGTTTGCATATGTTTATGTTTGTGTGTGTGTGAGAGAGATTGTTGGTGTTTTTGAGAGAGTTTGTGTGTAGTTGAGTTTTAGAGAGAGTGTGCATGTGATTGAGAAAGAGAGGGAGACTGTGTGTGTGAGGGAGAGTGTGTGTGTGAGAGAATGAGTGTGTTTGGGTGTGTGAGTGAGTGTTTGTGTCTGTGAGTGCGAGTGTGTGTGAGAGAGAGCGTATATGTGCACAAGAGACTGTGAGAGAGTGTGTGTTTGTGAGTGAGAAAGAGTGTGTGTGTGACACAAATAGAGGTGGAAAGCTTGTGTGTGTAAAAGTGTGTGTGTTTGTGTGTGTGAGAGCGTTAGTGTGTGTGTGTGTTTTAGAGAGAGAGTGTGTGTGAGAGAGAGAGAGGGTGTGTGTGAGAGAGAGAGTGTATGTGTGAGAGTGTGTGTGCAAGAAACTGTGAGTGAGTGAGTGTGTGTTTGTGTGTGTGTGAGAGAGAGAAAGTGTATGAGACAAAGAGAAGTGGAAAGCTTATGTGTGTGAGAGTGTGTTTGTGTGAAAGAGAATATGTTTGTGTGTCTGTGTGAGTGTGTTTGTGTGTCTGTGTGAGAGAGAGATTGTGTGTGAGAAAGGGTTTGTGTGTATTTATGTGTGAGAGTGACTGTGTGTGTGTGTTTTAAAGCGTCTGCATGTGAGTGAGAAAGAGAGGGAGAGAGTGTGAGATTGTGTCTGTGTTTGAGAGAGAGTGTGTGTATGTGTGAGAGAGAGAGCGTGTTTGTGTGTGTATGAGAGAGCATGTTTGTGTGTGAGGGAGTGTCTTTGTATCTGTGTATGTTTGTGTGTGTGAGTATGTTTGTGTGTGTGTGAGTGAGTTAGTGTGTGTTTGTGAGTGTGTGTGTTTTAGAGAGACTGTGTATGTGAATGAGAAAGAGAGGGAGAAGAGATTGTGTGTGTGTGAGAGTTTGTTTGCATGTGTGAGAATGTGTTTGCGTGTGTGTGTGTATGCGTGTGTCTGAGAAAGAGAAAGAGATTGTGTGTGAGAGTATGTTTGTGTATGTGAGAGTGCGAGTGTGTGTGAGAGAGAGTGCGAGAGAGAGAAAAAGCGAGTGCATGCAAGTGAGACTGTGTTTCTGAGAGGGTGTGTGTGTGAGAGAGAGACAGAGTTTGTGCGTGTGCATGACTGATGTCTGTGAGTGAGCGTGTATATATGTGAGAGTGTGTATGTGTGGGTGCATGAGAGAGAGAATGTGTGTGTGTATATGCATGAGAGAGTATGTGTATTCATGAGAGAGAGAGTGTGTATGCATGAGAGGGAGAGAGAGTGTGTGTATATGCATGAGAGAGAGAGTGTGTGTGTATGTGTGTGTGTATGCATGAGAGAGTGTGTGTGTGTACACATGAGAGAGAGAGTGTGTGTGTGTGTGTAATCATGAGAGGGAGAATGTGTGTGTATGCATGAGAGAGACAGTGTGTGTGTCTGCATGAGAGAGAGAGTGTGTGTGTACGTATGAGAGAAAGAGAGAGAGTGTGTGTGTGTATGCATGAGAGAGAGTGTGTGTGTGTGTGTGTGCGTGTGTGTATTTGAGAGAGAGATGCAGACTGTGTATGTTTGAGAGAGACAGAGAGGATGTGTGAGTGAGAGAGAGAGTGACTGAGACTGTGTGAGAGTGTGTTTCGGAAAAAAAGAGAGAGGGTTTGCGTGTGAGAGTGACAGAGAGTGTGTGTATGAGTGAAAGGGACAGAGACGTGTGTGTTGAGAGAGTGTGAATGCGTGAGAGTGAGAATGTGCACCTGCGTGTGAGAGAGAGAGTGTGTGTGTGAGAGAGAGAGAGAGAGACTATGTGTCTGTGAGAGAGAGAGTGTGTGTGTGTGTGGGGGGTGGAGGCGAGTGAATGTGTGTCTGTGTGAAAGAGAGAGTAAGTCAATTTGCACATATGTGTGTGCGAAAGAGAGTGAGGGAGACAGTCTATCTGTGTGAGGGAGAGAGAGTCTTTGTCAGGGAGAGTGTGTATGAAGGGTGTGTGAGAGAGAGAGAGAGACAGGCAAAGAGAGAGAGAGAGAGAGAGAGAGATTGAGAGTGTGTGAGGGGGGTGCAAAGAGAGAGAGTGCATGTGTGGGAGGGGGGGAAGACAGAGGGTGCGAGTGTGAGGAAGAGATGGCATGCATGTGTGTGTTGGTGGAGCAGAGTGTATATGCGGGGGGGGGGGAAGAGAGATTCTGTATGTGTGTGTGTGTGTGTGTGTGTGTGTGTATGTGTGTGTGTGTGAGAGAGAGACAGAGAGGGAGGGATGGGCAGGGAGAAAGAGAGAGTGTGTGAGTATGTTTGTGTGAGAGGGAGAGAGACTGAGTGTGAGAGAGAGTGTGGGTGTGTGTTTGAAGGATAGAAAGTGTGTGGGAGAGAGACATTGTGTTAATGAGAGAGAGGGAGTGTATGGGACAGAACGTGTGTGTGGGAGAGAAAGTTTCTGTGAGACTGTGCATGTGTGTGAGAGAGAGAGAGGGTGTGTGTGTGTGAGGACAGTGTGTGTGAGGGAGATAGTGTATCTGTGTGTGAGGGAGGGAGAGAGTGTGTGTGAGAGAGTGTGTATGTGTGTATCTGAGTAAGAAGGAAAGAGACAGAGAAAGCATGTGTGTGAGAGAGAGTGGGGAGAGAGTGTGCATGCATTTATGCGTGTGTGGGAGGAAAGGAGTGTGTGAGTTGGGTTAGGGAGATTGTGTGTCGGGTGGAGAGTAGAGACTGTGTGTGTGTGTGTGTGTGAGAGAGAGAATAAGTGAGTGAAGGGTGAGATTGAGAGAGTGTGCGTGTGTGCATGTGTAAGAATGAGTGAGTGAAGGGCGAGAGAGAGAGATTGTGTGTGTGTGTGTGTGTGTGTGTGTGTGTGTGTGTGTGTGTGTGTGTGTGTGAGAGAGAGTGAGTAAGTGAAAGGTTAGAGAGAGATTTGCGTGTGTGAGAATGTGTGAGTGAAGGGCAAGAGAGAGAGATTGTGTGTGTGTGTGTGTGTGTGTGAATGAGTGAGTGAGTGAAGGGCGAGAGGGAGAGACTGTGTGTGTGTGTCTGTGAGAATGAGTGAGTGAAGGGCGAGAGAGAGAGATTGTGTGTGTGTGTGAGTGAGAGAGAGAGAGTGAGTAAGTGAAAGGTTAGAGAGAGAGATTGTGCGTGCGTGATAATGAGTGAGTGAAGGGTGAGAGAGAGAGAGAATGTGCGTCTGTGTGTGAGAAAGAGTGAGAGCGTGTGTGCATGTATGAGTGTGTTTGTTTGAGTTTGTGCATGTGTTTGAGTGTGCGTGTTTGCATGTGAGTGTGTGTCCCAGTGTGTGCGTGTGTGCGTGTGTATGCACAGGCTTTCTTCCACGCCAACACACATACTCTCTTCCACACGCTCTGTCTTTCTCTTCCCATTCCACCACAGACACTCTGTCTCTCGCCCTTTTCTCTTTCACGCACAGGCAAGCACACTCTGTCTCTTCCTGTTGCTCTCTCTCTCTCACGGTCTTCTCTCACTTAATCTCACACTCTCACACACACATTCTATCTCTCTCGCCCTTCACTCACCTCTTCTCTCACACATACACACACGCACACAGGCACACAGACACACACACACACACGGACTCATTCTCGCACTTCACTCACTTATTCTCTCACACACAGACACACACACTCTCTCTCTCTCACCTCTTCACTTACATCATTCTCTCACACACATTCTCACTCTCTCTCTCGCCTTTCACTCACTTATTCTCTCACACGCACACACTCTCTCTCACCCTTCACTCACTTATTATCTCACACAGACACAAACTCTCTCTCTTGCCCTTCAATTGCTTATTCTCTCTCACACTCATGCACTCACACAGACACACACGCACTCTCTGTCTCCCTCCCTCTCGCCTCTTCACCCACTTCTTCTCACGCACACACGTTCTCCCTCTCTCGCCCTTTTCTCATTCATACACGCACGCACACTCTGTCTCTCCCTGCTGCTCTCTCTCTCACTCAGACGCAAACATAAACAAACAAAAACAAACATACTCCTTCTGTCCCGCCCCACACACACTGTTCACCTCCCCAACACAAAATTCTACCGCCTCACCCACACACACACACTCAAACACAAGTGCCAACACACATACATACTCTTTGTCGCCACCTCCCCACACACAGCCTCTCTATCTCACCCTTCACACACACCAACACACATACTGTCTCTCCCCCCCCCCCACCTCCCTCCACACAGACACGCTGTTTCTTCCTCCCCACCCCCCACCACACACATTTTGTCTCTCGCCCTTCTCTCTCACTCTCCCTCACTTTCGGCCTTCACTCAATTATACACACACGCGCGCACACCCTTATTTCTATCTGTGTCATACACACACACACGCTGCCTCTCTCTCGCCATTCACTCACGTGCTCTTTCTCTCTCTCTCACCCTTCAAACTCTCATTCTATCAGACACACACACACTCTCTCTCTCGCCCTTCACTCACTTATTCTCAAACACACACGCACACACACACTTTCTCACACTTGACTCACTTATTCTCTCACACACACACTCTCTCTCACCCTTCACTCACTTATTCTCACTCTCTCTCCCCCTCTCTCTCTCTCTCACACACACACACACACTCTCTCACACTCACAGCCTTGCCCTTCATTTATTTATTCTGTGTCTCACACACACACAAACGCACTCTCTCTCTCTCGCCCTTCACTCACGTATTCTGTCTCACACACACACACTCTCTCTCACTCTCTCGTCTTTCACTCACTTATTCTCACTCACACGCTCTCTCTCTCACACTGTCTCGCCCTTCACTCTCTTATTCTGTCACACACACACTTGCTCTCTCTGGCCGTTCACTCACTTATTCTCTCTCTCTCTCTCTCACACTCTCTCTCTCTCTCTCTCTCTTCACTCACTTATTCTCTCATACAAACTCTCTCTCTCTCTCCCTCGCACATCGCTCACTTATTCTCACACATGCACTCTCTCTTTCTCTCTCACTTGCTCGCTCTCTCGCCCTCTCTCCTCCCCTCTTGCCTCTTCACTCACTTCTTCTCACGCACACACATTCACCCTCTCTTGCCCTTCCCTCACTTAATACCCTCACATGCATACACACACACACGCACCAAATTTACAGGCACTCAGTCCATGTGGTGTTTTATAAGTTCCTACTTAAGAAATAAATCCAGCCTGACACGAAACCAAAACGCAAACAGATTCTAAACAATGCCTCACACATAACATGCATTGTCCAACCTAAAACGTCACCTCTTCTTTACATTGTTACAACCTTTGGTCCTCTCAGGTCAGTGGCTTTAGTGAAATTTGACAATTTTCATAAGCATATTAATCATTTGAAACCTAACCAATTTAAGACTTAACAGCATTGTGGGTTTATTGCATTCTTCTTCATCAATTGTGCACCCCTTTGATCCTTTATTTATATATTCTGTGTGCTGCTTTCTCACATCACCTGATGAAAGCCCTAAGCTCTGAAAGTTTGTGTTTTCAAATAAACTTGCTGGACTATAAACCTGGTGTGTTGCGATTTCTGACCTAAATAGAGCAAGTCACTCAGCAAGTGATCAGGGTATATGATTCATGTTTTGATTAGATAGATACAAAGGGGGAACAGGTGGACCTTGTGCGCAGAAGGAGTTGGAAGACCAAGTAGAGCCGTCTTCTCGCACAGTGGCCGTATCCACACTCCTGGCCTGAGAGGCCAAGGTTCAAGTCCCTTCTCTTTCTGAATGTGTAATAGCATCCCTCAATAGTTGAATTAGAAAATATAAAAAGACAAAGCTGCACCCTCCAACTCCAATTTGATTTTCCCCTGCCCCTTCACCCCTCACCTTTGATGTCAACCATACCTTTACAGGGCTTTACCACCCAGCAAACATGGGTGATTCACTGGTGGTGGTTAATAGATTTGAAAAAAAAGAGAGTGATTTCGTAATATATATAACAACACTTCAGGATAGATTGAGAAAAAGAAGGAAAATAAAAACAGAAAGACTGAGTAAACGAGATAACAAAGTGTGGAGCTGGATGAACACAGCAGGTGATGAATATATTAGTGATGAATATATATTCAGGCCCGGGGTCTCGGCCCGAAAGATCAGCTTTTGTGCTCCTAAGATGCTACTTGACCTGCTGTGTTCATCCAGCTCCACACTTTGTTATCTCGGATTCTGCAGCATCTGCAGTTGCCATTATCTAGGAAGACTGAGTAGTGAGGTTCTCATGGCACAGTGGTAGGGTCCCTAACCTCTGAGCCAAGAGACCTGGGCTCCAATCTCCCCTGCTCCTGGGAGGTGTATTAATAGCAGTGAGCTGGTTGATTAGAAAGTGTGAGAAAGGATTAAAAATACAAAGCAAGATATATTGGCACTAACTGGCTTAGACCTGATGAGACATTGGTAGCAGACAATGGCTGGCGCTTGGTGGAGATGGAAACGAAGAGTTCTTTTCATATTGAAGAATGTCAAGGTGGAGATAGGTAGGTTCTTGTTTGGCAAGGGAGTCAAAGGTTATGGTGGTCTATAGGAATATACCAGATATGCCATCTTTGAACCAGGAGCAGAAGAATCCATTCAAACATTTGGGCTTGTTTTGCCAATCAGTAAGATCATGGTTTAGCTGATTATAACATTAAATCAGCTTTCCTCCCTACTTCTGATGATCTTCCATGCCTTGCTTAAAAGCCATCCCTCCACCTCTCACTTAAAAACAATCTGTTTCTGTCATATTTTCAGTTTGTGCATTTCAAATGTCATACAAAAGGAGGTAACTATATTTAAGTGGAGTTCAAATTCACATTTTTGTGAGATCTTTATTTCAGACCACCACATTCTGTAAAACTAACATGTCACCGATTGCTAGCTCTCCATACTTATACAGCCAAATCAAACCCAATTAACCTTTTACTGATATATTCATCACTTCTTTCCACATTCTATTAGATCTCAGGTATTTCTTCAGACCATATTAAATAATAACACCAAAAACCCATGAGATTCTGAGAGAAATAATTTTTGCCCCCTCTGTTTTAAATTGGTAACCTTTGATTTTAAATAGTAACCTTTAGTTTAGGTGCTCACAAAAATAAACATCCACCCCATCATTGCTGTCAAAACCCTTCAGTATCTTATATCCTTCAATCAAGTCATGGCATCCTCTTCTAAACTCCAGTGAATAAAAGCCTGGCCTGCCTAACACTTCCTCAAGCCAGTAAGTCCAGATATTGTTCTGCTCAACCTTTTCTAAACTGATTTCAGTGCTTCCACATATCAATAATGTACACAGTAATCCAAACTGGTCTCCCCAGTACCCTGTACAATTGACACGCTACCTCTGTATTTCTGTGGTCAGTTGCCTTCATGACAATTTTTTTTATTATTATTCATTCATGGGACATAGGTGTTGCTGGTTGACCAGCATTTATTTCCCATCCCTCGTTCCTTTATGTAAGTGGTAGTGTGCTGTCTTCTTGAACTGCTGCAGCTCAAGTGCTTCAGATATCAGCTTTCCTAATTGTTTGCTTCATAATAACATTTACTGACTATGAATGCAACATGCAGTTGGTTGCTCAGATCACTTTGACCGTGAGAGCTCCGCAATCTCACACAATCTTGATGATATCCTAATGCATTCTTGCTTTCAAAATGGACAAGTTCACATTTTCCAAATAAAATATAGCGTAGCCACCCGCTCTCCTTTACTCAAAGCTTGGATTACCTCCTCAAATTTAATCAGACTTTGTCAAATAAACAAAACCATAATCATTCTTTTTGACTGCATTGAGAAATGTTAACCCACCTGGCCTGCTGTTTCCAGCCTTCAGCCCCCGTCTCTCTTTTAAATAAAGGAGCTACATTTTCTATATTTCAATCTAATAGGACCCTCCCCAAAATCAAGGGAAGCTTACAAAAATTAAAACCAACGCATCACAATGTACATTCACCACATACTTTAAGTCACTTGGATGAAATTCATCAGGACTACATCTCCAATAATCTATTCTAGACTAGTTTACTAATGATTGAGCTTTTCTTAAATCCCTCCTCACTTCCATTTGCTACTTCTGCAATTTTACTTCTGTCCTTTATAGAATACACTGAGGTTCAATTCAATTGTCATTTCTTTGTTTTCCACTGGTAATTCTCCAGTTTCTCTTTGTATAAGACCAATTCTCACACTGTTAACTCTTTTCTTTTCAAACAATATTTACAAAAACAATTACCTTTTTTAATATTTCTAACTAGCTTTCTTTCATACGAGTTTCCCTATTCTTCTGATTATTTTGCTTTTTTTTGCTGTTTTTCATCGTCAAATATTCCGCCACCTGTCTTTGCACAGCTATTTGTTATTTTTCTTTTAAATTTTATGCTACCTTTTAATGTTTCTCGTTAAGCACAGGAGATAGGTCCTTCCCTTGAATTGTTTCTTACTTGTTAGAATATATCAAAGCTGCATATTCTGAAATATTCTCTTAAATACCTTCTACTGCTTCTGATTTACCAATTCACTTCAGTGAGCTCTGCTTTCAAACTCTCATAATAGCCCTAAATTGGAAAATAAAATCTAGAAACTACACCTGTGTCCCTCAAACTGAATGCAAAATTGAATCATATAATGGTCACTACTACCAGGGAGTAATTTCACTAACATAATTAAACCTCTCTCAAACAAGATCATGTGTAGGATTCACTGCTCACTAGTGAGCTCCAGAGAATGCTCTAAGAAATTGAAAACATTCCATGAACTCTCATCTTGGTTACTTTTACCCATGTAAATTTTCTAGTTGATTTCTTCCATGATTGTTGTCATGACTTTCTGACAAGTTGGCATTCTTTCTTCATTTATATTCTAGCCTGTAATTACTATTAGGGGATTTATACACGATTCGAGCAATGGACTTTTATCCTCTATCATCTCTGATTTCTACCCAAATTATTTCTGCTTCATGGTTCACTGAAATTTGGTCATTGTGCTAATCACACAATTAACTGACAGAGAAACTACTCCACCTTTCCTTGCTTGCTGTCCTTCCTGAATGGCCTGTACGCTTCAAGATTTGGGTTTCAATCCATATCATTCCACGGCATACCTCTATAAAGCTGACTCAATCTTAATTATTTCAATTTGTGCTCTCAGTTGATCAGATTTTGTAATGCTACATGCATTCTGATACTAAGCAAAATGAAGTGAATATTTGGGTACAAGTCAAATAGTTAAAAATTTAAACAAAAGCAATGTATTACTTTGATTCTGGCTCTTCCTATGAGAAGCAAGATCAGTTGAAAAGTATTCTCAGAACTAACAATGGACAATTGGGTACTGAAGATGATTTGGGAATTCTTGTAAAATATAGCAACAAAATCTGTCAGAAGGATGGCATATTCAACATATACAAGGAATGGTCAGACTTTGATAAATTTAGAAAGTAAGACAGATATTCTTTTAAACACTGTATGATGAAGTTTAACAAACAACATAAAAAAAATTCAAAAATTCTACTTGTGGATTCCCAATTTAGTTAACTTTAAATTGTTGAATTGGTGCAGTGTTGAACATGGATAGGCTGAGTCTGAATTGGAGATGGATTTTCAGAAAGAAATGAACTTTAGAATGGTTGTCAGAAGGCTTAAAAGTGAATTCCTTGGAAAACATCCATTCCCAGTGGCCTTCATGGTTCAAATGGAGTATTCAGCAGGAACACAAAAAATGGAGTATTCAGTGGTAGCACCAATAAGAGACTGTCCAGGCAAAGGCTAAAATTGTCAAACACGAAAGGTGAATCATAAGGAATGAGAATAATACAACTTCTGGCACCTACAATAAATATCACAATTTGGGAACTAAAACAGAAGAATGCCTCAGGTATTGTAAATAAGTTTTAGATATGGTTCAAAATACCATTATGGAATAAGTTGTCCTAAATGGAATAATGAGATTCTCAAAAAAAAAGCACACAACACAGCAGATTTGGAAGTAGATGATGGTAATACTGAAAAGGTAAAGGAAATTGTATCAGTTCCCAGAGGTTTTTGTTGAGGAGCAGGTGTAAATGGTTGCAAACACATTTAATTGCATAGTGTTAAAAAGCGTGTGCATCTCCACAGTAGGTTGGTCATAACAGCAAGATTCTTTAAATTACAAAGTCAAAGTAGAAGTAAGAAATTTGATTCATCTGCTTCAGGTTTGGGGGTGATGGTGTGCAAGTAGTTTATGCAAGTATCCAAATGAAACCGGACATGATAAAGCAACTAATTTTGGGAAGGAATTCCAGTTCACACAATCAGACATTATTTTATCCCTTTTAACAAGACCTAACTTCTCATCAAAATATTAAGCATATGTAATTAGTATTAGGAGATTAGATTTTAAAGAAAACAAAAGTTAATTTGTCTTAAAACGTACATTGACAATTTCCCCATCAATTTTCTCACTGGGTAAAAATCCTACTGAAGGATGCAATAGCAAGGGAGAACAAAGACAGCAAACTCATAGAAGAGATCTTTGATAAGTAATAAGTTGATAAATACATATTCAAAAAATATTGGAGAGCAGCATTACAGCCAATGGTGAATCTCCCATTAGCAAGAGAGTTGAACAAAGAGAGATGAACATAATCAATTTTCACAATTAGGATTAAAAATTAGATTCAGTCTTCAAGAATATGCAGTAAACAGAACAAGAAATAGTGAAGATGATAATGGTAATTTTTAAAAATCCACTTTTCTGAGCACTTAAACATTATCTATCCAGAAAGCTGAGGTTTCAGAGACAGTTTGGAGAATTTTACAGCATCAAGAAGCAAAGTTTGTTATGAAAAGAAAGAACAGAATTTTAAAATCAAATATGTTTGTGTTTTAGATTGTGGACCAAAGTGGGAAAAGACTGTCTAAAAAGCAAGTATTGTGGAAAGAATCACTACATTTTTTAAACACTCATTGTGCTATTTGTCTGCTACTTGTTCAAGCATAAGGAAGGTTTAGGTTTCAAATGAGCTAGAGCCAAAAGGTGTGTCTGAATTTAGACAGCAATGAGTATTTGATTGGCCTGTGCAGGTGTGACCACTTATTTGTTAACTGCTCTTCTCTCTCTTTGGGCTCTATCTCCACCTTTCTTTTACTCCTTACCCTCTCCACCCACACTTTTTTTTCTGCACATAAACTGACATTTTCCTAGCCAACATCAGTTCTGAGGAAGGGTCATCAGACCCAATACAATAACTTTGATTTCATTTCACAGATACTGCCAGACCTGCTAAGATTTTTCAGCAACTTCTGTTTTTGTTCCAAATTTACAGCATTCACAGTTGTTTCCATTTTTATTTATTGATGACAAATGCATTCTGCCTGCAAACAACTATGTGATTAGTTTCTAATTAACCTGACAGCTTGAGGGTGAAAATGATTAGCTAGAGCCATTGGCCCTCTATTAAAGGAAGGAGCTATCGCTCTGATGGTGATAGTTACACATGAAAACAATCATACCCACACACAACACTGATAGCAGAGCATCACTACACAAATTGCAGAAGCTCTTGGCCCTCCAGAATTGTAGGAAAGCCACATCACCACAGGAGACAATGCTGTCTGGTTCCTGGAGTAGCAAGGAGGGGTCTACATGAGTCATGTTGCCTCTAATTACAGCAGAGTGGCTATCTTGTTTGCCTCAGACTTTCAACTGGATGTCTTGGGAGGGTCGAGAAGCAGGTGTCGGGTGGTTTGCTTCACCTAACCACCCAACTAGGGGATGTGGTACTTCACTTTGTGAACGTGTACGCTCTTCGAGCTGGAACAAGGCGCTTCTACTCAACTCGCCTCCATCAACTAAAGCCAGTGTAGCAGATTTGAATGGAGCCCTCAACAATTGGGACCGTGACTGTGCCCAGACTTGTCTAGTATCAAGGCAGCAGTGGGAGACTTATCCAACAGATTGAAAGATATAAGCATCATGTGAAACCTCCATCCTGACTCCATCACCTTCACTTTTGAGAGGCCTGAGGTTAGACCGTTGAGAATGGACTGCATATGACATAGCGAGCATCTTTGTTCCACTAGGTGGCAGGTGCCATGCACAGATCAACACCTGGTGTAAGCGGAGCATTACAGGAACTTGAACAACCTGCTGCTGGTGGACGAGTATTTACAAAAGGCATGTTCAACTAGTTCTTGGCCAGCTGGAGAAAGAAACAGGTTAAGGTAGGATATGGGCATGACTTGTGTTTTCAATCAATAGAATGCCAGGGGGTCAACAAAGAGGCAGAAATCCAGGATCGAGGAGGCAGAAGAGAATGTACTTGTCTTTGAGTCTCCTCTCAGTTAGCTCAACATGGACCCAGCCCTACTGGGAGATGTGTGCAGTGAGATGCAAATGTCAGATTGTGGATCCTATTCTTCTTTTGTTCCCCCTTCTTCTACTTGCTGGGTAGCAAGTAGAGAGCCTGTCAGCAGCTCCTTGTGCTGATGGCCTATGACAGGTCCATCATTCTCAGATCCAGAGGGGATCAGGGCCTAGACATCCACCTATTTCACAACTTTGTTCTCTCCACAACAATCAGCAATTGCTGTTGAAACTCTGCATGCAGGTCTGGCAACATCTATGGACAGAAAGGAGAGTTAGCATTTCCAGTCTAGTGATCCTCCTTCAGTTATGGGTCACTGGACCTAAAATGTTAAATTCGCTTTCTCTTCCCACACGCTATCAGATGCACTGAGATTCTCAAGAAATTTCTGTTTATGGTTCAGATTCCCAGCATCTGCTGTTGTTTGGTTTATTTTGAGTTTCTCTGGATCTATACGGTAAGGATATCAGAGTTATGTAGGTCGGCCTCCCACAGATCAGCCTGCAGAATGCCAGGATGTTCAACACTGTCACTTTTGAGGAGCTGACCGGTGCCCTCACCCAGATCTTGAGGGGCAAGACCCAGGGTTGGATAGACTCACTATGGAGTTCTTCTGGGATGTTCTGGGAAATGACTCTGCACGAATCCTAGTGGAATGTTTTGTGGCCAGAGAGCTGGAAGGGGGAACCTTCAATGACTGAAAATCTACCATTCCGTTTCCCTCCTCAGTGAGGATTGCAAGACTTTTTGCAATCAACCACACTTAGCTTAGTGTGGTTGAGGAATCCTGGATGGCAAATTGGCAAGAGTTGAGGCCTCGGCTGCTGGACAGCACTACTCCCAATACTATCTTAGAACAGCCAAGTACTGGTGGCCTCAATGCTGTGGTACTGGGTGGTCCCTTTGACGCCTCCCTCCTGGTTTTGTCACTAGAATCCAAAGGGTGTTGGTTCGCTTCTTTTGGGATCAGCTGATGCACTGCGTCATTGCAGAGGTTCTAAGTCTCCCCACGGAGGAGGGTAGTCAGTCATTGGTGACCTCCACACCCAGGTAGTGGCATTCCATCTTTGGATTCTACAGCGAAATCTTTACATCAAGTCTCCTTCCAGATGGTGCATCCTGACATCTCTTTTGCCGGGTACATGACCTCAAGAATGACAAGCAGCTCCTGTTCGTAGACTGTAAAGGCACTGCCTGTCTTTTACTGGGACCTGATCAGTGTCTGGAACATGACCAATTCAGGCCTTCCTATCATCAGGAGTAGTGGCTATTATAGGAGAGCCTCTGTTCAGAAATCTACACCACCTCCATCACAGGGTCAAGTGGCTGGCAAAGATGAGGCCTGTGGCTGCAGAGGTGAGCAGAGGCTGGGGCTGTGCTGGGTGACAGCAGCCAGAGCTGGATCTTACCAGAAGAATTACAAAACAAGGCATCAATAGTCATTTGGCTTATGGTAGATGCCCTCCATCACCAGAAAACAGCAGCTTTCAGACCCAACATTGTGTACCAATTCAAGGATGCTCAGGTGTGTGTGGTGAGATCCTATTTTTGCATGTGCTTGGTCAAATGGAGTTTGTCTGGGTCTGTAATCCTGAACCTCTCTCAGGGACCCATGCCCCACAAACTTAGTTCTGAAATGGCCAACAGCCATGATGTACTTCCAGCTTAAGCGGTTCAGGTCTCCAACAGCTGTATGCAGCTAATGATCCAACAATCAACTGAAGTAACAATCTTGAAATTCCATATCATAAGGCTGAATCTCTGGGGAGTTTTTGATTTTACCATTGTGCAAAACCGTGCCCAGAAACTCAACATTTACATGTGTTGGTTAAGTCAACAGGAGTACTGTACCCTCTCTGATGCAAGTATAACTTTTCTAGTAGGCTGTTATAGACAGACTGTGTTTTAAAACACACCTCCCTCCGTCTGCTCACCACCTGTCCGCTAACAGATAGTGACATAATTCCTTTCACACTTTTCAGTTGGTCGTGGTGGGGCAGTAACTGTTTTATTCCATTCCATTTTGTTTGTTGATTTTTGGATGCGTTTCAATCAACGCTAGTGAAGTTTTTTTTAAAAAGAAAGACAGAAGTAGAGTTTATTTAACACAATAAATTTTTGCTTAGTCAGTAATGTCCCCACACACCAAAAACAAGTTTTTTTTTACAAAAAAAGTGTGCACCACTGAAAAGTAACAGACATGCTAATGAGTCCTGTTTAAATCCCTCTGTAACAGCCTTGTACAAGACATGAAATGACCCATTGACAATTATCCTGATCCTCCTAAGTCTAGCCATGTTTTTGGTACAACCTGTCATTTTACCTCGGGCTTTGATTGTCATCTCCAGTCTGCTGTGCGAGATTTAAACCCTAGTAAAATCCATGTGTGTTATATCAGCTGCAGTGTTCTCATTGACTCTCCTTGTTACCTCATGAGAAACATCAAATATGTTAATCAGACATAACCTCAGAGTAACAAAATGCAAACTGACTATAAATCCTTATCATCTTAAATGAAAATTTATCCTGTCCCACAGAATTCTTCCAATAATGTTCTTACCACTGAGCTTAGATTAATTACAGGCCAGTCAGTCTATCTCTCTACAGCACAAAAATGGGCCCTTCAGACAACAATATTGTGCCAAACATGCTGTCAAATTAAACTAATCTTTTCTGCCTATCCTTAGTCCATACCCCTCCATTCCTTGCATGTTCAAGTGCTTAACTAAAAGTGTCTTAAACGCTCCTGTCATATCTGCCTCTACCACCATCCCTGGCAGCACATTCCACATTCCTACCACTGTCTGTCTGTATTTTTAAAAAAACTTGCCCCTTACATCTCCTTTGAGATTTTACCTTCTCATCTTGAATACATGCCCTTAATTTTTGGCATTTCAATTCTGGGGATTAAACCATACTTTTTCCAAATGTATGTAAATTCTATCCCTAAGAATTCTCTTCAATAGCTTCCTGACCACTGATGTAAGGCTCACTTGTCTGTAGTTTCCTGGATTATTCCTATGACCCTTCTTGAATAGAGGAACAAAATTAGCTACTCACCAATCCTCTGGGACCTCTTCATTGGCTAACAAGGATACAAAATTCTTGGTTAAGTCCCCAGCAATCTCCTCTCTTGCCTCTCTCCATAACTTGGGCTAGATACCATCAGGCACTGGGGACTTATCCACCATAATGCTCTTCAAGACACCCAATACCACTGCCATAGCATTTTAGCATGGTCCACAAAAATCTCACTATCCTCTTGATTGAATACTCGCGCAAAGTACCCATTTAGGATGTCACCCAATCCAACAGTACTTCACTGGAACATCACTGGATATTGTGCTTAAAAATCTCTGGAGTGAAATTAGATAATTGAATGTATTTTCCCTTGAGCATTTTTTGATAGCCACTAATTATGTTAGAAGTCAAGATCTCCATTTGAAGAGCAAGTGATTGCATCGGCTTCGTTGCCAACCTGCATGGAATACAAACAGATAGTCTTCTCTGGCTGTTCATCCAGTTAATACTTGTCACATGGCTATCAAGTTGCATGTTTCATGTGACTTGTATCACTTCCATCAGGGACATTGTTAATTCTTTGAACAGTGGTTCAAATTTGATGACACAGGAAAAGAATTATGAATGACTTTACAACTATTCTGCAAAATATCTGTGCTGCTGGTTGGCAAACTGGTTTGCATTTGTTATTATACCCCGCAACCATTTTTGCAAATGTAAGACTGGTGGCCTACAAGTAGCCAATTAATGGGAATTGAAAGCTTCATAAGGCCAGTTAACAGCAGCCAACTGGAACTTTCACCTGAGACAGTGCAGACTGATCTATCAGCCTGGACGTGGCCCCCTGGGCAGCACTGTAGGGCTCTAGAATGCAGGGCACTATTTGAGACCTGTCCTGCTAGCCAGGCCACAGACAGTTCTACAGAGGGCTGCTCCTCGACTAAAGCCTGACCATATTTTAATTTAGCTGTTTCAAAAGTTTGACAGAGAAAGCTGGAATCTTTCTCTGTGTGTGTGTGTGTGTGTGTGTGTGTGTGTAGCATGAACAATAGTCTGTTGTTCCTGCTCTCCTGGAGGACCTTCTATGGTGCTTGGAAATTTGTGTCTCTGCCCACCATCTTGGGCAGTGACCTTGCCATCAGCCATTAAATTGGGCAATTTGTTATGCAGTCAGCTGACTGTTATCCAGCTGCAAACCACAAGGGCACTGCAGGATCATAGGATATGTAATGAGGAATATTTAATAGATGATCTGAGTAAAAGATCCTCTTATAAACAGTGACCATAAAATGGTAGAATTGTAGCATTCAGCTTATGAGGAAGAAACTTGGGTTCAGAAACATATGCACTCATTCTGAATAAAGGTAATTGCGAACAAATGAAGAAAGAACTGGCTGAAGTGAACGGGTAAAGTGTTTAGCTGCAAAGATGGACAATGTTTAAGAAAATGGTTCATGGCTCAGAATGATACACCCCAGCGAGTAAGAGGAATTTGAGGAAAGGGATAAGTCAACCATGTTTAACCAGGAAAGTTAAGCATAGCATCAAAAATAAATTGGTCAAGATTAGTAGTAAGTCAGAAGATTGGAAAGTTTTAAAGCCAACAAAAATCAACCCCCCCAAAAAAAACTTCGAGAATAAGCTTGAAAATAACATCAAGATTGAAGCAAGAACTTCTTTAAATACATAAAAAGGAAGAGAGAGGCCAAAGTGAACATAGTCTCTTTAGATAATGATGTAGATAATGGAAAGCAGTGGATAAAAACATGTACACATTTATAAAGTGTTTGATAAGGCACCACATATTAGAATACTTAATTAGGTAAGAGCCTAAAGTGTTGGGCGTAGTATATTAGCATGGATAGAGGATTGGCAAACTAAAAGAAGATAAGTTGAGGATAAGGGGAATATTTTCACAATGGCAAGCTGTAACTAGTGGAATGCCACAGAAATCAGCGCTGGGGACACAATTATTCATAATTTGTGATTTTTGTGAGGAAAGTGTAAAGATTGTAACCAAGTCTGAGGATGACACAGAAATGGGTGGGAATGCAAGTGGTGAGAATGACTCCATGGGCAAAGACTCGGCAGATGAAATATAATGTTGGAAAATGTGAGGTTTTACACTTTGGCAGGAAGAATAGAGGAGCTGACTATTATTTAAATGGAGAAAGAATGCAGCTATTGTGCAGAGTCCTTACGCATGAATTGCAGAACATTAATATCCAAGATTAGCAGGAAATGGGGAAGTTAAATGGTATGATTTCCTTTTATTTTTAAGGAATAAAGTATAAAAATAAGGAAGTGTTGCTAAAACAATGCAAGGCATTAGTCGGTTCACAGTGGCAATACACTGTTGGTCACCTAATTAAAAATATATTGGATAAAGTCCCAGGAATGTTTGCAAGTTTGATCCTGGGTATGGAGGCACTACATTTTGAGGAGCAATTGAATGGATTGTGTCTGTACTTGTCGGAAAAGTCGAAGAAAGAGAAGTGACCTTATTGAAACATAGAGAATACTTAAGGGACTTTACAGGGTAGATATGGAGAGGGTTTTGTCATGTGGGAGAGTCTAGGACCAGAGGGAATAATCTCAGAATATGGGATTGCACATTTATGACAGAGATAAGATAGAATTTCTTCTGAGGGTTGTGAATCTGTGGAATTCTGTCCAACAGAGAGTGGTTGAGGCTGGATTGTTAAGTATATTCAAGGCTGGGATAGGCAAGTTTTTAATCAGTGAGGGAATCAAAAAAATGATGAAAAGACAGATATCTTGTATTCCTCAATTCAAACTAAGACATGAGCTCATTGAATGGTGGAGAAGACTCAAAGCTGAATGGTTGTTTTCTGTTCCTATGTCTACTTATCAATAATTGGCCTTCATTGGTTGCCTGCTAGGAAGTAATCTGGACCTGAGTCATCTTCATTGAAAATGATTTAGGCTGAGGAGGTAGTGAAAAGCCAGCAGCTAGGCTCATTTTATCAAGTTACATACCTGCTTGCATTCCATTTGGATGCTGCACAAATGTAATTGTCTCAAACAATAGGGAAACTCTTCAGCCGTTCAGCTTGCATTCTCACTGAGATGCATGGACTGTAAAAAGGAAGAAACATAGTCATAAATTACATTGAAACAATTGCACAGGTAGTCAAACATAGATTTGGACATACCATAAGAATAGAGACACATAAACTTGACAGTAACTTTCTTCTTGAAGTTAACATCTGCAAAATGAATCATTCAGAGCAAAATAACTTATTCAGCTATAAATATAACACACCAAGCTAAAAAAAACTTAGTCAATTCTGATAATACTAACAATCTAACTTTTCTTTTCTTACAGCTTTACAGTGAGATTGTTTACCCTTAGTTAGTAACATTCCAGTGATGTCAATACAGATTGGTCTGCACTCAGTGCCATTGAGGAGCAGGCAACTACTGACAGCATTTCCATGCCAAATTGTTCACGTACACACCAGATGTTGTTAAACACTAATCTGTTGGAATCATAGTAAACTCTAAACTGTTGTCAGTTGTGATTGGAAGTAAATAAAATGTATTTTATTTTATGGAAGATGCACTGTAATTGTGTCCTAACCATAGTGCATTTTATTACTGTTCTTGCTTTGTGATTATGCTAGTTCTTTTTACTGGAGTAGAGATTATTGTTATTTTTAATTAGTAGCATTTAAACCAATCAAAATGGCAGAAATTTCTGATTGAACTTAACCTTTGTACAGCATAAATTTGAAAGCAAATATGACCAGCTAGATGGAACATTGATCTGAAAATGTTGATTCTGTGTTGGAGCAATTAAGGTAATACTTTACTCATTTATATATTGAAGGCTCTCACACAGCTGTGGACCATGCAAACACTTCAATGCATTTTCAGTACCGATGTGGATAGCTCAAATCTGGACTGAGCAGACCCACTATAGTTTAAGGAGCCCATTAAAACCTACAATTTACAGTGGGGACATAGTGCAGAATAGATCAGGCCTACTGATTCCAGACACAGTTTGTAGATCATTTTAGTTTTAGGTGAGTACCAAAACAGGCTGATCAGAAGGCTGTGGGACTTTGACAGAAGATTTAGAACCTGTCGCCCTCACACAACCTCTCTGACCCCCACCCACATTGCATGTAAATCCATCTAACACATACAAACCCACCTCATACTCCCTTGCTGCCTGAATAGTCACGTGCCCAGTATCCAGAAGCCTTAGAAACAATGTAGGTATAAATAGAAAATAAAATTTGAACAATCTAAATCAAACACATCTGCTATGAAAAGAAGTTTATTCATGAAACCTATTCAATGTTTTTGAATGTCATGGTTAATCTCTTCTTAAAAACAAACTTCTATTCAGACTCTGCATCAGATATAATGACTGCTTTCATAGCCCATTTAAGCTGTCACTCTGTCTGTGAGCTCAGAGCTCAGGGTGTTAATGGATGAAAAAGTCAACCATGGGCCTTCCTGCCTTGAACTAAATTTCTGTGGAGACAAGAGGAGGGAGATACGTCCAGAATGCCAACCTATGCAATTATGTGCACACCATGCAAACTTTCCTGCTCTTTCTGGGGATACGAATATTCAAACTATTAGTTTGCTTTACAGCCAATGGAAAGTGTAACTGTCTCAGTCTATTCCGGTGTTCTCCAGAACTAATCTAAAGCATAAATGAGAGAATGATATAGCAAAAGGTATAATCGGATAACCTAATTTTTCATTTCACACATTTCCATATAAATCTTGTCCAATAAGAAAAATGGGCTTACCCTCATGGCGTTTAAAATCACCAAATGTTATTTTGCTCCACATGGAAAGTGTGAAATATTTGTGCATAAATTAGATCGAGGGTTTAGCTAAAAGAATGATAAGGCTGACATTTTACAAGTTTGCAAGCCTTGAAGTACTTTCCTTTCAATCAAGTATTTTGAAATGGCAATAACTGTTGGAGAATGACACCTGATTTGCCCCCAGAGGAGGTACATAGACAAATGGCAAATAATTCAATATTTACTAAAATTGATTTAGGGACACATGTTGGTCAGAAAACAGGAGATAACTTCCACAATTTTCTTCAAAGTGAATGTTCAAGATCTGCTATGTCCACCTGAGAGAGTTGACAAAGTTGCCATTTATTGTCACCTTCAAAAGGCAGGATATATACCAATGCCCCCTGTCAATGAGGAGGAGTGATGAGCAAGAGCCAATATTCAATTTGGTTGGTATTGTGGAGATACCCGTCTCATCCCTGCACCTCAGCAATTAAGTTCTGGACAGAAAGGCCCACAGCTGACTTTCTTGCTGTGTCATCAATTCAGGTGATTCCGCATTCATAGTGAGTGACAGGTTAAAGAGGCTACTAAAAGCGTAGTTCTATTATGTGAGGGCTGAATAGGAGCTTTTATAAGCGATTAACCATTTGAGATTGGAAAACATTAAATGGTTTCCTTCAATGTTCTCCCAGTACTTAATTGAACTGTAAGTCTAGACAGTGCGATCAAGTTACAGGAGTGGAATTTGAATGAAAGTAAAGAAGCACATTTGTTCTCCCTGTAAACATCCCATATGATGATTTTTCATAAGTGAGTCCGAAAGTAGTATGTATAACTTACATTTTGTTTCAAATTGTATAATTTTAACGGTAGAACAAGAAATGGCTGCAAGTTCTACTCTCTTATTGCCAATTCCTATGTGTTACAAATGAAAGCTTACACCCAGGAAATGCAGGCAATCATGTAGTAGGTAATCAAGTGTGAAGCTGGATGAACACAGCAGGCCCAGCAGCATCTCAGGAGCACAAAAGCTGACGTTTTGGGCCTAGACCCTTCATCAGAGAGGGGGATGGGGTGAGGGTTCTGGAATAATTAGGGAGAGGAGGGGAGGCAGACCGAAGATGGAGAGAAAAGAAGATAGGTGGAGAGGAGAGTATAGGTGGGGAGGGGATAGGTCAGTCCAGGAAAGACGGACAGGTCAAGGAGGTGGGCTGAGGTTATTAGGTAAGAGATGGAGGTGCGGCTTGGGGTGGGAGGAAGGGATGGGTGAGAGGAAGAACAAGTTAGGGAGGCGGAGACAGGCTGGACTGGTTTTGGGATGCAGTGGGTGGAGG
The DNA here is from genome assembly GCF_030684315.1 of Stegostoma tigrinum. Classification (NCBI taxonomy): domain Eukaryota; kingdom Metazoa; phylum Chordata; class Chondrichthyes; order Orectolobiformes; family Stegostomatidae; genus Stegostoma; species Stegostoma tigrinum. Next base: position 44,281,219 of record NC_081356.1, on the reverse strand, counting down.
GGAAGAGCTGGGCTGGTTTTGGGATGCAGTGGGGGAAGGGGAGATTTTGAAGCTGGTGAAGTGCACATTGATACCATTGGGCTGCAGGGTTCCCAAGTGGAATATGAGTTGCTGTTTCTGCAACCTTCGGGTGGCATCATTGTGGCATTGCAGGAGGCCCATGATGGACATGTCATCTAAAGAATGGGAGGGGGAGTAGAATGGTTCGCGACTGGGAGGTGCAGTTGTTTATTGCGAACCGAGTGGAGGTGTTCTGCAAAGTGGTGCCCAAGCTTCCGCTTGGTTTCCCCAATGTCGAGGAAGCCACACCGGGTACAATGGATGCAGTATACCACATTGGCAGATGTGCAGGTGAACCTCTGCTTAATATGGAAAGTCATCTCCCTGCTGTCTCTTATCTGAGATTCCGAGCTACAGGGATAATTGAAATATCACAGGTAGACTCGAAGGGAGCATTTTCCAGGCCTGGACAAAGTGGACATTGAGGGTACAAGTGAACTCAATTAAACCAAATAACACCTTGTGCACTTTGCATGAATTAACCTCTAGGCAGGAAGGGCCAATATTGAGATTCCCACAAAACCACCAATTGAGAACCTTAGGTTCTCAGCTGCCATTTTTTCAGCTCCAGGGCAGGGGTGAGAAAGAACTGGCCTAACCTACTCGTTGATCAATGCAGATTTAGATGTCTCTTTGATTGGATTGTTCTTGATCTGTGTATCTCTGCAGACTATGGACCCAGAGCAGGTGAGCTGGTCTGTGTGATTCACCCCCTTGCCATCATGTCCACTCACCCTAGCTCCCACTCTCCATAACACTCAATCCCAGGCACTCTCATAAACAACATGCACATACCCTATCTGTGATCTTTAATCTCACTTTTCTGGCAGTGTTGTCTGAATAGGTGTCACAGCTTTTGCTGTCTATTCCTAAGTTTTGAGGCTGATAACTTGAGGAGATTGAAACTTCCAATTCTGGGGCGTTAATTCTGTCAACCAATCAGCTGCCTGTTTGCCAGAAGATCCAGTGGACATTCTCATTTATTCAGTCATGGGTTTTGCTCTGGAATGTTGTCCTGCTCAATCCAAAAACTGGAAGATCATGACCAATGTTCTGCAAGGGTGCTGTCAACCAGCGCCATGAACTAGGACTATACATGGACAGTCCTGATTTTTGGTCCAAGATTGTCTTAATTCTTGACTAACTATGAAACACCAGCCAAACAGAATGGCAGGATTTTCATTCCTCTTTGTCTCAGACCCCAGATTATAATTATAATCCAATATAAATTATATCTAATGTGTCGAGACAGAGAGAAAGTCAAAAGCACGAGAGCCAATAAGAAAAAACACATTCAACTCCACAATGCCACCTGTTGAACCTGAGTAGAGTGCCTGTGATTCTACTACACTGCTGATTTTGTGAAGAAATTAGAAACTAATTTTATAATGGGAGTATTCGAGGCATGCAGATATATTTAGCAAACCTCCACAGAGTAGCATGAGGCCCAACCTACTATAACCGCACACTGAGTTAATCTTTAAGTTTAAACGTACCATTTCACTTCCATCTGAATAGGTTTCCCCACCAACCAAATTCCCTGCAAGCTCCATAAAATCCCCTCAAAATGTTTGCCTGCAAAAGTTGACGGTATGAGCAGAAGATTTAGTGAGATGACAAGGTAGTCATTTTGTGACAAACAGGATGCTATATTCTGTAAATTAGCGCTTGTGCTCACCTGCCAAATATTGTGCTTTACCTTTTAATTAGGGACAAGGTCTCAAAATGCTTTTTTTTTTCCCGGTGAGATGTGGGATATGGCTGGCCAGCATTTAGTGTTCATCCCTAATTACCATTGAGAAGGTAATGGTGAGCTGCCTTTTTGAACCACTACAGTCCAGGATTTTGACCCAGCAACAGTGAAGGAGTGGACATTTCCAAGACGGGATGGTGAACAGCTTGGAGTGGAACTTGCACGTGGTGGTGTTCCCATGTATCTGCTGTCCTTGTCCTTCTCGATTGAAGTGGTTGTGGGTTTGGATGGTGATATCCAAGGATCATTGAATTTCTGCAGTGCATTATGTAGATGGTATACAGTGCTGCCAATGAGGATCAGTGGTGGAGGGAGTGAATTTTTGTAGATATGTGACTAATCAAGTCGGTTGCTTTGTCTAAGATGGAGAAAGCTTCTTGAATGTTGTCGGAGCTGCACGTATCCATGTAAATAAGGAGTATTTTGGCTTGTGTCTCGTAGATGATGGACAGGATTTGGGCAAGCAGGAGATGCTTGCTGCAGTATTCCTAGCCTCTGGACTGCTTTTGTAGCCATTGTGTTTATGTGGGCAAGTCTAGTGGGTTTCTAGTCATGGTAACCCCCAGGGAGTTTGTTGGTGGAGGATTCAAGGATGGTAACACCACTGAATGATGAATGCCGGTGATAATATTTTCTCGAATGAGTGGTCATAGCCTGTCATATGTGATAGGTATGTTACTTGCCACTTGTCAGCCCAAGCGTGGAGATCATCAGATCTTACTGCACTTGAACATGGACTGCTTCGTTGTCTGAGCAATTGTAATTAGTGCCAAACATTGTGTAATCATTGAACATTTCCACTTCTGACTTTATGATGGAGGGAAGGTGATTGATAATGCCGCTGAAGATGGTTGGGCTCAGGACACTACCCTAAGGAACTCCTGCAGAGATGTCCTGGAGCTGAGATAACTGACTTCCAACAATCACGTTCATATTCTATCTACTAGGTATGACTCCAACCAACAGAGATTTTCCCTCCGATAACCATTTGATTCTAATTTTCCCAGAGCTCCTTGATATTAAGGGCTGTCGCTTTCACTTCATCTTTGGAATTCAGCTCTTTTGTCCATGTTTGAAGGCTGTAATGAGATTTGGAGATAAGTAGCCCTGGCACAACCCAAACTGGATGTGAGGTTAAATCGACTCCCACAGCTACCTAGAATAACCCTATACACCTGCATTCCGCATGCAGATGGCCTCAAGGCCCTCCGCCTCTTCCTGTCCCGCAGGCCTGACCAGTCCCCCTCCACCAACGCCCTCATCCGCCTAGCCGAACTCATCCTCACCCTCGACAACTTCTCTTTTGACTCCTCCCACTTCCTACAGACTAAGGGGGTGGCCATGGGCATCCGCATGGGCCTCAGCTTTGCCTGCCTCTTTGTAGGTTACGTGGAACAGTCCCTCTTCCGCACCTACACAGGCCCCAAACCCCACCTCTTCCTCTGGTACATTGATGACTGTATCGGCGCCGCCTCTTGCTCCCCAGAGGAGCTCGAACAATTCATCCACTTCACCAACACCTTCCACCCCAACCTTCAGTTCACCTGGGCCATCTCCAGCACATCCCTCACCTTCCTGGACCTCTCAGTCTCCATCTCAGGCAACCAGCTTGTAACTGATGTCCATTTCAAGCCCACTGACTCCCACAGCTACCTAGAATACACGTCCTCCCACCCACCCTCCTGCAAAAATTCCATCCCCTATTCCCAATTTCTCCGCCTCCGCCGCATCTGCTCCCACGATAAGACATTCAACTCCCGCACATCCCAGATGTCCAAGTTCTTCAAGGACCGCAACTTTCCCCCCACAGTGATCGAGAACGCCCTTGACCGCGTCTCCCGCGTTTCCCGCAACACATCCCTCACACCCCGCCCCCGCCACAACCACCATAAGAGGATCCCCCTCCTTCTCTCACACCACCCCATCAACCTCCGGATACAATGCATCATCCTCCGACACTTCCGCCATCTACAATCCGACCCCACCACCCAAGACATTTTTCCATCCCCACCCCTGTCTGCTTTCCGGAGAGACCACTCTCTCCGTGACTCCCTTGTTCGCTCCACACTGCCCTCCAAATCCACCACACCCGGCACCTTCCCCTACAACCGCAGGAAATGCTACACTTGCCCCCACACCTCCTCCCTCACCCCTATCCCAGGCCCCAAGATGACATTCCACATTAAGCAGAGGTTCACTTGCACATCTGCCAATGTGGTATACTGCATCCACTGTACCCAGTGTGGCTTCCTCTACATTGGGGAAACCAAGCGGAGGCTTGGGGACCGCTTTGCAGAACACCTCCGCTCAGTTCGCAACAAACAACTGCACCTCCCAGTCGCAAACCATTTCCACTCCCCCTCCCATTCTTTAGATGACATGTCCATCATGGGCCTCCTGCAGTGCCACAATGATGCCACCCGTAGGTTGCAGGAACAGCAACTCATATTCCTCCTGGGAACCCTGCAGCCTAATGGTATCAATGTGGACTTCACCAGTTTCAAAATCTCCCCTTCCCCCACCGCATCCCTAAACCAGCCCAGTTTGTCCCCTCCACCCACTGCATCCCAAAACCAGTCCAACCTGTCTCTGCCTCCCTAACTTGTTCTTCCTCTCACCCATCCCTTCCTCCCACCCCAAGCCGCACCCCCATCTACCTACTAACCTCATCCCACCTCCCTGACCTGTCCGTCTTCCCTGGACTGACCTATCCCCTCCCTACCTCCCCACCTATACTCTCTCCACCTATCTTCTTTTCTCTCCATCTTCGGTCCACCTCCCCCTCTCTCCCTATTTATTCCAGAACCCTCACCCCATCCCCCTCTCTGATGAAGGGTCTAGGCCCGAAATGTCAGCTTTTGTGCTCCTGAGATGCTGCTGGGCCTGCTGTGTTCATCCAGCCTCACATTTTATTATCCAAACTGGATGTCCCTGAGCCATTATTGCTGAGCAGATAGCACCGTTAATGATACCTTCCATCACGTTACTGATAATCAAAAGTAGACAGTCTGGTGATAATTAGCTGAGATAACGGGAACTGCAGATGCTGGAGAATCCGAGATAACAAAGTGTGGAGCTGGATGAACACAGCAGGCCAAGCAGCATCTTCGGAGCACAAAAGCTGACGTTTCGGGCCCAGACCCTTCTCTAGGCCCAAAAAGTCAGCTTTTGTGCTCCTAAAATGCTGCTTGGCCCACTGTGTTCATCCAGCTCCACACTTTGTTATCTTGGTGATAATTAGCTGTGTTGAATTTGACTTTTTTTTAAACGTACAGGATAAACCTGGGCAATTTTCCATATCATCAGTAGCTTCCAGTTTTGTAACAATGCTGGAAAAGCTTGACTCGGTGGGGCACAAATTCTGAAGCCCAAGTTGTCAGTATTAAAGCTGCAATATTGTCAGGGCCCATAGCCTCTACAATATGCTATGTCTCCAACCATTTCTTGATATCTTGTGAAAACTGGTGTCTGTGACTCTGGGGACTCTGGAGGAAGCCGAGATGGATCATCTGCTTGACGCTTTTGACTGAAGATTGCTGTGAATGCTTCAGTCTTATCTTTTGCATTGATGTGCTGGGATCTTCCATCATTGAGGATGGGTATATTTGTGGATTCTCTTTCTCAGTGAGTTGTTTAATTGTCCACCACCATTCATGACTGGATGTGGGAGGACTGCAGAGCTTAGATCTGATCTGTTGGTTGTGGAATCACTTATCTCTGTCTGTCACTTGCTGCTTCTGTTTGGCAAATGATCTTTTGTTTTGTTGGTTCATAAAGTTGACACCTAATTTTATTGTATCGCTGGTACTGCTTCTGGCATACCGTCCTGCACTCTCCATTGAATGGGGGGTTGATCCTCTGGCTTGATGGTAGCAGTTGAGTGGGAGGTATGTCGGGCCATGAGGTTGCAGATTGTGCTGGAGAACAAAATCTGCTGCTGTTCATAGCCCACAGTGCCTCATAGATGCCCAGTCTTGAGTTGCTAGATCTGTATGAAATCTGTCCCATTTAGCATGGTGATAGTACCACACAACACAATGGAGGTTGTCTCAATGTGGGTGGAACTTGATCTTCACAATGACTGTGTGGTAGTCACTCTTACTGATGCTGTCAGAGACCGATGCATCTGCAGCAGGCAGATTGTTTAGAATGAGGTCAAGTATGTTTTTCTCTCTTGGTTCCCTCACCAGCTGCTGCAGACCCAGTCTGGAAGCTAGGATCTTAATGACCCAACCAGCTCGATCAGGAAGATAACCGCTGTGCCATTCTCGATGGTGGACATTGAACTGCCCCACCCAGACTACATTTTCTGCTCTTGCCATTCTCAGTGCTTCCTCTAAATGTTGTTCAACATTGAGGAGTACCGATTTTTATTTTGTCCAAAGCCTATTGAATACCCATGAAAGGATTGATGGGTGGATTGAATTGGTTCCTTCAAATTCCTTCCAGAAATTTTATTTTTACATTATGATACAATACTTTGTTTGTTAATAGGACAGTAAAACCTGTCTTTGGGTAGCACGGTGGTTCAATGGTTAGCATTGTTGCCTCACAGTGTCAGGGACCCATGTTCGATTCCACCCTCGGGTGACCGTGTGGAGTTTGCACATTCTCCCCGTGTGCGTGGGTTTCCTCCGGGTGCTCTGGTTTCCTCCCACAGTCCAAAGATGTGCAGGCTAGGTGGATTGGCCATGCTAAATTGCTCAGTGTTCTGGGATATTTAGGTTAGGTGGGTTAGATATGGGAAAATGGAGGGGTAGGGGAATGGGTCTGGATGAGATGTTCTTCAGAGGGTTGGTGCAGACTTGTTGGGCCAAATGGCCTGTTCCCAAACTGTAGGGATTCTATGACTTCTAATTTACAGATTAACCTGTTGCCAAAAAAAAATGCTTAGCTGATATGCCTGTTCTGTAAATGTAGCAACTTCTTTTACCCTTACAGCAGTAAGTTGCTAACATGAGATAGGCACAGATTACCATGACAAGTATGGCTTGATAGTGATTGTGGGTTTACTTACAAAATCTGCAATTGAGAGAGGATTAGAAGCATGTTTGATTCATAACAATTGTACCATTTCTGAAGATGGCTCAAAAGCTTGTACCAAAGTAATAAAATGCAGGAGAATTATTAGTTGTCTGGATGGAAAATCAAAGTGCAATCTTCTTAAAATAATTAATTGCTGATACCAGTCTATTGGACTCCCACACCATGCCATATGGAATGCACTTCCTTTAAATTGCTTGTTGTACTTTGGTCTTTGTCCTACCCATAAGTTGTAACTCTAAATCGAGTATGTATATCAGCATACCATTGTTTACTTTGTGCAGTTTTGTAACAATGTTGTAGCAATGCTTATTGTCAAAAGACAAGGTTATCAGACACAGAGCACCAGTAATACACTGGCTGAATTTTTTAGATACTGTTCCTTTTGCCGTGATAGAACAGATTCAGGCTTGAATTAAGTAAATTCGCCACCAATTACAGTATTCTTGAGATAGCAGTAACTGCAGATGCTGGAGAATCTGAGACAACAAGGTGCAAAGCTGGATGAACAGGGCAGGCCAAGCAGCATTAGAGGAGCAGGAAGGTTGATGTTTCGGGCCTAGAAATGCATCCTCATGATGTTATCACTACACCTCATCAATATGCAGTTTCCCAACTCTCGCCTATTGGATAGAAACCTGAGAGTGACAATCCCCGGCTTAAAAGCCAGAGTGGGTACCTGGCCTCTCCAGCTTGCTGCTTAGTTCTTTGGATCTCCTCAATGCACCAAACATAGGTAGTGAACAAGTGCACTCCATTCTTTCCTTTTACATTATATTACATAGGATTAGAAAACATGAAGCCAGGTCATTCTGAAGGATCTGATTCAGGGGGAAAATATGAACTACAGATAGCTTGTATCACACGCCCTCACCAAAGAGTTTTGCACAGTGTATCTGGAAAATATTAGTTGAATTTCATCAGAAATAGGCTAGGCATCAGTTTTGACCAGTTTCAAGGAAAATTGCACTCCACGATCCCGACTGAGTTTTCTCAAACTACCATGCCAAAATTGTCTTACCTTACCACACCACACCACACCACAAGTGGTGCCCCACTTGTCATATTCTCACACTTACATCAGACTTGGTTATGGCAACTGTTGGTACCTCCTTTGACTCCTGGTGCCTTAGCCATCTTTAAAGCCCAGCCAATCTATTTCTGGCCTTCCACTACTGCTCCACGTGGTTTGTTTTATTTTCTCAGAAATTGGCACTGGCTTTACCAACATGGACATTGAGGTCCTGCTGGGCATGTAGTGCATGTGTTCACTACCCATGTTTGGTGCATTGAGGAGATGCAAAGGACGAAGCAGCAGGCTGGAGAGGCCAGGTACCCACTCTGACTTTTAAGCCAGGAATTGTCACTCCCCGGTTTCTATCCAATAGGTGGGAGTTGGGAAACTGCATATTAATGAGGTGAAGTGATAACATCATGAGGATGTATAAGCATGCATGTGGACATTCACTGGTGAGAATCTCATCTCACAGTTCAACACTTGGTTTGAAAGTAGGTCTTTTGCTTATGACAGCAGGATTTTTCTCACTGCTGATCATGCACAATTCACCTAGCTTTGCTGCTAATGCTTAGTGTTCACTTCCTGGGAAGATTCTGCCCATTGTTACCATCTTTGTCAAGATCAGCAATGTTTAAAAATGAGTTTGAACAGTCAGTCATAACTGAAAGGAATGACCCAAAAGACTTCAAATTTTGAGACCTCTGCTGTAACAACTGACAAAACTTTCTTTTGCTGAAGCTTATGTTTTAAACTACAAATAAACATTATTCCTCTTTTACACTTCTCACACATTATACTTTATGTAGAACTACAGTCCTTAATAATAAACAGTTCACAGCCAGTTCCAATTTCTGATCAGTTCACACTTTTGTTTCACAAAATTATAATTTCAATTGGCATTTTCAGCAGTTTTCAGATGGCTTATCAGATCCACTACCAGTCTTAAAGCCCAATCCAATGATTCTTGCCTACTTCCAGCTCAACCAGGGTAAATCTCCTGAATCCCGAGGATAGCTATGGAATGTGACTCTTTGACTAGAGACCAAGCGTCCAACTCCAGGAGTTCACAAAGAAGCCACTTTTTTTATTTATTGGATGCTGGTGTTGCAGACAGATTTTATCATTATTGTATCCATCCCTAATTACCCTTGAGATGGTGGTGGGACTGTTGATTAGAAGCTGTAGAGAAGAATGGTGAAGACAATGGATTTATATACTTAGCTTGTTCTACACTGTAAGGTTAATTAATCCACGCTAATTAATAGTTCAACGTTTTCTTCTGCTCCTTCTGGAATCTGTAAATCTCTCCTGGTAGAGAGATATATTGTTTGACCTACCATTTCCTCAGAGCCCAGCTCCCCATATTGCTGTTGGCATTCTTAAACTGTCAGCAAAATACAAAAACGCATGGTCTTCAGCTGAAGAGTACAAAAAGAATCTGGGAAAATGCTGAGGTCTAATTTTCTCCAAACCGATTCGGTCCTACATATTCACAGGAGGAACCCTTGGGGAGTGATGCACTTTGTGCTGCTATTCCAGACCAAAGTTGTATCAAAATGTTCAATAGCATTGCAAAGTGGACCTGCCCCATGAGTTCTGAAAGGGACCCCAAATAACATTTCTGAACAGCTGTCATCCATTTGAGTTTCATCATCTTCATAACTCAGACCATGACAAATAGAAATTTTGCTCTTATTATGTTGTCAAACTGAGCCAATAAATAGGAATGAAAGTAATGAAACTGACTGATCTCAGTCATTAGCAGCACTAGTGCTGTGTGGTCTTGCTTTAGAGATACCACGTTCAGAGCTACATTGTTGGACATTAATACACAACTCATTATTCAGTGGTTTGACTCTTCAAATTAGCAACGGAAAGGACAGAAAATATACAAATTGCCGAATAATTAAATAAGTGATAATGGGAACTGCAGTTGCTGGAGAATCCAAGATAATAAAATGTGAGGCTGGATGAACACAGCAGGCTCAGGAGCACAAAAGCTGACGTTACGGGCCTAGGCCCGTAATCAGAGAGGGGGATAGGGTGAGGGTTCTGGAATAAATAGGGAGAGAGGGGGAGGCGGACCGAAGATGGAGAGAAAAGAAGATAGGTGGAGAGGAGAGTATAGGTAGGGAGGGGATAGGTCAGCCTAGGGAGGACTGACAGGTCAAGGAGGTGGGATGAGGTTAGTAAGTAGGAGATCGAGGTGCGTCTTGGGGTGGAAGGGAGGGATGGGTGAGAGGAAGAACAGGTTAGGGAGGCAGAGACAGGCTGGACTGGTTTTGGGATGCAGTGGGTCGGGGGGAAGAGCTGGGCTGGTGGTGTGGTGCAGTGGGGGGAGGGGACGAACTGGGCTGGTTTTGGGATGCGGTGGGGGAAGGGGAGATTTTGAAGCTGGTGAAATGCACATTGATACCATTGGGCTACAGCGTTCCCAAGCGGAATATGAGTTGCTGTTCATGCAACCTTCGGGTGACATCGTTGTGGCAGTGCAGGAGGCCCATGATGGACATGTCATCTAAAGAATGGGAGGAGGAGTGGACATGGTTTGTGACTGGGAGGTGCAGTTGTTTACTGTGAACCGAGTGGAGGTGTTCTGCAAAGCGGTCCCCAAGCTTCCGCTTGGTTTCCCCAATGTAGAGGAATCCACACCGGGTACAATGGATGCAGTATACCACATTGGCAGATGTGCAGGTGAACCTCTGCTTAATATGGAAAGTCATCTTGGGGCCTGGGATAGGGGTGAGGGAGGAGGTGTGGGGGCAAGTGTAGCATTTCCTGCGGTTGCAGGGGAAGGTGCCTGGTGTGGTGGGGTTGGAGGGCAGTGTGGAGCGAACAAGGGAGTCACGGAGAGAGTGGTCTCTCCGGAAAGCAGACAAGGGTGGGGATGGAAAAATGTCTTGCGTGATGGGGTCGGATTGTAGATGGCGGAAGTGTCGGAGGATGATGCGTTGTATCCGGAGGTTGGTGGGGTGGTGTGTGAGAATGAGGGGGATCGTCTTTGGGCGGTTGTGGCGGGGGCGGGGTGTGAGGGATGTGTTGCAGGAAATGCGGGAGACGTGGTCAAGGGTGTTCTCGACCACTGTGGGGGGAAGTTGCGGTCCTTGAAGAACTTGGACATCTGGGATGTGCAGGAGTGGAATGCCTCATCGCGGGAGCAGATGCGGCGGAGGTGGAGAAATTGGGAATAGGGGATGGAATTTTTGCAGGAGGGTGAGTGGGACGAGGTGTATTCTAGGTAACTGTGGGAGTCAGTGGGCTTGAAATGGAAATCAGTTACAAGCTGGTTGCCTGAGATGGAGACTGAGAGGTCCAGGAAGGTGAGGGATGTGCTGGAGATGGCCCAGGTGAACTGAAGGTTGGGGTGGAAGGTGTTGGTGAAGTGAATGAACTTTGAGCTCCTCTGGGGAGCAAGAGGCAGCGTCGATACAGTCATCAATGTAATGGAGGAAGAGGTGGGGTTTGGGGCCTGTGTAGGTGCGGAAGAAGGATGGCAGCATTACAGTTTCTGTATGTGTCAATACTGTCTTTATTCAAACAGTTTAAAGACAAGTATCTGACGACAACATAAGCCCATATGATTTTGGATCTTACAAATCCCTGTATCCTACAAATCAGCCATCACCATGTAAAGGGATTATCCGGTTATTTTCTCTGCTGTTTGCAGGACCTTGCTGCACACAGAGCTGGCTGCCATGTTTCTCTCAACAGTGTATTTCTAGAAGTTCTTCAATGTCTGGCTGAAAAATGCTGTCTTCAGCCTTGAAAGGCACTATGTAAAAACAAATACTTATCCTATGTTTTACGACTCTTGGTTCAGCTCTTTTGGAAAGAATAGTTAAGTTTCCCCAAAGAGTTTACATTCAAAGAAAATGTAGTCTAGGTAGGATTAAAGAAGCATCATGTTTACAAAGGAACAGTCAAACGGAGTGTGCCATTTCTGCCTTTTAAAATTATCCTGAAGTTGTTTATTTCGTGGTTAGTCAATGTCATTCGTGTCTTTAATTTTTTTTAATGAAAGCATACTGCATTGTGAATGTGCAATGGGGGAATGTATGGTAATCATGTGATCATTTGTAATCATGGCCACCACTTGTTCAATTACTGTGGCAGAATTCATGATTTTATCAATGATGCATTGGAGAATTCCACATTATTTTTGTCTTTCAGTCCTAGCTCCTTGTCATCACACTTTACACAGACTGCATTACTATGCCTTGAGGCCTACATTGCTCTTGACTGAATCTGTTATAGAACTGTAACTGTGACGTTCTGACAGAAGAACACTTTGAGATCTGCTGCTAATAAATCATGCTGCAGACAGGAGATAGATGAAAGGATGATCTCCCAATGTTTTCTTTCAATCTTTTGATTGACGATAAACAGATGTTTGAAAAAAGAATGCCCTCTCACCCTCACCTGAATGTTGTCACTGCTTAGAATTTAGAACTTAGAACTGTCCCCTTGTCAAAAAGGATGAACATTTTGACTTGGCATCCACAATATATTTGCAATGACACTTTTTTTTTTCTCTTTCGTGCATGCTCACAAATAGCTACAAAGAAGAAAATTTGATCTCTGCAAAAGTCTTATTAGAAGTCTTATTATCAAGCTTCCTTCTCTCAATGAAATCCAGAAACGTTTCAGTGATTTTGCTTTTGCTGCAATGTGGAAGACAGATTCAAGATTTTGCAGCAGCTTATATAGTGAAGTAACAAGGTCTGCTGGCTTCACACCAGTTGAGGTACACTGAATTGAACGGAATTGGCTTTATTGTCCCATGTATTCAATTGAGCACAGTGAAAAGTTTGCAAGTTGCCCCTGATAGCCTCATCTTAGGTACATGGAACTGTACGTGTTTTTAGGGAAAACAAAAACATTGGTTGGCTCCTCAAAAAGACCAACTTGGAATTTTGGTCTCCTGATGGATTTCAGACAGTGTTCTGTTCATTCTGAGTGAATCCCTCTTGTGCAGTTTCATGTATATTGACAGGAAATGGAGAAATTATCCTTCGGCTTCAATTTGTTTCAAAAATTAAGTATCCATTTTCTATTTTGTTTTCTAAAATAAGGCATTCATTTTGAGTTAATGCTCCATAAATCCACGAGTCTTTGCTATGTACCTAAGATAATAGGACCACTCCAAACAGCCAGAGTCCCAAGTGTGGGTTTTTTCCTGCTAATGTATAAAAACCCATGGGCTTTCAGATGTCTTCGCCATCTCGAATCAGTGCACTAATTTGTGACAGAGCTACACCACTGAAATCTCACATTCAAATTGCATTGGTCTGCCAATCATCTGTACTTACTTGTGACCTAATCAAAACATTATCATGGCATTTCTTATTCCCATCCATGCTACCACAATCTAGGGTTATTTTGAAAAATGAACTTGCCTTTTGATTTCCTTATGCAAAATTAGAAACTTTTAGCCCCCTTCTCTTGCTTCCGTTCTTCTTCCTTTCTGGTCATTACCTTCCCCCTCCTTTTATTTACAGTTTTGTATTTTTTTTGTTATTTTGTTTTCCCTCTTTTATTGTTTTTGCATCCTGCAACCCTTCTATCATTTTCCATTTTTCTTCTCAATCAACTGCAGACTCCCTTGCTGACCTTGAGAATCCTTCTCAGCACTCCTTAACTTCCCCTCCCTCACCCACATTGTTGACTGGCCAAATGCTTCTTAGGAATTATGTTGGCCAAGTCACCATTCCTTGATCTCTAGGCGGTAGGTGACTGTGTGGAAGAACAGCAATGGGTACTAGATAGGAATCAAGATGGATGAACAAACAACCATTGCAAGGATTGCCTTTCAAAAGTTAGAAAAAAGAAATGTGTAGAGAATCCTGACACAGTGTAAATGTTTGATGCTCTTGCTACATCATTTGATAGCTTTTTCAGTTCTGACACACAGGGTTAGAAGTACATGTCACAGCAAAGACAATACTGAGAAGATTATTTGAATAATTTTGATAGTTTTTGACAGTGATTCTGGTTTGAGTAGTACTTTCTACAAAAGAGGAATTAACAACCTATTTGTTTTGACTGGCTTCCTCATTTACATTGCTAGTGGTTGCTATTGGTTCAATGACGAGAGCCTTTATTTAAATTTTTCCATCAAAGCATGTGGGCATCATTGGTTAGGGCAACATTGATTGCCCATCTCTAACTGTCCTTGAACTGAATGACTTGCTAGGCTATTTCAGAGGGCAGTTAAAAATCATCCATATTTCTGTCAGTCCTGAGTCTCATGTATGTCAGCCCAAGTAAGGGTGGCAAATTTCCTTCCCTGAAGGACATTATTGCAAAATCCCATTCAGTTCACCAACCAGCAGTGGTTTCGTGGACCACGATGTCACTGCCCCTCCTTGCAGTTTGAATTTGAGTCCAGAGGATAATTACAATTTCAGCAAGTGAGAAAGTTGGTTTTGAAGATGATGCCCTGGAAATTGTGACGTTTGTGTTTAGGCTGTCAGCTTGTTTCTCAGGTTTTCATGTTGATATGGCACAGTGCACTGGGACAAAGGAAATTTGAGAGAAAATTGGATTATTTTGTAGCACAAAATCTTTTCTTCTAGGATTGTTGAGTATTGAGGTCAGTCTTAGTATAATGTGCTTTTCTCATCTGTGCTGTTTGACTGATATGCTTTGTTCAATGCCTGACCAGGTTATAATTAACAAAAAAATGGAATAATGAAACCACTTACACACAATCATCTCGTGTTATAACAATCTTATCATTTTAAGTTATATAATGCATTACAATTGCTGACACATTTAGAAAATGGAAAAAAAAATTACTGAAAAAGCTGCACTGCTTTTTACATCAGCGCACATCTATGGGACATATTTATGGTTCGAAGAATTTCTCATCTTCAGTATAGTAATTGAATTGACAGATTTCTGTAGGATATTTTTGATGTCAACTGAGGGCAGCATTGCCCACAGCTTTATAAGAAAACAAGGGGGACCTAAATTCAGATATGTACAAAAGCTGTCCAGAGCCATTGCTATCTGGAACACTGTTCTACAAACTGAGAAAACAGATTGCCCAGCACAGTTTTAATAAGATGAAATACCTCAGCCTGGACTGCTGTATCCTATAGTGCTGCTGCTGGGCATTCTTGTTGAGGATGAAAGGTTAGGGATTAAATAAATCTAACAAAACTTGCATTTTTAGTAAGCATTAAACAGTATTCAGATGAGATTGTGTTTTTTTTTCAGAGAATGTTTGTTTGTGAACAAAAACATTTGTTACTAGACTAATCATTCCCTTTAATATATGACCAATTCACTTTTAAATATGATACTGAAAATCATTGAGTACAAGATGATTATTGATAAACATATTGGTATACTTGGTTTAACCAAGTAATTTGTGCCAGACATCTGTTCCTTTCTTTGCTAAGACAATGGCCTCAATCAATTTTTATGCACCATTAAAAGCATTTTGTTTATTATCATTGTGCTTTAGTCCTAAGCTTGGTCCAATCAGTCAATTGTCTTCCATCTTATTTACAAGAAATATCTTCCCAAAGCTGACAAGGAAAATATGAATCACTACACTACATGTGTTAGCACAAGCTGTACTTAGAAAATGCATTATTTACTTTCAGAAGGAAGGAAAACACCAATCTCCAACCCAAACTGAAGGCAGATAATTATAAGAATTGCATGATTTATCGACAGTGCATTGGCACCTGCATGACCAACAAGGAAAAGCCTCATCTTCTGGTAGGTCAATGATTGATTGATTGATATATCTACTGTTCTTGACATTTATTGGATATTGGTACTCTTAATCCTAAATTAGCTAGTCACTTTTTCTTTTGGAGAATGATATCGCCAAGCACCTGTGGTTTGCATTATGAATATTTCCTCGTTGCAAGACAGTTCTCCATTAACTTCACAAGAATCATAATTGCCAAATAAATTGAGCTACAGAGTATTACTGCATTTTGTTCACCATCGTAACTTGACTGACTAATTGACAGAGGCATCTAATTATTTCTAAAACTGGATTGCACTGCTAAAGAGGCAATATTGTTATGCGTATGTTCCAGTCTGCACACCATCAACTTTTTCCTCATATGGGAAATAAGGCTAAAGAATGGCTCAGTTCAAGAAATTTTCATGAAATTCTTACTGTTACTGATTGAATTTTTTAAAGATTGTCATGCTATTTGCAAACTAAGCTACTTCATTAAAATGACAAGAAATACCAAAGTAACTTCCCTTTATTACATGTTAATTATGTGCAATTATAAGGTTATTATATGCATCAATGTATGAAATAAATTTCAGTATAAAATGGTTATGAGGGAGCATCATGGGGCTTGGTGGCTGGGTAGAAAGAGCAAAGTTAGTTTGCTATCTGATATCTTTCTTTACTGCATTTTGTTTTGGAGCATTACCACAGTTAGTTTTGATTGTATTGTTTAAATACTCCCTGTGCATTTTTCTATGTTATAATCACACAATATGACAGTTTTATTTATTAAAGTAACTCCATAATCTTGCAAGAATCAAAACATTTTTGAGTTGAAATTCATGATTTTTAAAAATATATACTTTTTGCTGTGATTGACATTTCTTTTTTAAAATCCTCCCCTTCCCTCATTTATACAATGGCCTTTTAACACTGAAACAAATACAAATCAATAACAACAACAAAGTTGCTGGAAAAGCTCAGCAAGTCTGGCAGCATCTGTGAAGGAGAAAACAGTTAATGTTTCAGGCCCAGTGACCCTTCCTCAGAACTGATGGTGGCGCTGGGAAAATATCAGTTTATATGCATTAAAAAAGGGTAAGGGTAGGGAGTAAATGATAGACCAGAGCCTAAAGAGAGAGAAGAGCAGTTGGACAGGCAAAGAGTTGCTAATGATCAGGCTGGGAGCGTGAATAGTTGTTAATGGGAACTGTTAGTGACAAACAACAGGGGGTGTGTAATTGCAGGCTATGTGATAACAAGGTGTGTGGGGTAGGGGACTGGGACATGGGAGAGTTTAGGCCCTAAAATTATTGAACTCAATATTGAGTCCGGAGGGCTGCAGGGTCCCCAAGTGGAAAATGAAGTGTTGTTCTTCCAGCTTGTGTTGAGCTTCGCTACCGCACTGCAGTAAACTATAGACAGAGATATTGCCCAAGGAACAGGGTGGTGTGTTAAAGTAGCAGGCAACGGGTAGTTCAGGGTCTTTTCCGCAAAGCGGTCACTCAGTCTATCCAGTACAAATCCATGTACGCTTAAACCTATAAGTACTTTGACCACATGACCAATGTCATACAATCCTGGATGCTGAGGCTGCAACTCTAACCTTGCCGACCCATAAGAAATAGCAACAGAAGTAATTTGTTTGGCCTCTTAAGCCTGTCCTGCCATTCAATAGGATCATGGCTATTCCAAATTTCCCCTCATCCATTTTCTTGCCCTTTTCCTTCTAACCTTTACTGCCCCTACTGAATTCATCTTAGCCTTTAGATATGCATGAGGACTCTGCTCCCACAGTACTCCTGTGGTAAGGCATTCCAATAACTCTCAACCATCTGAGAAAAGAAATTCCTCCTCATCTCAGTCTTAGACTGGCAGCTCTTTATTCTAAAATTATGCCCTCGAGCCCAGGACTCTCGCATGAGGGTAAACATCCTCTCAGCATTTACTCTGTCAAACCCCTTAAAAATCCTTTGAATGTTTCAATAAGCTCACCTTTCATTCTTCTAATTTCCAAATAGTGAAGTCCAAACATGTTTAACCTTTGTTCATAAGACAATGCCGCCATCCTAGGATCAGCGTTCTCTGAACTTCCTCCAATCAAATGTTACCTTTTCCTTACATCAGGGGACCAAAACTGTTCATAGTATTCCAAAAATCGTCTCACTAGCCCCTATTACAGGTGTTATAAAATTTCCCTACTGTTACACTCAAACCCAAATAGAATCCAATATTCCATGAGCCTTTATGATTATCTGCTGCAACTGTGTGCGAGCTTTCTGTGTTTCATGCCCAAGTACCCTAAATCCCTTTCTGCTGCATCTTTCTGCAATTTTTTTATTTACATAAAACTGTTCTTTTGTTCTCCCTTTGAAAATGAACAACTTCACGTTCTCCCACACTGCACACTACTTGTTAATGTTTTGCTCGCTTACTTAATATCTCTCAGCAAATTTTGTATCCTTCTTGCAATTTGGTTTTTCAACTATTTTGGCATTGTTTGCAAATTTGGCTACAGTAGGTTCAATTCTCTACTGCAAATCATTTATACAGATTGTAAACAGTTGCAGCACTGATCCCAAGAGAAGCTACTCACCAACCTGAAAAAATACTTGTACCTTGACTTCAGTGATAATGGGAACTGCATATGCTGGAGAATCCAAGATAATAAAATGTGAGGCTGGATGGACACAGCAGGCCCAGCAGCATCTCAGGAGCACAAAAGCTGACGTTTCGGGCCTAGACCCTTCATCAGAGAGGGGGATGGGGTGAGGGTTCTGGAATAAATAGGGAGAGAGGGGGAGGCGGACCGAAGATGGAGAGAAAAGAAGATAGGTGGAGAGGAGAGTATAGGTGGGGAGGTAGGGAGGGGATAGGTCAGTCCAGGGAAGACGGACAGGTCAAGGAGGTGGGATGCGGTTATTAGGTTGGAGATGGAGGTGCGGCTTGGGGTGGCAGGAAGGGATGGGTGAGAGGAAGAACAGGATAGGGAGGCAGAGACAGGTTGGACTGGTTTTGGGATGCAGTGGGTGGGGGGGGGGGGAGAGCTGGGCGGGTTGTGTGGTGCAGTGGGGGGAGGGACGAACTGGGCTGGTTTTGGGATGCGATGGGGGAAGGGGAGATTTTGAAGCTGGTGAAGTCCACGTTGATACCATTGGGCTGCAGGGTTCCCAAGCGGAATATGAGTTGCTGTTCCTGCAACCTTCGGGTGACATCATTGTGGCACTGCAGGAGGCCCATGATGGACATGTCATCTAAAGAATGGGAGGGGGAGTGGAAATGGTTTGCGACTGGGTGGTGCAGTTGTTTATTGCGAACCGAGCAGAGGTGTTCTGCAAAGCGGCCCCCAAGCCTCCGTGTAGATGGTAGCAGAAGTGTCGGAGGATGATGCGTTGTGTCCGGAGGTTGGTGGGGTGGTGTGTGAGAACGAGGGGGATCCTCTTTTTGGGCGGTTGTGGTGTGGGTGGGGTGTGAGGGATGTGTTGCGGGAGATGCGGTCAAGGGCTATCTGACCCCACCACCCAAGACATTTTTCCATCCCAACCCTTCTCTGCTTTCCAGAGAGACCACTCTCTCCGTGACTCCCTTGTTCGCTCCACACTGCCCTCCAACCCCACCACACCTGGCACCTTCCCCTGCAACCGCAGGAAATACTACACTTCTTTACCCCCCCCCCCCCGCCCCCACACCTCCTCCCTCACCCCTATCCCAGGCCCCAAGATGACTTTCCATATTAAGCAGAGGTTCACCTGCACATCTGCCAATGTGGTATCCTGCATCCACTGTACCCAGTGTGGCTTCCTCTACATTGGGGAAACCAAGCGGAGGCTTGGGGACCGCTTTGCAGAACACCTCCGCTTGGTTTGCAATAAACAACTGCACCTCCCAGTCGCAAACCATTTCCACTCCCCCTCCCATTCTTTAGATGACATGTCCATCATGGGCCTCCTGCAGTGCCACAATGATGTCACCCGAAGGTTGCAGGAACAGCAACTCATATTCCGCTTGGGAACCCTGCAGCCCAATGGTATCAATGTGGACTTCACCAGCTTCAAAATCGCCCCTTCCCCCACCGCATCCCAAAACCAACCCAGTTCATCCACCCCCCACTGCACCACACAACCAGCCCAGCTCTTCCCCTGCACCCACTGCATCCCAAAACCAGTCCAACCTGTCTCTGCCTCCCTAACCTGTTCTTCCTCTCACCCATCCCTTCCTCCCACCCCAAGCTGCACCTCCATCTCCTACCTATTAACCTCCTCCCACCTCCTTGACCTGTCCGTCTTCCCTGGACTGACCTATCCCCTCCCTACCTCCCCACCTATATTCTCCTCTCCACCTATCTTCTCCTCTATCCGTCTTCGGTCCGCCTCCCCCTCGCTCCCTATTTATTCCAGAACCCTCCCCCCATCCCCCTGTCTGATGAAGGGTCTAGGCCCGAAACGTCAACTTTCGTGCTCCTGAGATGCCGCTGGGCCTGCTGTGTTCATCCAGCCTCACGTTTTATTATCGTGTACCTTGACTTACTTGTTTCTGTTCGTTAGCCAATTCTCTATCATTGTGAAACCTGTGAGATGCATATAACATTACTCTGTACATTGAAGAAGATGAGAGTAATGTTGTGCAGGATGTGAAAAGCCCTAATTTCACTCCAGTCAATTTCTTGATGATCAGGTGATGATCTTGATGATCAAAATACTTAGCGAAGTATTAACTCTGCTCTTTCACAGTGGGAGAATCTTAGGCTAAGCTCAGTATTGTCTTCTCCAACCATTCATGTTTGCCAGCTTTTAACATGACTTGACTAGATAATGCAAGAACTCTACTTTATTGTCATACCTAGTCTGGGAACATGAACTGATATGCAGTGCCACAGTTAAAATCAACAATTCAGCCTACATTTGAATGGAATGTGAAGCCTGTGATTAAGGCCGCTTGAACAGTGTGTACATTGCTAGTGTATATTCCTAGTCAAATGCCTCAGGACAGATTTACTACAGTCAAGATGATACAGAAATGTAAGTTGTTTTTGACATTTTTAAAGTGTAAAAATTGTAAAGTAAAATTTTAATTTTGGGCTTTATTGCTGTGAGCATCCAGTGCCGAGTCACACATGTGGGACACAAAACTTCATGGTGTTTATAATTTTAGCTTGGACCTGTATGCCCTTTGTAATAGGTCCAAAACAGACTCCTTGTGTAAATTATCGACTTCTAATTTAATATGAGAGAGCTTCAAACTGGAGTATATATCTCAAAAAAAATATGCAACCAAATGATTCTAAATGGAGAGATTGTCAATACCATGCACAGTTATGAAATAATTATTTACTAGACAGTCTCCTGCAATCGCGGGCTCATATCCTCGTGTTCACCAATTTAAAAATTTCTTACAATAATTCAAGCAATGTGGGAATTCATTTGTGCCAGTTCCCATGATACCACAAGCATCAACAAAGCTGATTGAATCTCATATGAGACATCTATATTAGTGGGGAGCAGCCAGAGGAATCTGAAGTCTGTATTAATTAAAACAAAATCATTCTTAAACAGTATTTAAAGCTCAGAGCAGCTACTTGGAGAATTGAGCCTACCATAGGCAAATTGCGATTGAAGTACATTTGCACACCTTTACAACTTGATTTTAGCCCTCCCTCTGGACTTTTACCTGCACTCAATCTGTTCATTGAGAACTGTTGGCATGATATTGATTGCCTCAATTGCTCTGCCCCTCTCACCAACTCCAACCTATCTCCCGCCAAACTGACTGCCCTCCGTGCATTAGATCAAACCCTGACTTTGTTATCAAGCCTGCCGACAAGGCTGGTGCTTTTGTAACCTGGCATATTGACCTCTACCTTGCAAAGGCTGAGCACCAGCTCTCAAATCTCCTCCTACCTTCCACGGACCATAACCCCATGATGACACGTCAACCACTGTATCAACCATGGTTACCAGCCTTATTTCATCTCGTCATCTCCTCCCTACTGCCTTCAAGCTGATATTCTAACCCCTCACAGCTTGCTTCTACCTTCTTCCAAAAATCCACAAACAGGACTGTGCAGGCCGACCCATTGTTTTAGCCTGCTCCTGCCCCACAGAACTTGTGTCTTTTTACCTTGACTCAGTCTTTTCTCTCCTGGTCCATTCCCTGCCCATGTACATCCGTGATTTCTCTGACACTTTGCACCAGTTTCAAAATTTCCAGTTTGCAAGCTCCAGCCACCACCTCTTTACTATGGATGTGCAATCCCTTTTACATGCTTATTCCCTGCCAGGAGGGTCTTAGGGCTGCCTGCCTCTTCTTGGAGCAAAGAGCTGAACCATCCCCACCCATCACCACCCTCCTCCACTTGGCCAAGCTCGTCATCACCCTCAACAACTTCTCTTTTAACTCCTGTCATTTTCTTCAGGTCAGAGGTGTGGCCGTGGATACTCACATGGGCCCAAGTTATGCCTGTCTGTTCATGAGGTATGTGGAACATTCCTTGTTCCAGTCCTATTCCAGCCCCCACCCACAATTTACTCTGAAATACCAATGATATCATCAGTGCTGCTTTCCTGTCTCATTTGGAAGTGGAAAAGTTAATGAATTTCACTTCTAATTTCTACCCTGCCCTTACTTTCACCTGGTCTATCCCTAACTCTGCCGTTCCCTTCCTTGATATCTCTGTTTCCATTTCTGGGCATAGACTGGCCATTAATATCCACTAGAAACTCAGATTACCACAGCGATCTGGACTATACATCCTCACACCCTGTTTCCTGTAAAGACTCCATTCTATTCTCTCAATTCCTCCGCGCCCCATCGTATATGTTCAGATGAGGCCAGTTTCAAAAAGGGAGCCTCCAAAATGTCCACCATCTTCCTCGACTGAGGATTGCCCAGCACTGTTGTCGACAGGGCCATCAACCAGTCCGACCCATTTTCCGCACTTCCACCCTCATCCCTTCTCTTGCTTCCCTCAATGCAAAGATTTAACACTTGCCTATTTACCTCCTCCCTCTCCAATATCCAAGGGATCAAATTTACCATTTCAGGTGAAGCAACACTTCCCAGAGGGAGAGTCACTGGACCTGAAATGTTAACTCAGGATTTTTTTCTTCACCGATGCTGCCAGACCTGCTGAGCAACTTCTCCAGCAAATTGTGTTTTTTGTTTGCTTTTCCCAGAACCTAGTCTACTGCATTCACTACTCACAATGTGGTGTCCTCTACATTGGGAAAATGAAGCATAGGCTGGGTGACAGCTTTGCAGATCATCTATGCTCTGCTCACAAAAGAGACCTTGAGCTTCCAGTTGCCTGCCACTTTAATACACCACCTTGTTCCCTGGCCAACATCTTGGTCTCTGGCTTGCTGCATTGTTCCAGCGAAGCTCAGCCCAAGCTGGAAGAACAACATCTCACTTTCCACTTGGGACCCTGCAGCCGTCTAGACTGAATATCAAGTTCAATAATTTCAGGGCCTAAACCCTCTCATGTCCTCACCCCCGACCCCACACACCAGGCTTTGTTATCACAGCCTGTCATCGCACACTACCTTTTGTTAGTCACTAACAGTCCCCCCATTAACAGCTATTCACCCTCCTAGCCAGGTTGTTATCAACTTCTTTGTCTATGCAATTGCTCTTCAATTTATTTGGGTCCTATCCTTTTTCCTATTGTTTACTCCCTACCCCATCCCTCTCCCTGTCTTCTGCATATAAACTGACATTTTCCCAGCTGCCATTAGTTCTGAGGAAGGATCACTGGACCCGAAATGTTAACTGACATTTTCTTTACAGATGCTGCTAGACCTGCTGTGCTTTTTCACCAACTTCTGTTTCTGTCTTATTTGAAGATAGTTTCCGCTGCAGGTTGTGAACTGCAGCTGGCATTCAAGTCTGCCTTGCAGACTTGAAGGTCCACCCTTCTCCAATTTTGGCTTTGATCCATTTAACTTACTGGCCTTACAGGGTGCTTAAAAGATAAGCTCGCTGTTTAGACACTTAAGAGGTAAAGTTTGAAAGATTTTAAATGAGCTATTTTTTAACCTTTGCAAGGAATTGACTAATGTACCTCAACTGAATTTGAAAATTATTTTGTATATAATTGTTGAAAGTCATTCCCAGTAAATTTACTTCGAGATGGGAAGAATGCCCTGCAATACAAAGCAGTATTTTTTTTTGTTGGACATCTATTTTGAACTAGATTTTCAAACTTGACCATTCTTCAATGTGCCAGATATGAGATTTGAGAACATTGGTGATCCAAACACCATGATGCAAGAATTTATTCCACTGGTATTAGATCATTCAAGCCTGAGGGGAAATTAAGTTTAAACCTTTAAGTCAAAAATATCTTCATGGAATAAGCTTGTGGTTTACATCTATCTGAGGAAATCCTTTTCTCCCCTCCCTGGTCAAGCTTCCTCGCCCCATGATTGCTCCAGCTGCCCTTCTCAGTGCCTTCTTTTGCCATTGCCATCATTCCCCAACACATGGCTTTCTTCTTCTTAAAAAGACATTTTGAATAGATGTCTTTACCATTTCAGATTTTGCATTAGCTATTAGGCAAATGATTGGAGCAAAAATGTTGGTCAATTAGAGAGAAACCCTTAAAAATATGAAGCAATTTGCAATGATGTGTTGAACCATACTCAAAGCAAAAACAATATCCTCATATTGTTAGCACTTGAACTTCATGTCAACTCTTTGTTTAAGCGCATATATCAAAATACGCCAAGAAGGTTCTGTTTGCAATTGTAAGTTTAAACAGTGTGTAATGAATGAAGAAGCATTGTACACAAATAGTTGGGCTGTTTATTAACTGAGTGATTACTCCTCAAGAAGGTTTAAATTTTATTTCTTGCATTCTTATGAGATTTTTAGGAGATATCCTGTGGAAGGACCAATGTCACTACCATAATCCAGTTGATAGTTTTCCAATATGTATTAAGGTTCTTTCATGAAAACCTTCCATTGACGAGTCTGGTTTGAAACAGGAGTAATATTCCTTAAAATATGCAAGTTTCCAGTTTGTCAGCATTGTACGTGGTATATGACTTGTGAAGATAATGTACAGGTATCTGCAGATATGCACGAGGTCTTCAGATGTGTTGGGAAACATCACTTCTTCTGACCTGGATTTGAGTCCATACTTTAGGTCTCAATGGTTAAAGAAGTTCTGTTGTTATTGCTGCCATAACAGGTTATTTATCAGCCTGTAAAACATTCTAATATTCCTCTGACAGGTGCGAAGAGTGGGAAGGCTTCCTGGTTGGCCATGCTTGACATGGAGTATTGCTTATTCAACTCCAGCCTTTGATAAAGGTCCAGCAACCAGCTCCAGGAGAAACTAGTTACAAGAACAGACTTAAGAATCACTTTGTGCAGCAAGAATCCTAGAAAATGATAAACCAGAATGTCAAAATCTACACACAGCACCATTTTTCTCTTGGAGCAAATATAGAACATCATCAAATTTCTGCACCTGTGCGTGCCAAGGTTAGCTGTATGTTGATATGCCTGATTATTTCAGGATCTCCAATTCAGACAAAAATGATAGGGTTTGGAGTAGGCGAGTTGGCTGGTAACAGAGTTAGCTGACAATACACCAAATTTGCTGGCAAAAGGAATGTTCCAAAAAAAGTTAATCGGCTAACAAAATTGTCACAATGGCACAAATAAGTTTCATGTTTCTTGACTGTGCAAGTGTGTCCAGCAAATTATTAACAAAGTTTTTCTTCCCCTAATATTATCTGAAGTACATTAGTTGCCCAGCATGTTGATGTTCTTAAAAAAAACCCTTTTATTTCTTTTGGCACTTTGGCATTTATAAACACTAAGTTCAGCAATATCGTTAATATTGGTTATCTGGTAATACGTCATGAGCAAATGTCAGCATGTATTTGTTGGTGTTATGCCTTTTCCCCTTGAGTTTGTTGATTTTATTT
Source organism: Stegostoma tigrinum (assembly GCF_030684315.1). Lineage (NCBI taxonomy): Eukaryota > Metazoa > Chordata > Chondrichthyes > Orectolobiformes > Stegostomatidae > Stegostoma > Stegostoma tigrinum. Next base: position 44,255,705 of record NC_081356.1, on the reverse strand, counting down.
TCTATTTTGGCACCAGAAGGCTTAAAATCTCTTATCCTTTCTGGTGGCAATAAGCACATCTTCTCAATGGTTTACTTGTTTCACATCATGAAGTAGCTTAAACACAACATACCTATAAATGGGTTGCAAGGACATAACTTGATTATTCAAGCTTCGACTGAATAAACAAAACTGAATAAAGAGGCAGGGCTGCCCTAAATTTTTTACGCAGTTTTGTGTTCACGTTTATTCTATACATAGGCTAGCAATCTGTTCAGAGACTAATTCATCAATATTTCCAATTTTGCCTCTAAGTAGACAAAGTCACCAAAAGGTATAAGAGAAACTACCATGCAGTAATTACGTCTGTGCTGTTCATGGTTCGGCTGCAGTAATTCTTTCGAGTATCTGAAACCTTATTTTTTTTCTGTAAATGCTTTTCAATTTGATGGATGGTTCCTCATCCTTGAAAACAGCTAAATTGTTCCATGGTGCAATTGAGCACAAAGTTATTGAGATCTTGAAAAAAGGGCATGATTTCTCATGAGGGCATCAGCATCTTTGTAACGGTGGATAGAATCCCGCATCTCATCGGAATCATTTGCACATCTGTGATCTTCCTTGAATTGGCCAACTATTCACCTCTTGACCGGCTTGTGACCTGATTAAGAATGGATGGCAGGCTATTGAAGCTGGAGACCCTCTATATCGAAGAAGCAGCACAATGCCAAGGTAGGCAAGTGAGAAGAGAGGATTCGGAAATGAAAGTTGGCTCACTTAGCTGGATGGCTCTTTTGTGACGCAAATGTGTGCCAATTTTGTGCGTTCAATTTTCTATACTGGCTAAGCTTACTATGAAGGTCCCTCCTTCTCAACCTCTCCCCTTGCCCATGTCATTGTGACCCTCATGTTAAACCGCTGCTGGTTGATTTTCTTCAGTGAGAGAGTAGCCCTATGATCTCTAGAGCTAAGGAAACTTTACTGTTGTAGTTTCTACTTGTCATCTGTCATTAGCACGCTTTTATCTACTTTTCTGTAATTTCTATCTCTTTTAACCCTCTAAGGATCTCTGGCTTTGTTTGCATGACCCTTCCATTTCAAGGGCAGAAACCCTGACTGTCCCTGCAATTCCATGTCTTGGAAGTTGGTCCTTGTTCAACTGTAGTTTTATTTGCCTAGATCCAATTCTAATCCCCTTGGAATGGTAGAGGAGCATGCATAATAATAATGGGTATTGCCAGCATTTACCATTTTGGAACTTTTCACAGCAAAGAGCAACAGCAATTCGACCTTGTCACTCATCAATTAGGTTGTGCAAGAACATAAAAACAAATTAGAATATTGAAGACATAAATATGTTGTTACTTTATGAAATAGACAATGTTTACAGACCTATTTGACATCACTGAGTGGGAAATTAATGGAAAAAGTTCTGAAGGACAGCTTTAGTCAACACTTGGAAAGACAGGAATTGATCACAGATAGTAAGTATAGATTTGTTACAGATTCTGTCTGACTAATTTAATTGAGCTTTTTGAAAAGGTGACTAAATGTAATGATGAGGGTTAGTGCAGTTGATGGGACTTCAGTCAAGTCTTTAATAAAGCCCCACTTGCAAGTCTGGTCCAAACGGTAAGAGCTCTTGGGATACAAGGCAAGTTGGCAAACTGGATCCAAACTTGGCTTGCAAATAAGAGGCAAAGGGTGAGATAGAGGGTTGTTTTTGTGATTGAAAGCCTGCGACTGACAGCACACCACAAATTGATGCTGGGATACTTGCTGTTCGTTTCATACTTTAACAACTTGAATGTGAACAAAAATAATGATGTTATTGCCAGTGATGTGTCTGGTCTCAAGCTACAATCTGATATTAATCAGCTTGTAAATTGGGCACAGCAATGCCAAATGAAATTTAATCCTGACAAATGTTAGGTGATGCATTTCAGAAGGTCTAATATGGGAGGAATAAGCACAATGGATGGTGGTGCCGAGGAAGTATTGAAGACCAAAGTGAGCTTGGTGTACAAGCCCATAGATCACTGAAAGTGTTAGCACAAGTAGTGGTAAAAAAATGCTTACAGGATGCTTATCTTCATTAGCTGTGGCAATGAATATTGGAGCAAAGAAGTCATGTCAAAACTTCATAAAATGTTGGTTAGGCCACAGATGGAATACTGTCTGCAGTTCTTGTTGCCACACAATCAGAAGGACATAATTGTCCTGAAGAGGTTGCAGAGGAGATTCACTAGAATGTTTCTGGGTAGGAAAGCCTCAGTTGTGACAAAAAACTGGATAGACTGAGTTTGATTTCCTTGGAGGAGAGAAGAGTGAGGGGCAATCTAATTGAGATTACACAAAATTATGAGAGCATAGACAGATTGTGAGAATCCTTTCCCCATGGCAGATGTATCTAAGTCAAGATGGACAAGTTTAAGGTAGGGAGTAGATGGTTTAGAGGTGATTTGGGAAAACATTTTTCACTGAGAGGGTGGCAGAAATTTGAAACACCCTGTCTGAGAGGGCAGATACACTGAGGATATTTAAAAAGTGCCTGGCTGACCACTTAAAATGGCAGGACGTAGGAGGCTCTGGACAAAGTTTCAGGAAAATGGGATCAGTGTAGTTTGGCTCTTTTTGGCTGGCATGGTGGGCCGAAGGGCCTGTTTCTGAGTTATATGACTCTGATAGTTTGGTAAAACTGTTTCTTCACTTTGCTAAATATTGGTAACTATTTTCAACGATGATATCAATGTCTTGTTATTAAGACCCACTGCCTTTTCACCAACAGCAACTCCCCATTGCACTATCCCCCTCCCCCCACAAAAATAAACAACAGCCTCTTAAACACTATAGCAGAGAGAACTTATTTCACTGGTAAAATCTATTGCATCGGACATGGTCATTTATAAATATATCCCTTAGAATGTTCAAAAATCATTTTTATGCCACCCCTTGGGCAAAATTCACCAATATACTACAGTTTCAAAAAGCTACCCCAAATCATTCAGTTAATGTTAAGAGGATGAACTGGCTCCGCCCCTCCTTTATTCACCTGCGCTCCATTGCAACAAAGAGAATTTAAAAAGGATCCTTTCTTTTCACGCAGATCCAAAAGGACGCAAAAGAACCAGGCTTTGTTGAATTAATAAAGAGTCAGTTTATTAATTATTAGATGCGAGAAGAAAAAATAAAACAACATGCACATACATACCAAGAAATAAGAACTGAGTGCAAAAAGATAAAAATAAAAGGAATACAAACCGGGCATTGAATTATTTGTGAAGAGCTGACAATGTGATTTTGGCTGCATTGGATTATAACAGTAGCATTGATGTTGAGCAATTGATTTTTGAGATTCTATGTTTTGCAAATTGGAAATTCTATTGTTCTAATTCCTTTCACGGTGACTGAATTCAGAATGACAAGTAATTTTGCTTTGTGTTTTACCTACATAATGAGTATAAAACATAAGTAAATCTCAAAGTTTTGGCCCTCACAGCACTCTAGTCCATGTAGTATGACATCTAACCAATAAGAGTCAAAGACTAATGTTGCAGTAAGTTTTTAAGATTATTTTTTCACCCTTCGGGAATGTCTAAACAAAAAGATATGTCAGCAATAGGTAATTTACTCCTGAGATGGGGTGATGGCCATGTCTCCCTGTTGAAATTTTGCAGACACCTTACAGGTGTGACATTCCACAGGCTATGGAGAGATTTTGGCCAGAAAGTCATTCGATTTAATTTTTTTTCCTCTCTGTAGCAGGCCTTTTGAAATAAAAGAAGACATGTTTTTGAATTAAAGATTTTAAAAAGCTCACATACTTCCTCAGAGCTTCCCAACTGTTAATTCATTCAACATGAATGTGCAGTTCAATGCTATTTTTTCACTTTTGTTCCAGGCGAAACTGGTTCGTGGGTCTTTTGTTCTACTTTCTTGTTTTGAAGAATATCTCTTTAAGTTAACAATGATGGGATTCATAGACTGGAGCAGATGTGTACAGTACTTCTGAGAGTTTGGAAAATGCCCATGTCCAAAGGGACTGTATAGTGCGTTACTAAAGTCTAATGAGAGTATTAATATGGTTTTAGTGACTTCTCCACGATAAATGCCGCAGAGAATTGTGAGATTTCCTGAGATGGTGGGGCTGTCCAATGAGAAGAAATTGAAGAAAAATTACCTTGATTCTCTCATGTTTAGAAGAATGAGAGGGGATCTCATTGAAACCAATACAATTTTTTTGAAAGTTTAGATCATAGAGTTGTTTACCCTAGCTTGGGATGTTTTGGGAAGATCTGAAACTAGGCGACATAATCTTGGAATAAGGGCAATCCATTTATGACTCAGATGATAAGGAATTCCTTTGCCAAGAGTGTGATGTGTCTTTGAAGGAATTGGTAGTTAGTCATTAAATAAGTTTAGGGAAGTGATCAATAGATTCCTACTTACTAATGCAAAGAATATGGCATATTATGAGCAAGTGGCTTAGTTGGCTGGAAAGTCCATTTTCAATCCTGAGATGCCAACAAAGTGGGTTCTTTTCCTGCATTGCCATGAAGACCTTGCTTTCCCAACTGCATCTCTGCCTGAGGTGTGACATTCAAGTTAAAATCACTATCAGTCGTCTCTCCAAAATGGCCCTAAGGTCCTCTGGAATTACAGCGACTTTCACTTTCATGAGGTTCAGAAAGATGACCAAATAGGATCAAGGCACTGAATGGTAGTCTCCAGCTTCCTGATTCCTATCACCATCACCAAGTAATGCTTGAGGAAACTCTCTTGTTTGTACATAATGGAAAATTTTAAAGTATTTGGTGTAATTGCAGATTCTTATGTATGATTGACATAAATTATATTTCAGGAGCTATTAATTCAACTGCTGTAGTTTCTACAGTTAAGTAAAAGAGAATTTTATATTTTTCCAATGGTAAAATAAAGGTCAATAACATTTGCTACAATCCAGTTTGGTGATGTTACTGTGACATCAGACTGAATCAGATGTATAATCTCACCACTTCAGAAATGTCCTTGAGTGAAGGAAACTGCCATCTTTACCTGGTCCATCGTACATGACTCCAGACCCACAGCAAAATGGCTGACACTTCACCATTCTCTAGGCAATTTTTTTTTAAGTGTGCATTAACAGATTTTTTTTCAAAAAATGAAAAAAAAACTGTTGATGCTGTAAATCGGAAACAAAAACGGAAGTTGCTGGAAAGCCTCAAGTCTGGCAGCATCTCTGGATAGAAATCAGATTTATATTTCTGGTCTGGTTCTGAGAACACGCAGCATTGTTCTGAGGAAAGGTCACCAGACTCAAAATGTTAACTCTGGTTTCTCTGCACAGATGCTGGCAGACATGCTGGGCTTTTCCAGCAATTTCTGTTTTTGTTTCTACATGACTAGACTAATTACATTACTTGACATATACATAAATTTCATTGACTAACTTAAGGGTTGATGCAACAGCGTTGATTTGAGAATAAATAAACCACAGAACATGGTTGTAACATTGCCACATTTTTTTGCAGCAAAGACAAAATCAGGGAAATATTTTGGTCATAGATAATAAAATGTGAGGCTGGATGAACACAGCAGGCCAAGCAGCATCTCAGGAGCACAAAAGCTGACGTTTCGGGCCTTGACCCTTCATCAGAGAGGGGGATGGGGGGAGGGAACTGGAATAAATAGGGAGAGAGGGGGAGGCGGACCGAAGATGGAGAGTAAAGAAGATAGGTGGAGAGGGTGTAGGTGGGGAGGTAGGGAGGGGATAGGTCAGTCCAGGGAAGACGGACAGGTCAAGGAGGTGGGATGAGGTTAGTAGGTAGCTGGGGGTGCGGCTTGGGGTGGGAGGAAGGGATGGGTGAGAGGAAGAACCGGCTAGGGAGGCAGAGACAGGTTGGACTGGTTTTGGGATGCAGTGGGTGGGGGGGAAGAGCTGGGCTGGTTGTGTGGTGCAGTGGGGGGAGGGGATGAACTGGGCTGGTTTAGGGATGCAGTAGGGGAAGGGGAGATTTTGAAACTTGGGGACCGCTTTGCAGAACACCTCCGCTCAGTTCGCAACAAACAACTGCACCTCCCAGTCGCAAACCATTTCCACTCCCCCTCCCATTCTCTTGATGACATGTCCATCATGGGCCTCCTGCACTGCCACAATGATGCCACCCGAAGGTTGCAGGAACAGCAACTCATATTCCGCCTGGGAACCCTGCAGCCATATGGTATCAATGTGGACTTCACCAGTTTCAAAATCTCCCCTTCCCCTACTGCATCCCTAAACCAGCCCAGTTCATCCCCTCCCCCCACTGCACCACACAACCAGCCCAGCTCTTCCCCCCCCCCCCCCCCCCCACCCACTGCATCCCAAAACCAGTCCAACCTGTCTCTGAATCCCTAACCGGTTCTTCCTCTCACCCATCCCTTCCTCCCACCCCAAGCCACACCCCCAGCTACCTACTAACCTCATCCCACCTCCTTGACCTGTCCGTCTTCCCTGGACTGACCTATCCCCTCCCTACACCCTCTCCACCTATCTTCTTTACTCTCCATCTTCGGTCTGCCTCCCCCTCTCTCCCTATTTATTCCAGTTCCCTCCCCCCATCCCCCTTTCTGATGAAGGGTCAAGGCCCGAAACGTCAGCTTTTGTGCTCCTGAGATGCTGCTTGGCCTGCTGTGTTCATCCAGCCTCACATTTTATTATCTTGGAATCTCCAGCATCTGCAGTTCCCATTATCTCTGAAATATTTTGGTCACTTTTTTTTTGTAAGTGATTTTGTTAGTCTCATGTCATGCCGAGAACTATTTATGTTCATTCACAGTGCAGATAACCATACCAAATTCTGTCTTTTCGTAACACTCACGGGGTTGAAATTCCAAATTTTTTTGGCACAAATCTCAACAGACAAGTTAAAGGTAATCAAATTTAATGTGCTGGTCTGTGCCTATTTGCTTAATAGTTCACAACACTACATAGAGATGAAATGAGTGGAGAAAAATATCAGCAATGTTGGAAGAAAATATGCTGTTAATCAAATAAATAGCAAACGAGAAAAGATCAAGAATAATATTGAAATGAGGAACTACAAATGCGGGGAAAAAAAATGAAGAAAATGAAAATGAAGAAAAAAAAGACATGCAGGAGACCTACAACTCATTCCTCAGACCCCGTCCCCGCAATAACCATCGAAAGAGAATCCTCCTCATCCTCTCATACCACCCCATCAACCTCCAGACCCAATGCATCATCCTCCGACACTTCTGCCTTCTGCAATCTGACCCCACCACCAAAGATATTTTTCCATCCCCATCCCTGTCTGCTTTCCGGAGGGACCACTCTCTCCATGACTCGCTTGTCCACTCCACACTCCCAACCAACCCCACCACAACCACAGGAAGTGCTACACTTTCCCCCACACCTCCCCTCATCCCCATCCGAGGCCCCAAGAAGACTTTCCACATCAAGCAGATGTTCACCTGCACATCTGCCAGTTTGGTGTACTGCATCAGCTGTACCTGTTGTGGCTACCTCTACATCAGGGAAACCAAGCGGAGGCTTGGGGACTGCTTTGCAGAACACCTACGCTCGATTCGCAATAAACAACTGCACCTCCCAGTCATGAACTATTTCAACTGCCGTTCCTTTAGATGACATGTCTAACCTTGGCCTCCAGCAGTGCCACAAAGATGCCACTCGAAGGTTGCAGGAACAGCAACTCCTATTTCGCTTGGGAACCCTGCAGCCCAATGCTATCAATGTGGATTTCACAAGCTTCAAAATCTCCCCTCCCCCCACTGCATCCCAAAAACAGCCCAGTTCGTCCCCGCCTCCCTAACCTGTTCTTCCTCTCCTCTATCTCTACCTCCCACCTCAAGCCGCACCTCCATTTCCTACTGACCAACCTCACCCCGACCCCTTGACCTGTCCATCCTCCCTGGACTGACCTATCCCCTCCCTACCTCCCCACCTACACTCACCTCTACAGGCTCCATCCCCACCCCTTTTTACTTGTCCGTCTCCTCTCTAACTGTCTTCTCCTCTATCCATCTTTAATCTGCCTCCCCGTCTCTCCCTATTTATTTCAGATCCCTCTTCCCCTCCCCCTTTTTCTAATGAAGGGTCTAGATCTGAAACATCAGCTTTTGTGCTCCTAAGATGCTGGTTGGCCTGCTGTGTTCACCCAGCTCTATACTTTATTATCTCGGATGCTCCAGCATCTGCAGTTCCCATTATCTCTGATACAGTGGGATGACCTCTGTCATCCTGAGAAACTAAGATTGTAATGTGTCTATGAAGAGAGTGAAGGTTGGTTTCAAGTTTTAGCTAACTGACTACTCTTCTTACAATCCTTGCTTGAACCCATGCCATTCTACTGGTATCCTTACATGATCCAAATTTAAGTACATTTACTTAATTTTGTTTTAGAGCCATTCCTAGTAGATAAGTCAGTTTTTGATGATATCTTTAGAGTGTTTCTAATGAGATTTAATTACCCCGATGTTGCTTCTTTCAGGCAGCGCCATTAAACCATGACATGTTGGGATTCTGTTATCCTCCGGAAACATCCATCATAAAACATATTGTTTATGTTGTCAAAGCAGTGGCATTGAGGTGTTGGTAATGTTGGTTGCACTGTAAAAGGTGTTTGCAGAATCACACATGAGCCAAATTGAATGTTTGCCCTCTGTGCAAGTTCATGACTTGGGTATCAATAGGAGAACAAGGTACACCACTGAGACAGTTTTTTTTTGCCATTTGTCCTTCTCTTCTGACTCTGTCAGCTCAAAGAATTGATGTTGCTTCCATTAAAAGCAGTTGGAGTTTCAAAGTAATTAGCCAAAATGCCAACCGGAGGAAATTGTAACAAGAAAGATGCTAAAACCGTGCCCTAAATGTACTGGGGAGCAGTATTCTTCTACACAACTTTCAACTTCCTTTGTATCCTTTGAGCACTTAGACAAGGTATTAGACTTTGTGCCCATCAAAACCATAGCCAACAAATAAACATAAAGGACCAAATGTCATAATTTTGGATTAAGGAACATAGCTTCAGCCTACTTGAAACCCAAAGCTTCCTAAGACAAAACTTGAGACTTAAATAAGTCAAAAATAATTTTGGATAGCAAAGATTATCAGCCTCTGTGTTTCCTTTGTAAATTATTGGTAAGCATCAATACAATAGTGTTGCTACTATATACAGTCTATAGTTCATTCTTCAGCAAGTGGATTTTTAAGCAGCTCCAGGTAAAATGTGTTCATCAATGTCCTTTTATTTTAAAGGAAAGTATCACTGGTATATAGCTTTTACGCATTTTGCACTGTAGCATCTGTTCGGAACTGATAGCAGCCTTCCTAGAGATGATGAATTTCCACTGTGTATCAGTTAGCTACTCGGGCATCCAAGCATAATTAGGTTGTATTTGCATATGCATAATAAATGATCCATTCATGTAAAGAATATCCTGTGACCAGGGGATTTCAAAACATTTTGAATGCACTAAAAGTTTTAATCATTCAGTCTCTTGAATCATTAAACAATCATGGCGTGACAAAAATGAGAATGAAGAATGCATCCATTCTGTAAATTAGGAAATGCCCCAGATTTATCCAGATCAGAGGCATTGTTCACAATAAGCAATTTATGAACTCGACATATTGAAAGCAAAATATCCACAATTCAGAGGGTTGGCATTTCTAATTTGTATCTATTGATATTTCCGTTAATGAATGTAATACAATAAGCAGCAAATCATGGTGAATCTGTTATTTTTATTTATCGACTATGGTAAGTTGCTTTTCAGTGGCACTGAATGACCTTCTAAGTTAGTGGCAGTAGAGACTAAACTGGGTCGGTTTATATCGAAAAACATCAAAACATTCCTGCTCCAACTCTTACTGGAGAGTCGTGGAGCTTAAAATCCACTCCAATTCATATATCTGTGTTTATGTATAGAGGAGGCACGGATGTCAGTGAGGGGTTTTGGAGGTTGTTGACATAAGAGGGTGGGGAGGGAAGAAGGAGGTGATATTGAGTTTCCATGAAGAGCATGAGAGCTCAAGGGATTGAGAGTTGTGATGTTTCAGCTGAGGGCTGGGGAGGACTAATGAAGCCTAAAACAACTGAAATGAAATTGTAGGGTACTGACACGTGCCTTTTAATCAACTCATCCTAGGACCTGTCCCTATGTCACTGAATTCTGCTTCAGGAAGTGGTGAACCTAACTCCATCCGGTACCTGCCCCTGTACTTTTTCATGCTTTGCGGCCCCTGCAAAAACTTCCCAGCTCAAATCATAATCCAACCCTCAGCCAGAGTTGGTGATGAAAATGGGAAGGGCATTTAATTAGGAAAGGAATCTGCTGAAATTAAGGTTCAATTAAGACATTCAAGAGGGCATTGGATGACTTCTTGGACAAAAATATTGTGCAAGTGTGTCGGGGGAACAGTAGGAGATTGTTGCTGTTTTAATGAGTGGTGTGGACATGTTGGCTGATGGGCTGAATGGCCTCCTTCTGCAAATCTGTAACAAACCTGTGATTTTGTGAAGTCTAGAGAAGCACAACCCATGGCCTTCCTTCCCTCCTTTCCAGTATTTGGGGGTCTCAGTGGCTAATAATTAAATCAAATAATCATCTCAATAATGAGGTCTTCATGAAGTACAGGTCATTACTGCCATGCAACATGTTTACCAGATTGACTGACTGTGTGAGCAGCTTCTCACCTCAAGTAAGTTGAGGACCCATTAATCAACGGCAGGTAGTCCCTGATTGATCCCACTTCCTGCCCTCCCTGACTAGTAAATCACAACCTTAGTGTAAGTCATTTGCCTTTGCCATGAATCTTCTGTAATTTGGGGTGCACCTACTTCCATTGCACCGCAAGAGCGTCTGGCATTGGATTAGCCAACAGATCTCACTCTAGTGCCTTCATAAAGACCGACTGGTGGCCTTGCCGCTGCCTGATTGATATGTGGTGAAGTTGGCCTTCCGTTAAAGGTGCAAAACTGGTTTGTTTGTCAGATCATCAGCTAGTTGGTGATACACATGCTACCTCAACAATATTCTGCTCAATGACCATTAGTATTAAGTTGAGCTGCTATATCAGCAATTATCACAAGTCAAGTGAGAAAGGGCATTGATGGTTGATTCGGTTTGTGGGAGAAAATGCTACAGTTTGGGGAGGGAGAAACCTCAAAGGCTGTAAGGTGAGTTTTGATATAATAATGAAATACTGCAAATACAGTTTTTATGCATTGTTGCATTTTAAGTGAAGAGTTTTTTTTGGCCAGGAACCACTTGTCTATATAAGTGTCCCACATGGCCACATTTATAGTTGCACTAGAAAGTCAGGTTATGTGTAACAAATCACCTGCCTAAAGGAAACTGTGTGCAAGTTGGATTAAAGATGGTGAGCTCTAATCTTCTCAAGCCAAAAGTGTGATTATAGCTTAACATCTCACAAGCAAAGGTCAAGCAGCAACATAATAGCTGGAAATCTGAAATGTAGAGAAAATGAAGTATAAGCAGATCAGTGAGCAACTGTGAAGATAGAAACCTAGATGACATTTCAGGTCACTGATATTTCATCAGAACAAAGAGAAGTTAGATATGGAACAAATTTCACTTGCAAGTGGTAGATGGAAGAAGACCAAAAAGCAAAGACCGAATGGGTTGAATGCAAAAGAAATGAATTGGTGCAAATGTTAATCTCTGCTATTCAAATAATTCTTGGAATTCAATTTTGAACAGTTGTATTTGAAGTGCAACACTAGTTGTTGGTGATGTATTTTGTTTTCTAACAGCCTTTTGTTTTAGCTTGTGGAGTACTTTATTTGGTATTTTATTATTTTAAAATGTAGGCAAATAGTATTCATGAGGAGCTGTGCACTTTGTTTTGTTGTGGAATCATTCATCTCTTAGGACCACTGGGTGCTGTCATGAGCCAATGTATTTATAGTAGCTGGTATCTAGAATATTTCTGCCTTGTTTTAGATTCGAGTTCGTACTGTGCTGTCTATTAAATGGCTCACAGCACAGATCTCCAGAATTTGCTGCAATCCATGTAAGTGCTTGAGGATCTATTTGGAATTTTAGTTTCCTGGAAACAGTTATCTTCTAGACCGCTTGGGCCACCAACATCAGTGGCAATAAGTTTACCTGCTCGTCAAAGGAGGGAAGGGAAAATCAAATCCTCAGAATCCTGGCCCAAATTAATCAGCATTAGATACTTCTTGCACCCAACTTCCTCCTTGACTTCTCCTCCACTCAAATGTTGTGCAATGTTTATCTAATATTTGCCAACAAGTGGCAAAGGAGATGTTATTAAAGTTGTGGTTAGACCTCAGACATATCCTGGGGATTCCTGCATTGATGTCATAAAACTGAGATGATTGATCTCTGACACCAGAACCATCTTCCTGTGTGCCAGGTAGGACTTGAGCAGTGGACAGTTTTAACTCAAGTTCCTCTTGAGTCCAGTTTTGCTTGAGCTCATTAATGCCACACTTGGTCAAGTACTCTGTCAAGGGCAATCACTCTCACTTCAACTTTGTAGTTCAGTTCTTTTGACCATATTTTGACCAAGGCTACTGTGAAATCAGGAGCTAAGTGGCCCAAACTAAGTGACGCTAAGTGTAATGTAATGTACCATTCTTTTGCAGGCTGGCAGTTAATTTCACTGTCAATCAGCCGTTTTTTGATACCATATATAAGGAATTGAAGAGGTTGAAGTCTGGCGCCTGTAATGCTAGAGACTTCAGGAGGATGCAAGGAGGATTAAATAAGGAGAGCAGATTTCCTTTCCTAAAAGGCACTTATGAATCTGCTGGGTTTTTATGACAATTAGCAATGGTACACGTTTGCTATTGTGCCAGTTTATCATTCTTGATATTCATTGAATTCAAGTTCCATCAGCTGCCTTTAGTGGAATTCAAATGCACGTCTCCAGAATTAATTTGTTGTTCTGGGTTACCAGTGTAATACTAGATCTCTACATTAGCACTATGCCACCGCTTGCCATGTGAATGCTTCAACCTTGACTTTTGTACTGACGTGCTATATTCTCCTAGCTTTCAGAATGTTAACATTTGTAGAACATCCTCGCTTGAATTGTTTCATTATTCTCCACCACTTGTGATTACGTCAGGCACAAATGCAGAGCTTAGATCTGATGATAAAGTGTGAAGCTGCATGAACACAGCAGGCCAAGCAGCATCTCAGGAGCACAAAAGCTGATGTTTTGGGCCTAAAACATTCTTCGGAGAGGGGGATGGGGAGAGGGTTCTGAAATAAGTAGGGAGAGAGAGAGGGGGAGGCAGACTGAAGATGGATAGAGGAGAAGATAGGTGGAGAGGACAGTATAGGTGGGGAGGCGGGGAGGGGATAGGTCAGTCCGGGGAGGACGGACAGGTCAAGGAGGCGGGATGAGGTTAGTAGGTGGGAAATGGAGGTGCGGCTTGAGGTGGGAGGAAGGGATGGGTGAGAGGAAGAACAGGTTAGGGAGGGGGGACGAGCTGGCTGATTTTGGGATGCAGTGGGGGAAGGGGAGATTTTGAAGCTTGTGAAGTCCACATTGATACCATTGGGTTGCAGAGTTCTCAAGCGGAATATGAGTCGCTGTTCCTGCAACCTTCGGGTGGCATTGTTGTGGCACTGCAGGAGGCCCATGATGGACATGTTGTCTAAGGAATGGGAGAAGGAGTAAAAATGGTTTGCGACTGGGAGGTGCAGTTGTTTATTGCGAACCGAGCGGAGGTGTTCTGCAAAGCGGTCCCCAAGCCTCCGCTTGGTTTCGCCAATGTAGAGGCAGCCCCACTGTGTACAGTGGATACAGTGTACCACATTGGCGGATGTGCAGGAGAACATCTGCTTAATATGGAAAGTCATCTTGGGGCCTGGGATGGGGGTGAGGGAGGAGGTGTGAGGGCAAGTGTAGCACTTCCTGCGGTTGCAGGGGAAGGTGCTGGGTGTGGTGGGGTTGGAGAGGAATGTGGAGCGGACAAGGGAGTCATGGAGAGAGTGGTCTCTCCGGAAGGCAGACAAGGGTGGGGATGGAAAAATGTCTTGTGTGGTGGGGTCGGATTGCAGGTGTTGGAAGATGATGCGTTGTATCTGGAGGTTGGTGGGGTGGTGTGTGAGGACGAGGGGGATTCTCTTAGGGCGGTTATTATGGGGGCAGGGTGTGATGTGTTGCAGGAAATGCGGGAGGCATGGTCAAGGGTGTTCTCGACCACTGCGGGGGCAAAGTTGCGGTCCTTGAAGAACGCGGCCATCTGGGATGTGCAGGAGTGGAATGCCTCATCCAGGGAGCACGTGAGGCAGAGGCTCCATTTTTCCATCCCCACCCTTGTCTGGCTTCCGGAGAGACCACTCTCTCCATGACTGCTTTGTCCGCTCCACACTCCCCTCCAACCCAACCACACCTGGCACCTTCCCCTGCAACCGCAGGAAGTGCTACACTTGCCCCCACACCACCTCCCTCACCCCCATCCCAGGCCCCAAGATGACTTTCCACATTAAGCAGATGTTCACCTGCACATCTGCCAATGTGGTATACTGTATCCACTGTACCTGGTGTGGCTTCCTGTACATTGGGGAAACAAAGCGGAGGCTTGGTGACCACTTTGCAGAACACCTCAGCTCGGTTCGCAATAAACAACTGCACCTCCCAGTCACGAACCATTTTAACTCCTTCTCCCATTCCTTAGATGACATGTCCATCATGGGCCTCCTGCAGTGCCACAACGATGCCACCCAAAGGTTGCAGGAACAGCGACTCATACTCCGCTTGGGAACCCTGCAGCCCAGTGGTATCAATGCGGACTTCACAAGCTTCAAAATCTCCCCTTCCCCCACTGCATCCCAAAACCAGCCCAGCTCATCCTCGCCTCCCTAACCTGTCCTTCCTCTCACCCATCCCTTTCTCCCACCTCAAGCTGCACCTCCATTTCCCACCTCCTAACCTCCTCCCGCCTCCTCGACCTGTCTGTCCTCCCTGGGCTGACCTATCCCCTCCCTACTTCCCCACCTATACTCTCCTCTCTGCCTATCATCTTTTCTCTCCATCTTCGGTCCGCCTCCCCCTCTCTCCCTAATTATTCCAGAACCCTCACTTCTCTGATAAAGGTTCTCGGCCTGAAACATCAGCTTTTGTGCTCTTGAAATGGTGCTTGGCCTGCTGTGTTCATCCAGCTTCACACTTTGTTATCTTGGGTTCTCCAGCATCTGCAGTTCCCATTATCTTTGATCTGATGGTTGGTTGTGGAATTGCTTTACCCTATCTTTCACTTGCTGCTAACGCTGTTTGGCGTGCAAGTGGCCCTGAATTCACCAAAGCAAAACATCATTTTTAAGTATACCTGATTCTGCTCCTGACCTGCCTTCCTGCACTCTTCATTGATTCAGAATTCTTCTCGCTTTATGGTGATAGTAGAGTGCAGAATATACTGGGCTGTGAGGTTACATGTTATGATTGAATACAATTCTGCTTTTGATGGCCTATAACACTTGTCAATACCCAGGTCTGATTTCTAGATCTTTTTCATAGTAATCCCATTCATACAATGATCATGCCACATCACATGATGGCAGTGACCATCAACATGAAGATGAAATGATGTCTTCACCAGGACTGTGCAGTGGTCATCCTGAAAATGCTATCATGGATAGACTCATCAATGACCAGTAGATTGATTGGAACAGGATCAGGTAAGTTTTCACACTTGGGTTCCCTTCTCACCTGCAGCAAACCTAGTTTAGCATTTATATCCTTCACGTCTCAACCAGCTTGGTCAGTAATGATATTATTGAGTTAATCTTGGTGATGGGAATTGAAATTCCCCATTTCAAGTATATTGTCTGCTATTGCCACTCTCATTGGAACTTACAAGCGGTGTTAAATATGGTGGAAATATGATTCATTGGCCGGGATGTGACAGGACATTGTAATCCAATGCCGCAAAACTTTGTGATAACTAGAGCCAATGTTGAGGACCCCTAGTGCAACTCCCTCCTCACTGTGTTGCCACCTCTGCTTGGTATGACCTCTTTGTGGGACTGGTCATACCCAGAGATACTGATGGTGATCTGGGACATTGTCAGATTGTCTTTCCCTTTTACAGAATCCAATGTAAATGTAGATTGATTAGCCTGTGGGACAGCTCTCTTAATTTTGGCACAATCATCCAGATGTTGGTCGGAAGGACTTTGAAGAGTTAAAGGCTGAATTTTATCTTGTCATTTCTGGTGCCTAGGTCACTGCCAGATGACCATCCAACTTCATTGCTTTCTTTAGACTAGTTCTGTGTCAATGTAGGACAGACTGGGTATCAAGATCCCTCAGGATCTTGGGATAATTGCTGGTATGATCTTAAATAAATAGAATAGAATCTTTGCATGCCACCAGATCAGAAAACCCTTGATTCAATTGTTTATCTGAAAAAAAATAGCATTCCAAACAATGCAGCATTTCCTGAGTTAGACTTTGCAGCGTCAAGTTAGTACATCTGTCCCAAGCCAAAGCTGAGACTTGACTCAATTACTTGGCTCACTTGAGACAAAGAATTGGCTAATTCTGAACCCAAGAAAATCCTTCAGCTTTCGCTTCACTCACTTGCACAATATTTCCAGGTTGCACAACTCTGACAAGGTTGACACACAAGAGTAGAACAAAGGGCATTCCTCTGGCCTGCTGTTTGCCACTTTACACTTTTTTTGTTTGCAGGAAGTAATTCTAAACAAAAATGTGCAAAAGCTGCATGAGCACATGGGCAATTATTACCCTTTTGGCCACTTTGCAATGCAGCTTGAATTTGAATAAATTAATATGCATCCACACTGTTAAGAAATGTGGGAAACTCATTTTGTGATGGCACCTTCCCAAATGGCCAAGCAGTGTGATAATCCAAATCAGACAACTGCACAGACATGTCTATAAATTTTAACAGATTTGTGAGGCTGACATTACAGTTCGAGTCAGAATGTAACAATTTTATGCTCAACTCTACATTTCAACTACCTAATGGATATTGTTGCTATTTTTAATGATTTATTGCTACTGTAACAATGCTTTATAGGTTTGACTCCTATTTAGGCAGTGGGCCATGAAGATCAATGCTCAATTTGTGGCCTACATTATTTCTTGTCCATTATGATTAATACAGTGTCAAAATGAACACCAATTATGCATTGGAAAATTGAGCTACGCTCTTTGAAACTATTTTTCCTTCTCATTGCAATGCTTAAAAACAGTAGCTGTAGTCTTTAAACGCTGCAGATTCTGACCAAATCCTTTTTTGCTCTTCTCCCCCTTTCTTTGGCAATCCCACAGGATCAAGGATGACTTCCTACATTGAGACATTTCATTGGTAGCATGCTTGCATGAGGTCAAAGCATTAAAGAGAGAGCAAAAACCTCCAAACAACTCATCTAGCTAACCTTTCAACCCTATTTGGATTTGTGACAGAGTCCACAGATTACATACTACATTTATCAGCCATCTCAGAACTCATCTTGGGTGGATTGAGGGATGTCATGCTCAATACTGTGGAGGTGAAGAGTGAAAGAGGTCTTGTCAGAATCTGGGAACTGCAGATGCTGGAGAATCCAAGATGACAAAGTGTGGGGCTGGATGAACACAGCAGGCTAAGCTGCCGTGTACGTCCAGCCCCACACTGTTATTTTGTCAGAATCTACCGCTTTTAAAGACAACAGCTACTGTTTTTAAGCATTGCAAAGAGAAGAAAAAATAGTTAGAAAGAGACCAAGAGTAGCTCAATTTTCCAATGTCAAACCAAGACAGCGTCGTCTCCCAAGCCATTTGCCCAACATTGAGGCATCATTCACTCGAAATCATCCCTGCTGGATGGGACCCATTTTAATCTGTTTGCTGCATCTCCAAATGAATCTTCCAGATCTCCCGTGAATTGTTAGTATATGACTTAGATCTTTATCAATATTTTGAGTACTTCTAAAGCATTTCTCCTGTCCACCTCAGAATCTGCTGCCACAATCAAATTCTGAGTAAAGATGTTGCTTCAGGAGTGTGGTGATAGACATATGAATGACCAAAGCTGGTTTAGAGTGATTGATGCCTCAACGTAGGGCATATTGGCTTGGAAGAGGACACTGCCTTGGTACGGTATTGGAAGCACAAATGAAGATGCCACTTCTCCCATTTCTCAAGTGCTTTGAGATGTCTGGTGTCAGTTGTCCAAGTCTCTGAAACACATGGGAGCATGGGGACCCCTGCAGCCTTTTTAAACCATGGCCATCAAGGTACATTAGTAATAAATGCCTGTGCCTTTAAATTACTTCACAAATACAATATTAATCACCTCACACTAGCATAGCTGCCAAGAACAACATTAAATAAAGACCAACACATAATTAATTTAGTATATTGTTACCTTGAAATCAGCAAAAATAAAACATGGCCTGGCTGGTTTATATTTAGCAAAACACCAAACCAACACTGAATGGGGACGTTATCCTAATAGTGGATGAATATAACATTTTAACCTTAAATATTTGCATTTTAGAATGATCTACTCTCCTCAGTCGAGATATTGTCATCTTTATTTTCACAGAGGCATCAGGCAGTTTATTTAAGATCAGTTAATGGTTTTGTTAAAATGATAGGCAATGGAGTGTGACATGCATGAATTAAGTGTCTACATATTGTTACCAACAAATTTATATCTCCATGGGTGAGAAATCAGTTTGTCAAATGCTGGACATTATTTATGTTTTAGCTCTTTTTGATGCTCAGTTTGTGTAGCTTTTGCTGACTGTTTTCAGAATACTGGCCCTTTCTTAGATATGATGAAACCAAGGCACATGTGAAACTCAACCTTAGACTTATGGAGATGACTTTGGAGCAGTCATCAAAGAGATTAAGAGGGAGACATTTATTCTCAAGGGAAGTAACTGCCACAACCCTAAAAATGCTGTTTTTCTTTGAATAGCATAAGTGTTGCATCAACTCTTTTTCCAACATTGAGTCTTTTGAACCATAAACTTTAAAATACATTTTTGCTTTTGAGATGTCAGCCGATCAGAGAGAAGCACTTCACTTGTACAATAAATGACAAGCTCTGAAACACACACACACAAAGGCTTTTAAATGGCAATCTGTAGTATCTGACAAGTGCTCTCTCTATCCTATCGCTTTTTAGATGACAATATGTCATTGGCTATAAGCCCAGTGATGGACATTATTTACGTTTTTGCTTTTTTTTGATGCTCAATGATTGTTCCCTCAGGAATCTATATTTCTCGGTCATGAACAATGAAGACTTTACTCCCATCGATCTGACAATGTTCATGCAAAGCCACATAGTTCATGAATCCATTTGAAGGATAGAAACTAACTTAAAATAAATTAATTAATTCAAAGAAATTGGTGCTTGGTCAATTGTAAGTCTGAGTTTTTTAATCATGGGTGGTATTAAGAGATATGAAGAAGGAGTGGTATGTGTGCCAATTGTATTTTCATCTTGTTTTAATTATTTGCACATGATTGATATTAGCTACAAATCCAGAGGTTTTCTTATCAATATGAAATAACCAAATCTGTACTTGTTTGTTAGGAGGCACGTGTGCAATATGTATCTCTATAAATAAAAGCCTAATAAAGTACCTACTAATTGGTTCAGGCTCCATCCATCACTTCTGCAATGGTAGTACCAGATTAGTGGAGAATGTGCCCGAATAACGACGGTTTAGAACTAGAAATAAACAAATTCACACAAAAAGCTAAAATCCTGATGACTTTATTGAAAATGGCAGAAATATTGGAAATATGATATTCTGAAGCATTTGACAGAGCTCCTCCTGGCACAGAAATCTGGAACATTAGGGAATAGTCATTCATAACTGTGTAAAGGAGACATTTCAGACACAAATGGTTGTGAGTCTTTGACATTTTGTAGCCCAGAAGTTTGTGCATGCGCTATTATTATATATATTTTTGGCTGAGAGAAACAGGTCTCTCAAGAAAGTCCCTATTGGAATCGAGTAATCTGTTGGCAGAAAAGTGAATTTGAAGGCAAAGATTAGCCATTATTGAATTGAATGAGCCAGTGTTTATTCGCACCCCTGGTTCTTAAGATGGTGGTGGTGGTGGTGGTGGTGAGGTGCCTCCATGAACTGCTGTTGTCCATATCCTGCAGGTAGACCCACAATGCAGAAGTGCTCGAATTTTGACCCAGTGGTGAAGGTATAGTGATCTATTTCCAAGTCATGATAGTGAGTGCCTTACTTTCCAAAAAAAGTAAGTTTAAATTGTTTGGGTGTGGTTACACTGTCATTTCTGGGTCTCAGGCACACCATCAGCTAAAGAACGACAAATACATCTGGGCACAGATTATGACACGGAGGGAAAACCAAGTCCAACTTGGTATTATTGTTTCCTGTAAAAAAAACAAGTAAAGTAAGTATTTTGAGGACTGGATGCCAGTCAGCCTGACAATGCTGCTGGTTTGGACTTCCCAAAGGAATGGGTTGAATGAATTCCCTGAATGAAATTGATCTTTAAATGTCCAAAGTATGCTGAGATACATGCCTTTAATGAGGAGTTGTGAAGGATTTAGAAGTATGTGATAAGAATAGAAATAGTTTTTATCCAATGTTCATTTGACCTGCTGACCAGATTTAGACTTTCTATAATAATAGCAAGCTAGGGCAAAAAGGTTATTTTGGAGAATACCATGGCAACATGGATGGAACATAAAAATGTAAAAAATGAGAGTAGGCGATCAGACCCATAATGCTGCCCCATCATTCAATAAATTCATGGCTGATCATCCAACTCCGTACCCTGGTCCTTTCACCCCTTTGATCCCTTTAGCACTAAGAACTATATCTCATGTCCTAAAGAAGCTTTTATAATCAATTTAAGTTCCCTCCAAGCCTACCTGGTACTGAATGTTTCTCATAATTGATCCCTTTGGCCTCTTTTGATGAATGGAAACTGCTCCCAATCCTCAGTTCTGAGGAAGTTTCCTTTAGTCAATTTGTAAGCTACTTCCTTGGATCTAGTACTGTGTCTAATTTCTGTCTTTAGCCATGGTCAGGCCACTTTTCCCATTTTGTTTTTGTGCCAAATAGGAATGAACGATTGTTACAGTTCCACTGTGCACTCTTTAAATGTTTGCCATTATCTTTTCATCATTGTCCCTTTAAGTAATATTTCCTAATTTACCAGAGCCAGCTCACCTTTATAGCATTATAGTTGCCTTGGAAACTAAACTTGCAACTCCAGCAAAGTTTCTGCCTGAAAATAGAGACAAATTTTCCAGTGATGAGTTCAGAGATTTTGATAAACATATGGACGTTATATTCAGGAATACAAAAGCTGAAAGTCCTTTAGTAATGAACCCTACAAAAGGGATTCTGCCGTGATGGATGAAAAACACATTTGACTTGGAGCCAATCTACCATCCCCTGAGAAAAAGAACAGGAAATGACATCACCAACCCAAGGAAACCTAACCAGATAAATAGAAAGCGGGACATAACACCAGCGCTTCGTCGGAGGCTCACTGTTGATGTTACCTAGAATGGTGACGAAACGTCTGAAAACTAACCTTCCAGCTCAGTGAGCAAACTCACATCCAGAACCTCAACCTGAGCTACAAATCTTCTCAGAACTCACTAGGATGAAATGCTGTGTACATCTTTTGCTGAAAAAAACAGGTTACAAGTGGACATCCTCTCTTGCATTAATGCTTCACGACAAGAATTCAGAACAAATCGTCGAAGAACATGTTCCCTGTCACTTAATGAAATCCCAAATTGCTTTTTGGTTTGTGTGACAGTCCTCCTTGAATCATTGAATAGTAAAAGCATAGAAGATAATCATTCGGCCTGTTATATCCATCTCGGTTCTCTGCAAGACCAGCTGATCTAGTGTCATTCTCCCACGCTTTCCATTTAGCCCAACATTATTTTCATTTTTTGATAGTGTTGTAATTCTCTTGTGGAAAAACCATGATCAAAATGTACTCCTCCATGCTTTCAGGCAATGAATTTCAGGTTGTTACCATTCACTGTACAAGAAAGCTGTCCTCTATGTCACTAAGAGATAGTAGGAATGGCAGATGCTGGAGAATCTGAGATAACAAGGTATAGAGCTGGATGAACACAGCAGACCGAGCAGGAAAGCTGACGTTTCGGGCCTAGACCCTTCTTCAGAAATGAGGGGAGGAAAGGGGATTCTGAAATAAATAGGAAGGGATGGGGAGGTGGATAGAAGATGGATAGAGAAGATGATAGGTGGAGAGGAGACAGACAGGTCAAAGAGGCGGGGATGGAGCACCTTTGGTGAAAAGGTGAATGTAGGTGTGGAGTTAGGGAGCAGATAGGTCAGCCCAGTGAGGGTGGACAGGACAAGGGGGTGGGGTGGGGCTAGTAGATAGGAGGTGGGAGGAAGGGCAGGCTAGGAAGGCGGGACAAGCTGGACTGGCTTTGGGGTGTGGTTGGGGGAGGGGAGATTTTGAAGCTTGTGAAGTCCAGTTCACTATAAAACCCGTTGACCAGGGAAGTGCAGTTGTGGTATGGCGCAGTGATCTCTACATTGCTGAGGCCAGACACAGCTCTCTGATACCTCCTTCTTTTGCCCCCTTGATCATGACCCGATATCCGACCACCAAAACATCATCTCCCAAACCATCCACTACCTCATCACTTCAGGTGACCTCCCACCCACAGCCTCCAACCTCATTGTTCCCCAACCCCTCATCATGCACTTCAATCTCCTTCCAAAAATCCACAAACCTGACTGCTGTTGTAGGTAAAATAATACCAAGTTGAATTTAGTAGTGAGTCAAACACAATAATTGACAAAAGTTTTTGTGAGAAGCAGGGATCTCAAGGCGGTCTCACCTAACTTCTCGACCGCTTCAAATAGTTTTGAGACTTAGATGCACCCGCTGTCATGTGTGCAGTTCTTCGGACACCTGCGGTTTGCTCGCAGCTTGTCTTGATACTGTCAGTCACGTACACAGTTCTCCTGCCGCCCAAGACGTCGGCAAGTTTCACCATTTACTTACTCCTTCAGTCCCCCCTTGTGGTCAGAGTCATGAGTACTCATGGTCTCTCGACCACTTAAAGCCATACCCCAAATGTCTCTGTCACCTGTCAAGGGGCGTTCAGCAGTTTTGTCCGAGTGCACACTTGCACTTGACATAATTCTCGTAGTCAAAATTTTACAGCATAAATTAAAAATGGCCATAACACAGCATGAAATTACAATTGCAACAAGCATAATAAATGCATGAAGCAAGTATGACCCCCATGAGCCACTCTCAAATCAGCCGAACCAACCATCTCCATTCTTGGGGCGTTGCCTGAAGTGATCAAGCTGTTTTTGTATGTCGCTAATGACTTGGGGGGGGGGGATGTTATAGGATTCATCCGTGACATGGATGATGCATTTGCCCCCCACAATTGTGCATACTCCGCAGTGCTGGGATAACTGGTAGTTGACAGTGTACCAGGCCTGCTGTGCATGGACTCTTAACTTGGCAAGCTCCCGATTTATAGCATCTAACCGCTTTACTGTGCTGTTTCCCAGGATGGTCAATCCACAGACAAGAGAGTTCCTATTTTTGGCATAATGACCCTGGCTGCTCACCCCAGAGACAGGGCCCCAAGGAACCCATAGCCAAGCGAGGATTCCAGTGTTACTGGGTCCGTCCAGTCTACACAGAATTCTTCGCTAATGGCTCGGGTCACTATCTTCCTTAAGGTGTGTCCTCTCTGGGGCCACAGAATGGTAAGCGGTCCTATTGTCCCTGCTGCAAAGAGGACTGGGAGCATTGGTGTGGCTGTTGTGAAGGTCCCATTGTGGAGGAATATAAAGCCACTGTTGGCTCGATGGCATTTGACCTCCTGATTATTTTTCTGCATGAACTGTTTGTTGCACCAGCTCCTTGGCTGGCTAGAGTTTTCGCCTGACCCCATCAGTTGGTAGGTGTCAAATGGATATGTCCAGGTGGCTGAATTAACGTGTTCCGTTGCACTGTCCACAAATAAATGTCTACCTGCAGTGTTATTTAAACATTTTTGCTCATCACAAGTGCATGTAAACAGACCATTGTTCACTTGGCAATGCTGGCAGGAGCACTGTGTCTGCACACAGGAGGGGTCCTTAGGGTCTAGAGTGTATGTGCACCCCCATTTGTGTCCTGAGAAGCAAAGTGGGTAACTTAGCAGGCTTGAACATGTTGTGCCATTATTACTCCGAGTTCCTGTATAATTGGGGGAGTGTACCCTATTCAAGTTTCAGTTTGACACATCTTGCTTGTATACCTCATCGGTATGTACCGGGTTGGCCCACACAGGGTGTGTCTGGGGTGTCTGCTGTATAAAGGTTAAAGGGGGCCGACCCAGGGGTGGCTAGGAACAACACCTCGACTGACTGGGCAAGTGGGTAGCACAGGTCCGATTACCGTGTAGACGAATTGGGTCTTGTAAAACAAGTTATCATCCAGACCCAAAACCGGTGTAAACACAATGAGACAGAGCACTGTGACAAAGTGTGTGACAGAGAATGGCAGATTAATTATTGTCAAACAACACAAAGTCTTATAACTCTAAGTTAACAATGTTCCCAAAGCTATACCACCCGTACATAGCTTCTATGGTCTCAATCAATTTGCTCAGAGGTCTCGTAAAGGGTCATTCTGTGAAGCAAATTTATCATGTAAGATCTTAAGTGACGTTCACACATTCTTTCAGTTGGGACCAATGTTTTCAGACACCCATCCCCTGCATATCTATACAGGCACAAGTGTCTCCACTGATAACTTCATAGACACCATCCCAGGTTTACTGGGTAAGGTCTTTACTATAACCTTGCGACCTGCCGGCAGGACCTCAGGACAAACCTCCAAGTGCCTTTGTTCATTTTGGACTTTGTCTGTCCGCATGGCTTGGCGCAAGGACTTCAACTGGGCATTCAGCTCCAGCACACAGCATCGTTTTCTATCCCTGAGTGGGCTGACGTCAGAACCCCCCGTTATGATAGACACGGGAAGTTGCATTGCTCTGCCAGCTATCACATTGTATGGAATTAGTCCGGTTGTGCAGCTTGTAGTAGCCCTGAATTTCATTAGTATCACAGGTAGGATTTCTGTCCATCTTTTCCCAGAGTCTTGCATAGCTTTTGCCAGGCAAGTTTTAAGGGTTCTTTTCATGCATTCTACCAAGCCCGAACTTTGGGGTTGGTAGGGTATGTGGAATTCCTGTTTAATGCCCATCAGCTGGCATATAGCTTTTATCACCCTTCCCGTGAAATGGGTTCCCTGATCAGAGTCAATTTGGAGCGGTACTCCCCATCTGGGGATTACTACTTCAGCCAAAATTCGAGTTACTGTGTCAGCTGAACAATTGCGGGTCGGATATGCCTCTACCCATCTGGTAAACTGGTCAATTATTACCAGGCAAAACATTTTTCTGTGGGATCGGGGAAGGGGGCCGGTAAAATCTATATGTATATGTTCCCAGGGCCCGTTTAGGCGTGGCTGGTGTCCCATCCTGATCTTCACAGGCCTGCCCAGGATGTGCTGGGGACACGCCACGCAATGGTGACAGTATCACGCTATATCCCTGCCCATGCCTTTCCACCACCATTCTTTTCCAATACTGGTAATCATGTTGTCTCGTCCCACATGGGATATGCCATGGTGCAACTGCATGAGGGTACACTGGATGCGCTCAGGGGCCAAAACCTTGCCATTCAATCTCCAGATGCCCTTCTTATTGGGCATGGCACCCAGTGACTTCCATACAGTGTGTTCTTCTTCAGGGGTATCTGCCTGTAGTTGGGTAATACTAATGGTAGGGCTGTTGTCAGCAAATATGGCTGATAAGGACTGGATATCCTCCATTTCCAAGGCTAACTGGGCTGCTTTATCAACAGCCTGGTTCCTTTTTAAAAAAAAGTGCCATTCGGGATTTTGTTGTCAGGTTCCCGCTGGTGGGCCTTGATCTTCAGCACTGCACCTTCCAACAGGAGCTCACTGGATTCCAGTAAGGTTTCTATTATTTGCCCATGTTTGATTGGGGTGCCTCTTGTAGTAAGAAAGCCCTGTCTTCCCCAAACAGTCACGTAATCATGTACAATTCCAAATGCATATCTACTGTCAGTGCAAATATTGGCCCTTTTTCCCTTTTGCCTCCACAAAGGCCTGGGTCAGGGTAACTAGCTCTGCCACCTGGGCTGATAAACCTCCTTTAATCCTCCCTGAACGACTCGTAAATCAGAGTTAACTATTGCCCATCCTGTTCATGGCAACCCACAGGCATATTTCTGGGAACCATCCACAAACAGGATCTTGTCTGATGCCTCCAGGGGCACGTCTTTTATTCTACCTACATCTCGACCAGTGTCGACATTCCCACAGTCATGTGGCTCACCGTCTCCTAACATAGCTTCCGCCGGGTTATTTTGGGTGTCCCGCAAAATGGTTATAGATTTGGTAGGTAGCCTATTGGCGGCTGTCTATCTCCATGGGTCTGAGTCACCACCGCTGTGTAAAATCCTCCCTCATTATTACAATAAATGTGGAAGCCTTTACCAGCGTCAGGTAGTCTCATTCCTGGGGCTGATATTAATTCGGCTTTTAGTTTTGTGTCAGCTTCATCTTGTTCAGGCCCCCCAATCCACAGGGTCTGTGGCTGGTTTCCCCCCCACCGCCCCCCAACTTTTACCAGTCATTGTAATGGGTCTAACAATTTGACAAACTCGGATAAAATTCCTCCAATAATTAAACAAGCCGAAAATTTTCCTCACACCACAGACTGTGTCACGGGTCGTGGTATTTGTTGTGTAGCAGTTTTCCTACCCGCAGGCATTTCTTTTGTGCCTTGGGAGATCAAATGTCCCAGGTACAGGACCTTAGTTTTCCGTATTTGGGCCTTTTTCAGATTCCTTTAAGACCCTTGTCCTGCAAGTGTTTCAGAACTTTGGATTCTGAGGCCAATAAGATGTCATCAACATATTGGAATATTGGCTGCCATTGGGGCAGTTTAATTTCCCTGAGTATGTTGCTCATTACCTGATGGAAGATGGCCGGATGTTATGGAATCCTTGGGGAAGTCGGGTCCACATGTACTGTTTGTCTCCAGTAAATGTGAATTTATCTTGGGAATTGCAATGAAGTGAGATGGACCAGAATCCATTGACAATGCCCAATACAGTAAAGATTTTGTGGGTTGGGGAGAGCCTGTTCAAAATTGTGGATGGGCTGGCCACGATGGGGTGCATTTTCAGTGAGACTTTAGGGCTGTGTAGTCAATTGTGAGTCGGTAACTACTATCTGGTTTGCTCACTGGCCAGGTACGGGAGTTGCTGGTACTTGTAGTTTCTCAGAGAATTCCCCTTTCCACTAGCCCTTCAACGATTACCACAACTGCCCGCTTGGCCTCCGGATTGATGGGATACTGATGGTGTGGTTTATGTTCCGGACCTTTGACGACTATGGGGGTCAATTTTAATTAGTCCGATATCTAGCTTGGTTTCTACCCAGACCCCTGGGATGGAGGTGCAAATGGCGCCAAACCCATTGGCCTCCAATTGCCAATCACATCCAGTGGCAGATGCAGCATGGACAATTTCCAAAAGGCTTCCATAGGCTCCCATTTTCTCCTTCCATCCATCGTGACGGGACCAAATGAATTTGCCTTTCCCACAATCGATTAGTACTTCGTACTCTTTCATCAAATCATTTCCCATGATGGTTCCTTCATTATTTATACACACAAAATCACATTGGTATGTACAATTTATTAATTCCTACCAGAATGGTTTCGCTCAAGTACGCAGGGGTCTTTTGCCCGCGGACAACTCTTAGATAAATCATTTTGTTGGTTGTGGGCAGGCGTAAGTCAGTGATGGATATAGAGGCTCCTGTGTCAACCAGCATCTCACATTGTCTGCCCCCTACCAGTGTAGACACCTAAATCCTACTTTGCTTATTACCCATGCCTGTGGGAACTGCTGGATGTCAGCCCATTTCCTTAGTAGGAGTGGCAGTTGTTGGTTCGCCATGTTTTTCCCAACAGCTGCGATCTAAGTGGCCCTGTTTGCCACAATATTGGCAGATGTCCCCAGATCGCCCGTTGTTCTGTCTGCAGGTTCTACATTCTCTAGCATAGTGCCCTTTCTTACCACAGTAATGACAAGTGACTTGATTTTATCTTTGTTGCAGCACCCACATTTTCCTATTTGATATGGACAGGGGGTTTTCCTCCCATCCCTTCCGTTATCCCAGATGCCCATTCTACCAATTCTTCATAATCTCTTTGGACAATTACACCCATTTTCAGAATTGCCTGGTGGGTGGGTGATAACCCATCTTTGAAAGCCTGTATAAAAGCCCTATCCATACGACTTGTCTCTGACACCCTTGAATATTCTTGGTATACCTAAAAACAATCGTTCTCCATTATCAGAAGCCCCTTCTCCCTTCTGGTGGTTTTGTGTTTGTGATCTTAGACCAATTAGTAGGGGCATTCCCTAGCGCCCTTTGGACTTCATCTTTGAAGCGATTGAAGGGTTCCTCCCGTGCCTCTCTCTCTCTGCTGTTAACTCTACGCATACATCCACTGTCCGCCTCAGTAATCATGTCTGGCCTGGTGTGCAGTGTTAGCCTGACCAGAACCATCCCTCATCAATCGCCACTTAGCTTGTGGACGTGCCACCCAAACGAGTTGATGTATGCCTCTTAAGTGTGGTTAGTGTCCCACCCAGATGGTGTCTAATTCTTCCCAGAACTTAACATTTGCGCTTCTGGGTTGTAATCTTCACAGGGACGCCAAGATCTGCTGCCTTTCTCTGGGTGTAAAGGAGTGATATCTCCATGTAGAGTATGCCAGGGTTCTGCCCTGGGTTACTGGGACGAGGTTTGCTTCCTCACTTAGACTGCTTTCTGGAGCATTAGGCCCCTCTCTGGGATGGTACGGGGGCAGAGACCCTCACTGGCCTTCTGCTAAAACTTGGTTCCTTTTGTCTAGTTCTGTGATTCGTGATTTTGGGATCCTCTTTTCCTCTGTCCACCTTTTGGTGGATTCTAATGTTTCTTTCTTCTGCCCAGGAGCCAATTTTGCTGTTGTTCCCGGGCCTGGGACGGATTCCATCCCCCTTTTTTCATCTGCTTATTGAGTGAATGTCTATCTGTCATATATTGATCAGAGAGACCCAGGGGTCCCCATTTACCTTCTTTGCACATCATAATAAATAATAGACTTATACTCACGATCTTCCACCGATCTCTTGACTGGCCGCACCTCACCCGGGGTCTACCGATCTATCAACTGCTCTAACTCATCTGGTCACCTATTCGTCTTTTGCCAGTAGCGTCGAGCCTGGTGATACCTAGTGTGGGAGTGATCAAGTCAAGTATCCTGGTTATTTCACTGGCCCGTGGCAGTTCCACACGTCACATCCTCGTCTCCCGCTTGAGCATCATACTCCAAGTACGCCTTCCCTAGTCTCCACATGCTTGGAAAGAACCTGAACCGGTTCAGGAAGCATGTTAGAGATGAGAATTTCCCACCCGCTTTGCTTAAATCAAACGGGAGCCAGTCACACATTCAGTCTCAGCAGCAGATTATTGTAAACTGTAGTTTGGCTCACTGAACTTTGTTCGGTGTCCTGTCCCAGTGTGCAGACTGTGGCCACACTGTCCAAATCGTAGACAGGATCCTGCTGACTGCACCAACTTGTTATAGGTAAAACAATACCAAATAAAATTTAAGATTGAATCAAGCAATTTATTTAATAAAAGCTTTTGGGAGAAGCAGGTACCTCAAGGGGGCCTCGCCTAACTTCTCGACTGCTACAGACAGTTTCAAGACTTCTATACACCTGCTGTCACGTGAGCAGTTCTTCAGACACCGGCCGTTTTCTCGCAGCTTGTCTACATGTCAGTCACGTATGCAGTTCTCCTGCCACCAATCTGCCATCCGAGTCGCCCGAGACACATGCAAACTTCGCCACTTACTTAATCCTTCACTGCCCTGGTCAATCCATTGTCTCTGCCTGCTCCTGCCCCACTTGCGTCCGTGACACCATCCTCGCCCTCTACCTCCTCCAAAGCTTCCAAGTCCCCAGTCCCCAACACCTCATTTTTACCATGGACGTCCATTCCCCATACATATGGCCTCAAGGCCCTCTGCTTCTTCCTGTCCCGCAGACCCGACCAGACTCCTCCACTGACACCCTCGTCCGCTTAGCCAAACTCGTCCTCACCCTGAACAACTTCTCTTTCAATTCCTCCCACTTCCTACAGACAAAGGGGTGGTCATGGATACTGGCAAGGGCCCAAGCTATGCCTGCCTCTTTGTAGGTTATATGGAACAGTCCCTCTTCCATATCGACACTGGCTCAAAATCCCACTTCTTCCTCTGTTACATTGATGACCGTATTGGCATCACCTCATGCTCCCACGAGGAGCTCGAACAGTTCATCCACTTCACTAACACCTTCCACCCCAACCTTAAGTTCACCTGAACCGTCTCCGATAACTTTGTCCCCTTTCTGGACCTCTTTGTTTCCATCTCTGGCAACCGCATGGAAACCGATATCCATTTCAAGCCTACTGACTGCCACAGCTACCTAGAATACACCTCCTCCCACCCACCTTCCTGCAAAACTGCCATACCCTTTTCCCAATTCCTTCGACTCTGCCGCATCTGTTCCCAGGATGAGGCATTCCACTCCCAAAAATCTGATGTCCTCGTTTTTCGAGGACCACAACTTCCCTTCCTCAGTGGTCAACAACACCCTCAACCATGTCTCCTACATTTTCTGCAACTCATCCCTCACACCCACCCACCGCACCACCCCCCCCCCCCAACCACCCCCATTCAACAACAACCAAAATAGAATCCCCTGCGTCCTCACGTACCATCACACCAACCTCCGGATCCAACGCATTATCTTCCGACACTTTGGCCATCTGCAATCCAACCCCACCACCAAAGACAGTTTTCCCTTCCCACCCTTGTCTGCTTTCCCGAGGGACCACTCTCTCTCTGTGACTCCCTTGTTGGCTCCCCACCAGCTCCACCACACCTGGCACTTTGCCCTGCAACCACAGGAAGTGCTACACCTGCCCCGACACCCTCCCCTCTCACCCCCATGCCATGCCCCAAGAAAAGTTTGCACATCCAGCAGATGTTCACCTGCACCTCTGCTAATCTGGTATACTGTATCAGCTGTTCCAGATGTGGCCGCCTCTACATCGGGGAAACCAAGCAGAAGCTTGGAGACTGCTTTGCAGAATACCTACGCTTGGTTCGCAACAAACAACTGCACCTCCTAGTTGCGAACCATTTCAACTCCCCCTCCCACTCCTCTGACGGCATGTTGATCCTGAGCCTCCTGCAGTGCTACAACAATGCCACCCAAAAACTGCAGGAACAGCACCTCCTATTCTGCTTGGAAACCCTGCAGCCCAAAGGTATCAATGTGGACTTCACAAGCTTCAAAATCTCCCCTCCCACTACTGCATCCCAAAACCAGCCCAGCTTGACCTCGCTTCCCTAACTTGTCATTCCTCCCAGCTATCCCCTCCTCCCACCTCAAGCCCCACACCCATCTCTTAACTACTAGCCTCATCCCGCCCCTTTGACCTGTCCATCCTTAGTGGACTGACCTATCCCCTCCCTAACTCCCCATCTACACTCACCTTTACTGGCTCCATCCCTGCCTCTTTGACCTGTCTGTCTCCTCTCTACCTATTTTCTCCTGTATCCGTCTTCTATCCGCCTCCCGCTCTCTCCCTGTATATTTCAGAATCCCCTTCCCCTCCCTCATTTCTGACAAAGGTTCCAGGCCCAAAACATCAGTCTTCCTGCTCCTCTGATGCTGCTAGGCCTGCTGTGTTCATCCAGCTCTACACCTTGTTATCCCTTTATGTCACTAATTCTTCTTGTGCCAAGATGTTAATTCTGACCTCTCTTGTGTCACCTTGTGTTGATCAGATCTGTTTTTAAGCCTAGAATCATGCCAGACTCTTGTGATTTTTGAATACCCCTATCAAGTATAGTTGCAGACAATGAAACTGCAGTGAACGCCCTTGTGATTCTTGAAAGCAGTAGAATTATGTGTAATGGCCACATAAGCACCATCAGGGATATTCTGGAATCGTGTCATCCAAAATAATTGCATAGTCCTTTAACTCTGCCTCCAGCTGTCAGAGATAGCATTTCTCAAATTTCTGTTTGGATCAGGGTGATATATCAGTCAGCTGTCTAATCCATATATGAACTGCAAATTGATGAAGGTTGCTGATGTTGCGTCTGATCGGTTAGAATGAACCAGATGTCTCCTGGTTCAGGACTGTGACCAGGACCACCTTTGTGGTGGCAATTTACCGCACAGTTAGATTCCAGAGGCAGCTGTGCTTTTTTGAACCTGTGTTTGAAAACAGTTTTAACCCAGTGATATAAGGTAGTTGTGCTTCAACCTGACAGGCTGGCTTTGTCTGAATCACTCAGCAGGCATTTTTCATGCAACATCATGCTCATTCTACAATAAGCACTTGAGGTTTTAGGTGTCTTATTTCAGTGTTGCATGTGGCAGCTGTGTCACCAAAACATTATGTCAAGAGTGAAAGTAGTACCAAATGCAAGATTAATTCAGTTTAAGGTATCCTCGTTTGAAATGAAAAGCTTCCATTTTTGCATGCTCCTTTTCTGGAATATGCCTATTTCCAAGGGTCAGAACTCATGCTGAAGAGTATTCCCAGTGAGAATCTCAGGATGTAGCATCTGTGGTTATTGGCACATCAAATGCGTTATTCCTGCCTCTTGTGACAAGAGCACTGCTTCTTCACGTTGGAACCTACGTCAGGTGTGTGTGTGAGTGAGAGAGAGAGTGAAGTTGATTCATTTTCAAATGTCTGACTGTCATTTCTCATTTAAGCTGGTAACAGAAATTGCAAAATCCACAACTGACTTATAACAGAAAGAAAGACAATATGTTGTATTATTGCATGTTCATTAATCCAAGAAAAAGCTTCCTCAGGTCACTTTAGAAGAAAGGAACTTTAGTTCTCGTTGGTTGCTTTAGTTATTCACTTCAACTATATTAGGAAATTTATTGTATGAAGTGTATGTTGTTAAAGGCTAAATGTTGCAGCATGAGGCTAATTGTGCCTTGCTTGTGGTTTACAGCATCAAGCAACTTGTTATTAGATCAGTGATAATGGGAACTGCAGATGCTGGAGAATCCAAGATAATGAAATGTGAGGCTGGATGAACACAGCAGGCCCAGCAGCATCTCAGGAGCACAAAAGCTGACGTTTCGGGCAAGGACCCTTCATCAGAGAAGGGGATGGGGTGAGCGTTCTGGAATAAATAGAGAGGGAGGGGGGAGGCGGACCAAAGATGGAGAGAAAAGAAGATAGGTAGAGAGGAGAGTATAGGTGGGGAGGTAGGGAGGGGATAGGTCAGTCCAGGGAAGACGGACAGGTCAAGGAGGTGGGATGAGGTTAGTAGGTAGGAGATGGAGGTGTGGCTTGGGGTGGGAGGAAGGGATGGGTGAGAGGAGGAACAAGTTAGGGAGGCAGAGACAGGCTGGACTGGTTTTGGGATGCAGTGGGTGGAGGGGATATTTTGAAGCTGGTGAAGTCCACATTGATACCATTGGGCTGCAGGGTTCCCAAGCGGAATATGAGTTGCTGCTCCTGCAACCTGCAGGTGGCATCATTGTGGCACTACAGGAGGCCCATGATGGACATGTCATCTAAAGAATGGGAGGGGGAGTGGAAATGGTTTGCGACTGGGAGGCGCAGTTGTTTATTGCGAACTGAGTGGAAGTGTTCTGCAAAGTGGTCCCCAATGTAGAGGAGGCCATACCGAGTACAATGGATACAATATACCACATTGGCAGATGTGCAGGTGAACCTCTGCTTAATATGGAAAATCATCTTGGGGCCTGGGATAGGCGTGAGGGATGAGGTGTGGAGGCAAGTGTAGCATTTCCTGTGGTTGGAGGGGAAGATGCTGGGTGTGGTGGGGTTGGAGGGCAGTGTGGAGCGAACAAGGGAGTCACGGAGAGAGTGGTCTCTCCGGAAAGCAGAAAAGGGTGGGGATGGAAAAATGTCTTGCGTGGTGGGGTCGGATCCTACTTCCTACGGACAAAGCGGGTGGCCATGGGCACCCGCATGGGCTCCAGCTATGCCTGCCTCTTTGTAGGTTATGTGGAACAGTTCCTCTTCTGCACCTACACAGGCCCCAAACCCCACCTCTTCCTCCTTTACATTGACTGTATCGGCGCCGCCTCTTGCTCCCCAGAGGACCTCGAACAGTTCATCCACTTCACCAACACCTTCCACCCCAACCTTCAGTTCACCTGGGCCATCTCCAGCACATCCCTCACCTTCCTGGACCTCTCAGTCTCCACCTCAGGCAACCAGCTTGTAACTGATGTCCATTTCAAGCCCACTGAGTCCCACAGCTACCTAGAATACACCATCTCCCACCCACCCTCCTGCAAAAATTC
The DNA here is from genome assembly GCF_030684315.1 of Stegostoma tigrinum. Lineage (NCBI taxonomy): Eukaryota > Metazoa > Chordata > Chondrichthyes > Orectolobiformes > Stegostomatidae > Stegostoma > Stegostoma tigrinum. Next base: position 44,221,217 of record NC_081356.1, on the reverse strand, counting down.
CATCCCCTATTCCCAATTCCTCCACCTCCGCTGCATCTGCTCCCGCGATGAGGCATTCCACTCCTGCACATCCCAGATGTCCAAGTTCTTCAAGGACCGCAACTTCCCCCCACAGTGGTCGAGAACGCCCTTGACCACGTCTCCCCCATTTCCTGCAACACATCCCTCACACCACGCCCCCGCCACAACCGCCCAAAGACGATCCCCCTCGTTCTCACACACCACCCCACCAACCTCAGGATACAACACATCATCCTCTGACACTTCCGCCATCTACAATCTGACCCCACCACCCAAGACAATTTTCCATCCCCACCCTTGTCTGCTTTCCGGAGAGACCACTCTCTCCGTGACTCCCTTGTTCGCTTCACACTGCCCTCCAACCCCACCACACCCGGCACCTTCCCCTGCAACCGCAGGAAATGCTACACTTGCCCCCACCCCACCTCCGTCACCCCCATCCCAGGCCCCAAGATGATTTTCCATATTAAGCAGAGGTTCACCTGCACATCTGCCAATGTGGTATACTGTATCCAGTGTACCCGGTGTGGCCCCCTCTACATTGGGGAAACCAAACGGAGGCTTGGGGACCACTTTGCAGAACACCTCCGCTCGGTTCACAATAAACAACTGCACCTCCCAGTCGCAAACCATTTCCACTCCCCCTCCCATTCTTTAGATGACATGTCCATCATGGGCCTCCTGCAGTGCCACAATGATGCCACCCGCAGGTTGCAGGAACAGCAACTCATATTCCGCTTGGGAACCCTGCAGCCCAATGGTATCAATGTGGACTTCACCAGCTTCAATATCTCCCCTTCCCCCACCGCATCCCAAAACCAGCCCAGCTCTTCCCCTCCACCCACTGCATCCCAAAACCAGTCCAGCCTGTCTCTGCCTCCCTAAACTGTTCTTTCTCTCAACCATCCCTTCCTTCCACCCCAAGCCGCACCTCCATCTCCTACCTACTAACCTCATCCCACCCCCTTGACCTGTCCGTCTTCCCTGGACTGACCTATCTCCTCCCTACCTCCCCACCTATACTCTCCTCTCCACCTATCTTCTTTTCTCTCCTCTTCGGTCCGTCTCCCCCCTCCCTCTCTCAATTTATTCCAGAACGCTCACCCCATCCCCCTCTCTGAAGAAGGGTCTAGGCCCGAAACATCAGCTTTTGTGCTCCTGAGATGCTGTTGGGCCTGCTGTGTTCATCCAGCCACACGTTTTATTATCTTGCTATTAGACCAATTGACTCAATCCAGTTTCCGCATTATCTGGGAAATGAAATCAGTCGGCCAATGGGCAAAATGTGCACGTGTCTTCCCAACCCACCGCTTCAATAGCAGCTGACATTGACAACGTTAGGACCGTCAATCCCTTTTAAAGGCTGCTCTTACTTATTTGTATGATTCGATGAATTTTCCTCTTCAACATGCAGCATGAGGTATGCAGCATCATTTCATAATAATAAGCCACTGCAAATTCTAAAAGAAAAGGAAAATGTGGAAACACTCATCAAGCAAATGTATGATTTATGACAAGAATTTTGTCTCAAAACTCTAACATCTTCAGAGTTCTGCTTTAAAAATGTTGTCCCCATGTTGGCATTCATTTTTTTTAAAGAGGCTGGATGAGTGCTTCCAGCGTTTATACCATCCTGTTGGAAGTATCACAAGAAATAATTTCCATCTAGGGTGTCAGTATTTTCAAACGTCAAGTAAAGCACCTTGTGTTTGACATCAGTGCTTTTGAATGAAACCTCCACTGCTTATGTATCATATTGTAATTTCTTTGTCAGTTTATAGGCTGTAACATGCTACAGCTGGTTGCAGAAGACACTTGAGAGCAAGTAGAAGAATGAAAATTGCATTGCAGGCAGAGAGCATGTTCTCTGTCACAAGACTGGAGCAGAAGGATTAGGAAGAGAGACAGCCTCTAACCACAGGCAGCGCGAAAGCTCTCTCGGCAGACACTGAGAAGACAGAAGGAACTGTCAATGCTCTGTGTCTACATCTGAGGTGCTTAGATCAGTGCAAGAAGAAGGTTAATGATCTTACACAAATGGTCAAGGTTGGTGTATCAATTTTCAAATGCTGCTTCCTTATAAATGAGCTGCTGGACTCGTACACTACTCAATTCATGACCCAGCCTCCTTTCTTATACTTAGCAACATTGTCAAGTATGACTAACACCTCCTATTGAAAGCCTTGCCCTGCCCTCATACACTTAGCTACAAGCATTAAACATCCACCTCTCAGGTTGTACACAAAACACACTATCAGCTATTCAACTACAACAGCCATATCAACTAAAAACATTACAGACCTCTCACTTCCCTTATTGTTGCGGGACAGTATGGAACATAAGCAAAGCTGGAGGAGGACAAGCATTGCTGCATATGCTCTAGATCAGAGGATGATATAACTACCTTGTATCACTGGGTAAAAGCTGTTTTGCATCCTTCACATCTCATTGTTAACGTGCTCTTCTTTCTTCGCCACTTCCCTCACTATAACCATGCTTCTTTCATTTCTGATACCCAAGACTTAGCTAGACATCTGTTCATATGATTTAAAAGTACAATGAGGGCCAGGACTTGAAGGCAACAAAATCTTGTTCGAAGATTCTGCATTCAGCAGTTCAGATACTGGCACTATTTTTTAGACTGTAGCACACAGGTGGGATCTGCATGTGTTTGGTCAATAGGTATGAGTGGCCTGAAGCCAGTTATAGGTGGTAAAGGGTGATGCAGGTGTTGGCTTCTTGGAGGATGTATCACATCCCTGTTGTTTTGCAAGCTCAGTTGATGTGACAACTTTCAACTGTTGTATCGTGAGAACTGTCCAAATGTGCCATGACATTTTGCACAAAGGTAATGAAATCAATGAAAAACAAATGTTTAGAAAAATCTATCCAAACAAAATTGATAAAGCTCATGAAAATTAGTCATCAAATTAAAAGTGAGGTATCCATTTCTCAATTCTGAAGTGGGAGTATTCTAAATGCAGATGGGAAAAGGGAAAAATTGATGTGAAGTGATGGTTTTTACTCGTGACCATAAAAATCATGCAACAGTGTTCACATACTTTCTTGTTGCTGGTAAAATGAGACAAAACAAGTAAACATTACCATTTAAGATAACCAAGTGTGGAGCTGGATGAACACAGCAGGCCAAGCAGCATCTCAGGAGCACAAATCTCTCAGAGATGAAGGGTCTAGGCCTGAAACGTCAGCTTTTGTGCTCCTGAGATGCTGCTTGGCCTGCTGTGTTCATCCAGCTCCACACTTTGTTATCTTAGATTCTCCAGCATCTGCAGTTCCCATTCTCAGGAATACCGACAGGTCAGGTCTTCCACTAACCCAGTAAATTGCAATTTACTCACTGATTTGTTCTTATCCACTGAATTTCACAAATACATTGGTGCTATTAGTGAATAAAAATTATACGTTTGAAAAATATCATGAATAACAAGTTCAGTACTCTGGACCAAGCTCTGAATGGGGAAGAGGTTTAGGACTATAAATAGCTGAATTGAACAGATTTTTAAACAAACAGTATTTTTTTTTCTCATGGATTTAAAACGTTAATGCATTTGATTCTTCTTTAGCTTGATACACACTCTTCGTTGCAAGTGCCTCTCGTAAGACCGTAACCATTATTACAAAATTGTGTAGAATACTAATGAATTGGAAGGCAGGAAGTTTAGAATTTTTGTATGTTAAAATAATAGTGGGGAAAAGCAGTGCATGGTCCCTTTAAAAGATTACACCTTGTAGTGATGGGAAATTTGCATGTACTCTTCAGAGAGCCCCAAATTGAAACAAGTGTATCAAAAGGCCTTACAGTTGGCAGGCAAAACAGCAGTCTTGCTTTGCTTTGGCAATTAATTTAAACCAAGCACTCAGTGATTGGAAGCCAATTGGATTCAAAGCTGATGGTTTTGACAACCTGAAACTAATCATATTATAAGAAATTGATGTATCATTGGGACTGTATAAAAAAGGGTTTTTTGAAGATCAGTGTGAGAGCCAACTGTCATTTGAAGTGAAAGCAAGTCTGCCATCTGAGAAATAAATCTTGCTCTTACACAAAATCATTCAGCTTTTTTTTTTGTAAAGAAAGAGCAGCATCAATGGTACCATGGCCCTTCTATCTAAGAGTCCTCATAGAAGAAATTAGAGAAAAAACATCCCTGACAGCAAGATCAGCAGAAGAAAGCTTGGAGAGACACTGGAGAAGGCAAAACATACCAGAAGACACATTCATTGTGAACTTTGAGAGACTAAGTCTTAATTTTTTTTATTACTTAGATTTATATAAATGGGGCCTGTGTTTATCGGAACAGCATACGATTAGAGTCTTGTTTTATTTGGAAATAGTAGTTAGAGGGGAATCATTCAGTTGGTTAGTAGTTCTGTTAATTTGTTCAGTTAGGGTGAAATGAATACATTTTTACTTGGTGCTTAGCAAGTGAATATCAGGAATTCCTTTTGAATTAACGTTTTTAACAGATTACGAGGGGCAAGGTGAGCTTCTGTGGGTGTTTCAGGTTTAATTATTAGAAGAAAACCTCTACTTCTGCCGTTCCAGATTAGGGCTCGTATTTTAGGGTAATTATCAAAGGGGCTTGACCTTCCCCCTTCTCTGTAACACAGTAAATGCAAGTAAATGTGACCTTTGTGAGCAATCAAATCAGTTAAAAAATGTGGGTGCACTATAGAAATGCACCTCACATTGAATCATTGAAGTGTGCCGTATTATTGGAAGGTTTGGGAACCACTGGTCTTAAGAAATAGTAACAATTGTGAACGATGAATTGCTTCTTGCATTGTCAATCCTGCCAGCAAGTATGCTATCACTGGGAAAGATCTCTGAGCAATCTAGCATCAATTTGGCACAAGAATTTACTGTATTCGAGCTTTCCACCATTGAGTTGATAGCCAACACCATGATTATAAATGTGGGCCTATCCATTGGCCATCAAACAATGCATGGTGTCTCAGCTTGTATGGCATCAGCTACAAAATCTAACCACTGTTTAGCTTCATCAATGAGAAACTCAAACCTTTGCCTTTCAAGGTCAGCCAAGAATCAAAGATTCATTCAGGACGGAAACAGAACCTTCAGTCCAACATGTCCAAGTCAACTGGGTAACCTAAACTGAACTAGTCCTACTTACCTGTGTTTGGCCCATATCACTGTAACCTTTCCTAGTCATGCACCTGTCTCTATAATTGTACCACTTCCTCTGGCAGTTTATTCTATACATGTGAAAAGCTTGCCCCTCAGTTTCCTTTTAAAACTTTCCCTTTGTTCCTTAAAACTACGTCCTCTTGAGAAAAGACATTAGCTTTTCACCTTCACTATGCCCCTCATGATCTTAAAAAGCTCCATAAGGTCACTCCTCAGCCTGCAACGCTCTGGGGAGAAAAGTCCCAACCTATCCAGCCTCTCCTTCTAACTCAAACCCTCCAGTTATGGCACCATTCTTATAATTTTTTTTGTACACTTTCTAGTTTTACAACATCCTTGCTAAAGCGTGATCAGAATTGTAAGCAGTATTCTAAAAGTAGCCTCACCCATGTCTTGTACAGCTGCAACATGGCGTGCTAACTCCAATACTCAATGCTCTGATCAATGAAGATTGCTGTTCCAGCTCAGTCTGGTGCCCTCATGACCACAAATATCAGTACTCAATCTCTGGTCTGACGCATCATCATGTTTGTTCTGTTTGCTCCCTGGGGGAATTTGGCCTGGCCTTCGGAAGCACAGACCTTGCCTGCCTCCAAGATAATGGACCTTGTTTGCTCATCACTGCCACTCTAACAATGCAATTGATTCTGCCAGTCAACCAAACTGCTTCTGGCCAGACTTGAGTAACAAGTCCAAATCCAAGTGTCCTCGAGCCGGAGATATTCAAGAACATCCATTCAGAGCTATAGTCATTTTATTTTAATTTGACAACATTTTACTTATGTTCTAACTAATGAGACACACGGTGCTAATGCCACTTGACAGTTAATCCAAAACTGCAAGCTTAGTACTTTGTGGACATGTAGCTCAAATCCAATTTAACTTGATGTAATTTAAGTTAATAAATCAGGGATGTAATGCTGGCCTCACAATATGAATATTTGTTCAAAGACCAATTGAGTTCACTTTTGTCCTTTAAGGAAGGGCATCTGCTGTCTTTACCTATCCTGGCCTGTACGAGATTCCAGATAGACATAAAATAATGTAGTTGACTTTTAACTGCCATCTGAAATGGCCAAGCAGATCATTCAGCTCTACAGTGCACTGCTATTATCATGATAGCTCTCATGATGGCCTTCATAGGGGATGGTAAGGCAAATAAATTCAGGAATATACAATCGTCTTGAGAGCCACTGTCAGTGCTGTTCTTGATCTGTTCTGTGCTCATGTATCAACAAGTGCTGATAGGCTTCTGTAACCATGGTTATATTTTATGATATCCACAGTTGGCTGATTGTGATTTGGTTAGAGCACAACTACCAACTTCCATTCTGTGCTGAGTCTTGGAATCTGTTAATTAGTGGCAGAAGGAGATATCAAGAAGAGATTAAAGAACTGCAAATACTGCAAATCAGAAATAAAAACCAAAGTAACAGGAAAAACTCAACAGGTCTCGCAGCATCTGTGGAGAGAGATCAGAGTTAATGTTTTGGGGTCCGGTTAGCCTTCCTAAGAATACCGAGTTCTTAGAAACGTCGCCAGACCTGAAAAATTTTCTCTCTACAGAAACTGCCAGACCTGCTGATCTTTTGTAGCAGGAAGAGGCATTAGTCTCAACAACAATGGGTAATCAATTATAGTGAAGTAAGCATAATTGTAAAGAGTATCAAGAGTCAGAGAGGACACTTCAGTCACCAGTGGGAACTCATGCTGAACTCACTCTTATTTACTCAGACTCTGTGGTATCATCATTTTTGTGGAGATTAATGAAGCTTCTATGTTAATGTGTTCAGAACCATGCATAAAACATCTCCTTCATTAAAGTGGAATGAGGACCTACTTTTCCTGGCAAAAGTAGTCAAATAAATAAATTCTGAGGACCCTACTGAGAGCCCTTTGAACACTTCTCACTTTTCAACCAGCTTGTCCCATTTTCTGCCGACTCTGCTCCAAATCCCTTCAATACTATATCTCAAGGTGGTTGGCAACAATATCATCCATATTAGCCAGGAGCAAGTAGCCTGGCAAGAACCCTTGAACATAGTACCCAGTAAAACAGGCTGTCCTCCACGGGCAGCACAATACCCTTCTGACTTCCTGAACTGAAATGGCAGTAGAAAGCTTAAGGTCTCTTACAAATTATGACAGCTATTAGAAGCTCATTAGTAACGAAGCCGAAAGTAGTGACTTTCTTTTTTAATCCTTTTAATTGATGTGTTTGAGGTTGGAGTGCGCAGGTTGTTTGTGTTTACAAGGAGACATGAAAAGATTGCAAGTAGCAGCTGAGTCATCAGATCAGTAGTTATATGCTAACTGTCACAACTTGCTGTCTCCGCAGTCTTCTGCTGCACATCTGAAAGCCAGAACTTATGCGATGAACAAAATAGTGTCTAATCAGGAATTATTTGGGTACCGGTTTGGTTCAAAAAGCAGCGCATATATAGTGGAGGCCAATTGGCTGTGAGTTACCAATTTGCTTTACCAGACTGGGAATATGGAGCAAGCTCATGCTAAAGCCAGGTTGGGACAAGTTTCGCATGTTAACAAATTGCTTTGTCGTTCAAAAATGAAATTTCAATATGCTGCATATGGGTTCTATGTGATAAAAACACTGCCTAAACCAGTGCACACAACGTGATGAAAGCAGGGAGGTGGGGAAGGAAGCAACAGGGAAAATTAGTTGTCCGGAGAATCTGGGTTTAGGAGGAAAGAGCAACAGAGATTGCAGGGGTGTGAATGATTACTTAGGCTAGAGAATCAGACGTGAGTGAAGCAAGTAAGGTAGATGAGAAGGTTATGGGGGTTAAATTTGACCTCTTGACTGACAACCTGTTCTAAGAAGACATTTAACTGTTCCATCCATCCCTTACTCCCTTCCTTAGGCTGTGAGGTTTTGCAGAATTAGTACAGTTTCAACAACAACTTGTCACCACATTTCTCTCTCTACTTCCTCTTTGTGACATTTAATGGAATAAAATTAAGTTCAATTTGCCCAGAAAGGTGTTGGTACAAGTAGGAATCGTAGATCTTTTCACAAATCGTTTTACACCAGAAATGTGCTTGTTGTGCCACAGGTGCATGTGAAGGTATTCAACAGACTTTGGGATTTTTTTTCCAAATTGCAGCCACGTTGTAAGATGATGTTTGGTTGTATGAAAGCAAGGTGGCAGTGTAACCTAAATGTAAGATGCTCAGAATGGATTGACTTCAGACCGAACAATATATTTTGTTTTATATTTAGTAATAAAATAATTCGAAAGACTTCTTTTTAAAATGCTTTTCACAGAGTAATATTGAGCTCTCTTTTAACATTGATGTACAAGCATATTACAATCCAACCTTTTTTTACAGCAGAAAACCCACCGAAAGATTTATGAGCCAGCCTTTGAGTTCATATTGTGATCTGTAATATGGATTATCTTAGTGCTATTACATGAGTAAAACTGATAACTTGATTGTTCAGGTATTTTATGGTTAGAGAAGTCTATATATCCTTAAACACATAGGAAATGACAGTTCAGGGCAGCATATTTGAGGAACAGAGAATGAACAAAAGCCGTCATGGGAGCTATCATGATAATAAGTGTGCTGTAATACAAACAACCAAGCTCATGCTGGAGTCGACCATCAAATTTAATTAAAAGCCATCAGACATAAACAGAAAAATTGTCTCGTAAAAATGTGTGATCTCCAGCAGCCATAGGTAATGACAGGGAAGCTTTGCAGCCAATAATGATTTGATAGGGCAAACTGTCTTCAACTTGTTGATATCTAGCAAAATAGATTACATCAGTTAGAGCAGATTAATAGAGAAGACATTAACTCACTTCCTTGCATCTGTCCAGTAAGTTCCTTGATCACTTGCTTTAAACGTAGCTTCAGTGATTGATAAATGAAAGGCAGAACAGGTCAAAATTCAATTTATTGCACTGTTCACTTCCTGTTTGAATAATTCAGGTGTAATGTTTTCAGCACCAGTCTCTTAGTGCCAGTATTTGAGTAAGAGTACTTATTGACAGAGTTCTGATCTTGTGAAAGAGTTTAACATCTTTGCTTAGCAATAACAGAATCTGAAGAAATCAAAAATCAGTATTGACACTTCTGCCTCCTGGGCATGTATAAAGTGACTGATGAGAAAACTTACTTGTAATGGAACAAGAGTGACACATTTAAAGACATAGGAGCTGATGATGCTAGAGAATCTGAGGTAACAAGGTGTACAGCTGGATGAACACACAGGCCAAGCAGCGTCAGAGGAGCAGGAATGCTGATGTTTCCGGTCAAGACCCTTCTTCAGGTCTCTACCCAAAATGTCAGCTTTCCTGCTCTTCTGATGCTGCTTGGCCGATTGTGTTCATCCAGATGACACATTTAAAGATCTTAATTAAAGGTAGTTGTTACACATTTTTATAATATCAAATATTTTTATTCCTGACTTTTTTTGGTTTCCTTCAATTTATCTAATGTCGTGTAGAATAATATGGTCAAATCGTCTATCTTTGGCATTGATTCTGAAACAGTGTCATAGAGTGAAATGGCCAATTTAACTGCAAGAAACAAGTTTGTAGGTTATTTTTAATGAGTTGTTGCTCTGCATTCAGTGTGTTAACGTTTAATACATATTGAAATAAGTGAAGCTTTAAGCAACCCAAAAAATAGGTGTTAAAAATGAAGCAACTGTCTATTTGTGATTATGGGAACGGCAGATGCTGGAGAATCCAAGACAATAAAATGTGAGGCTGGATGAACACAGCAGGCCCAGCAGCATCCCAGGAGCACAAAAGATGATGTTTCGGGCCTCGACCCTTCATCAGAGAGGGGGATGGGGGTGAGGGTTCTGGAATAAATAGGGAGAGAGGGGAAGGCGGACCGAAGATGGAGAGAAAAGAAGATAGGTGGAGAGGAAAGTATAGGTAGGGAGGGGATAAGTCAGCCCAGGGAAGACGGACAGGTCAAGGAGGTGGGATGAGGTTAGTAGGTAGGAGATGGAGGTGCGGCTTGGGGTGGGAGGAAGGGATGGGTGAGAAGAAGAACAGGTTAGGGAAGCGGAGACAGGTTGGACTGGTTTTGGGATGCAGTGGGTGGAGGGGAAGAGCTGGGCTGGTTTTGGGATGCGGTGGGGGAAGGGGCGATTTTGAAGCTGGTGAAGTCCACATTGATACCATTGGGCTGCAGGGTTCTCAAGCGGAATATGAGTTGCTGTTCCTGCAACCTTCAGGTGGCATCATTGTGGCACTGCAGGAGGCCCATGATGGACATGTCATCTAAAGAATGGGAGGGGGAATGGAAATGGTTTGTGACTGGGAGGTGCAGTTGTTTATTGCGAACCGAGCAGAAGTGTTCTGCAAAGTGGCTCCCAAGCCTCCGCTTGGTTTCCCCAATGTAGAGGAAGCCACACCGGGTACAATGGATGCAGTATACCACATTGGCAGATGTGCAGGTGAACCTCTGCTTAATATGGAAAGTCATCTTGGGGCCTGGGATGGGGGTGACGGAGGTGGTGTGGGGGCAGGTGTAGCATTTCCTGTGGTTGCAGGGGAAGGTGCTGGGTGTGATGGGGTTGGAGGGCAGTGTGGAGCGAACAAGGGAGTCATGGAGAGAGTGGTCTCTCCGGAAAGCAGACAAGGATGGGGATGGAAAAATGTCTTGGGTGGTGGGGTCAGATTGTAGATGGTGCAAGTGTCGGAAGAAGATATTTTGTATCTGGAGGTTGGTGGGGTGGTGTGTGAGAACGAGGGGGATCGTCTTTGGGCAGTTGAGGCGGGGGCGGGGTGTGAGCGATGTGTTGCCGGAAATGCGGGAGACGCGGTCAAGGACCAACCTCCGGAGACAACGCATCATCCTCTGACACTTCCGCCATCTACAATCCGACCCCGCCACCCAAGACATTTTTCCATCCCCACCCTTGTCTGCTTTCCGGAGAGACCACTCTCTCCGTTCTCCGTGACTCCCTTGTTCGCTCCACACTGCCCTCCAATCCCACCACACCCGACACCTTCCCCTGCAACCGCAGGAAATGCTACACCTGCCCCCACACCACCTCCCTCACCCCCATCCCAGGCCCCAAGATGACTTTCCATATTAAGCAGAGGTTCACCTGCACATCTGCCAATGTGGTATACTGTATCCATTGTACCCGGTGTGGCTTCCTCTACATTGCGGAAACCAAGCGGAGGCTTGGGGACCGCTTTGCAGAACACCTCCGCTCAGTTCGCAGTAAACAACTGCACCTCCCAGTCGCAAACCATTTCCACTCCCCCTCCCATTCTTTAGATGACATGTCCATCATGGGCCTCCTGCAGTGCCACAATGATGCCACCCGAAGGTTGCAGGAACAGCAAATCATATTCCGCTCGGGAACCCTGCAGCCCAATGGTATCAATGTGGACTTCACCAGCTTCAAAATCGCCCCTTCCCCCACCACATCCCAAAACCAGCCCAGCTCTTCCCGTCCACCCACTGCATCCCAAAACCAATCCAACCTGTCTCTGCTTCCCTAACCTGTTCTTCCTCTCACCCATCCTTTCCTCCTACCCCAAGCCGCACCTCCATCTCCTACCTACTAACCTCATCCCACCTCCTTGACCTGTCTGTCTTCCCTGGACTGACCTATCCCCTCCCTACTTCCCCACGTCTCCACTCCTCTCCACCTATCTTCTTTTCTCTCCATCTTCGGTCCGCCTCCCCCGTCTCACTATTTATTCCAGAACCCTCACCCCATCCCCCTCTGATGAAGGGTCGAGGCCCGAAACGTCAGCTTTTGTGCTCCTCAGATGCTGCTGGGCCTGCTGTGTTCATCCAGCTTCACATTTTATTGTCTTCACTGTCTATTTGGCTTTCTGTCAAGGATGTTACAAATAGTGTGATGCAGACGTTTTTAGTTTATTCTAAGAAAATTAGCCGCCAGTGAAGAGGTTTTAAGTATTTAAAATTTGAAGCTAGCCATTTTATACGGTGCGTGAAAAGACCAGCCTGTTCACTGATTGAGGTGTGGAACAAATTGTGTATTTAACTCAATGCTCCTTTTTTTGTAATATAAGCTTTGTCTCAAAAAACATCTCTTTACTGACAGTGACAAAAGTGTCATTCATTTTGAACACTTTGTCCTGCTCTTGCTTTAAGAAAACTTTAGCAAATAAATGGATTTATTGTATCCGTTGATGTCATTTATCAACTTTGGCTTTGTTGACCCTAATTTATTTAATTCCACTGTGGACTTTAACCTTGCCTGTGATATCTAATCTGTTCTTGCAACTATGCTCTGGACCAGTTAAACTTTTGAAGTTAACCGCTCAAGTTTGGTGATGATACTGAGGCATGGTGAGATCCTGAGACATGAGTTATTACTAGTTACTTGCCAATTATTAGCATCAGCGCAAATATTGTCCAGGTCATGTGTACCTGAAAGCCTTGATTTGAAAAATGAAACCAAACACTATGCAATTGATAACAAACGTCCCAACACCTGACCTTACAATGGAGTGCAGGTCATCGATGAAGTAACTGAACTGGCTGTCTCTTGAACACTAGCCTGAGGAACTGCAGCAGAAAGAAGTCAGAATGAAATGAATATCCTTCAGCAATCACATCCATTTTTGCTTCCCCACTGGCTATAATCTAAACCAGAGGGGACTGGTGCTCATACTGATTGGGTTCAGTTATTAATTCATGCTCCATGGTGCCACAAATGGTCACACTTTGCCATCACATTATGAAGAGTTTCACCTCAGCTGTGGAATTGAGGTCTTTACTCCATGTTTGGTGTAATGATTTCCAAAGCAGAGTGGTTCTGACAGGAACCAATTTAAGCATCAGTGAGCAGATTATTAATGAGCAAATGCTGTTTACAATCCCATCAATAATGCCCTTTTGTTCCAGGGTTCATAACTAAGGGTATGTTGATGGAGTGATAAATGGCCTGATTGGATTTATCCTGCTTTATGTGAATGTAACATGTCTAGGCAATATTCCCACTTTATCAGGTAGATGCCAGTATAGTAATACAGGGATAGAAATTGCCACTCTGAGCTATCTTGGGGGGATATAAAACCAGTTTGCATCATGATTTGGATGCTGCTAATTTTTTTCTTGCATTAACATGATGCATGTGGACAACTTCAACTGAAGGCAAACTCAATTTAGTTCTGCCACAAACACTGTTTCAATCATATCAGTGATAGATGACTCTCAATATAAGGAGGGGACCAATTGGGCATTCTTAACCAGAATGCCTTAGTACAGTTTTTTAAATGTTTCTGTATTAATGCATAGAACGTGGACATTACTGTCTAGATGATCATTTATTGCACATCTCTAACTGCCCCATGAACTCAGCGATCTGCTAGACCATTTCCGAGGACAGTCAAGAATCAACCACATTATTATGGCATGTCACATGTAGGCCAGACCAGGTAAGGATGAAAGATTTCCTTCCGTAAAGGACATTTGTGACTGGTTGGATTTTTATAACAATCTTCAGTGGGCACATGATTACCTCTAGACTAGCTTTTAGTTCCCAAATTTATTTAATGATTGAATTCAAATTTCACCAGCTGCCATGGTGGGACTCAAACCCATGTCCTCAGTTATTAGCCAGGGTCTCTGGATTACTAGTCAAGGGACATTACCACGATGTAACCTCTTCACCAGCTAAGGTCCAATACAGGCCCATCCAGCATTGAAGGCAGAACAGCTGAAATATTTCATGATTTTTAGAAATAATTATTTCTCTGCACAATGTTAAACGAAGATTTCATGAGCTGGATCTAGCTTCTTGTATCTATGCTGATGCAACATTAAATCCCAACGTGCTAGACTACCAGGACACTAACATTATTACATTTATTCTGATCAACTAAACCAATGCTGCTTAAACTTAACATTTGGATTAGATTTTAAGAGTGCCAGGTTTCAAAAGATGGCAGATGAATTTGACAGGATTTGTTCCACTTCACCACTGAAACGAAAATCAAGTGTTTTTGAAAGGAAAAGAAAATCCTGGAAAAGGAAGCCATGTATTTTCCTCAAGTTAAATGAAGGGAGAATGGTAAAGACTGCCAAATTTAGTGACAAGCCTTCTCCAACACAAAATTAAGCATGAAAAGGAACAATTTGCAAACTTGAAAAAACTGTCAGGTAGAAGTAATAGGTATTTCAGACAGCTACAGTTGACATCAGAGCAAGTGGAAGGGCACAAATGGATAGTACAAAAGTTTGGCCAGAACGATAAAGTATGTTCGGGAGCCCTGACATGTCAAAAAGCCATTTAAAGACTCAATCTGTGCATTGCAGAATTCTTTGGCATTTTCAGAAAGAATACCAAGGTATGTCAGAGTTTTAAATGGTGATTTAGTCTTTCCTCATGTAGATAATACTAGTTTACCAATATAACAACATAAAATTAATACTCAAGTTGAATATGCATGAGTGCCTATATGTATAAACAAGGTGTGGAGCTGGATGAACCCAGTAGGCTAGGCAGCATCAGCAGAGCAGGAAAGCTATGTTGTGGGTTTAGCCCCTTCTTCAGAACCTGAACCCTTTTCTGAAGAAGGGTCCTGACTCAATGTCAGCTTTCCTGCTCCTCTGATGTTGCCTGGCCTGCTGTGTTCATCCAGCTCCATACCTTATCTCAGATTCTCCAGCATCAGCAGTTCCTATTATCTGTGTGTGTAGTTTTGGCTGGAGTAAGAGACTTCAAAGCAAATGTTACTGCTAATTCTGAAAGCATGCAGCTGATGGTGCTTCGGAAAAGAGCAGTGTTCTACAAACCATTTGCTTATGTACACTCTCCTTGTTCACTGGAGTCTAGGTTATTCTAGTGGACTGATGAGAGGTTCGTGTACAGTCGACATTAAAAAGGAGAATTAGTTTGAACCATAAAATTACAAATACATCACAAGGCACTGCAAAGAAAATGAGTTTGGTCATGATCTTGAATGGCAGTACAAGGTCAAAGGACAAATGGCCAATAACTGTTCTGACCCATAGTCTTCCATCTACTAAGATAATGAGTTGCATCATCAAGGTTAAGTCTGTGATCAACATAGCTTGTTCAACTCTAAAATAGTAGTCTGTGCTGCATTTGATATTTGCTGTTTGTAATATACATAACTGAATTGGAGGAGAATGTAACTGATCTGATTAGTAAGTTTGACAATGACACAAAGGTTGGTGGAATTGCGGATAGCGATGAGGAACATCAAAGGATACAGCAGAATATAGATCAATTGGTGACTTGGCAGAGAGATGGCAGATGGAGTGTAATCTGGAAAGATGTGATGTAGCGCATTTTGGAAGGTCTAATCCAGATAGAAAATATACAGTAAATGGCAGAAGTCTGAAGAGCACTGATAGGCCAAGGGATCTGGATGTACAGATACACAGGTCACTGAAAGTGGCAACATAGGTGGAGAGTGTAGCCAACATGACATACGGCATGCTTGCCTCATTGGCTGGGGCATTGAGTTTAAAAATTGGCAGGTAACGTTGCAGCTGAATATAGAACCTTAGTTAAGCCGCATTTGAAATATTGTGTTCAATTCTGGTTGCCACACTACCATAAGGATGTGGTGGCTTTGGAAAGGGTACAGAAAAGATTTACCAAGATGTTGCCTGGTATGGAGAGCATTAGCTATGAGGAGCTGTTGGAGAAACTTGAGTTGTTCTCACTGGAACAATAGCAGTTGAGGGGCTAACTTGATAGAGGTCTATAAGATGATAAAGGGTGTGGACAGAGTGGACAGTCAGAAGCTTTGTCCCAGGGTGGAAGAGTCAGCTACCTGGGGCCATGGTGTTTATGGTGCAAGGGGCAAGGTTTAAAGGTGATGTACTTGGCATGTTTTTTTTAGAGGCTGGTGGATGCCTGGAATTCTTTGCCAGGGGAAGTAATGGCAGCAGATACTATAGTGACTTTTAGAGTGTCTTGACAAATATATGAATAGGATGGGAACAGAGGCATATGATCCCCAAAAGAGTAGGGGGTTTTAGTTGTGATGGGCAGCATGTTGATGCAGGCATGGAGGGCCGAAAGGCCTGTTCCTGTACTGTCATTTTCTTTGCTCTTTGTTCTTCTTCTGAGAAAACAATGAGCTGAAATGGTGAATGATTTACTAATGTCTGTTTATTTATGTTCCTATTAAGCAGTACATATACTAAGTAAAATCATATTGGTGGATTATTTATTTGGAAATGCAACATTAGAAAAATGATTTTATGCCTCACTACGCTGATTTAGCATTTAGGAAGTTAAAAAAGGTTGATTGTTATGTACACTGATTTGGTGCTATGCAAAGGTCAAAAGCTAACAGTTGCTTTTGGGAGAAACAAAAAAAAACCCGCAGCAATAGGCCATTCAGTCCTTAAAATCTAGAATGCTATTGAATACAAACATCGTTGATTCTATACTTAAAGTTCCCACAGTATTGCAACATTCCCAGTTTCCTTCTCTCCCAAAAATTTATCAATCATTGTCTTGAAAAATCTGAGAGAATTCCAAGAATTCATAGTCCACATTTGAAGACATTTTTTTCTGATCACAGTCCTTAAATTCTTTAATCGGAGTCTGTGACCCTGAACTTTAGGCTCAGGCAAACTTACCTGGTTTACTTCAATCCGTAAAATGTGTGTTGTCTTTGCTTCCTCCCGATATATGGGGAGATTTATATGATCTGGAATAACAAGACCAATGCATCCACCATTTCCATAGTGGCTTATCATTGACCTATGTGGGTTAGACTATGTGGCCCATAAAAATAGTTGCCACTTAGTGTAGTAATTTTTTTACTGTATTTTTAAGAGCTAGTTGCTTGAAGTTCCTGAATCTTGTTGAATCTTTGGTTACTCATTATATCCATGATCCATTCTGTATCATCAAAAACAATAAAAAAGAGGAATTGAATGCCCATGGCAGTGGACCCATTAACAACCCCAGCTCTCACATAAATTTAGTACCAATTTGGCACTGACGTGGTTAGAATGCTCTAATCATCATCAAGGCAGCAATCCTGCCTCCAAGAACTAGCTATCAACCTCTGATCATTTTTGAATAGAGTTGGGAAGGTAATTGGGGTCTCCACTCCACAACTTCCCACCTGATTTAAGTACGTCCTAAATTCCACCCAGTGTACTTTTTAAAGATTTCTGTCATCTTTTCCATCCCCACTTAATTTCTACTGTCTCTGCCTGTTTGCTTTTTTAAATCTCTTTCTACATTCTGATATAAAAACATCAGTTTTTTTTTAATATCTCCTGCTGTTATACACTTGTAGATCTTTTTTCTGTTCCTTAATCAACTCCATTGCTGAATTCAAAAATCTTCCTATCCCGGATTGGTACTACACTTCCTGGAGAAGCTATTTATTTGAAATAACTACATTGTCTCATTTCAATTAAAAGTAGATTAAATTCTTCTTTGCTTGTAAATTAACCCTGTGTTTGCCCCTCCACAATCTCACTTGGCATTTCTTTTGTCCCACTGACACTTCCAATCTAACCTTCTGGACCTGTCCAATTATGGCACCACCTTTTTGCTTCTGCTTCAGTGGTGGCTCTGCCCCTTTTATTTTTGACTCTGCTTGCTGCCCTCACTGTTTTCTGCACAGCAGCTGATCATCACCTATTCTTTGTTTACATGTTTATTTGTCACGATGCAAAGGAGTTAATGTGCATGTCTTGTGAAGGAGGTCTAGGCAAAGTTTGGCTCACTGTGACTCATGGATCATGATGTGAAATGGCTCTCTGTGCATCAAAACTGAATACATTAGGAGGCAGCATCAGAACATGGTTTGTGCTTGGAAGAGAAGAGTATAAGTTTGTGTTCCTGCTAGCTTCTGCATTCTTTGAAAAGCCATTTATCTTCTAGGAGAGCAAATGTATCATTGTTGTTGCTGCCGGGCATCTTTTGTGGACACATGACAGGCAGCATCTGCTGGCATCGTTGCAACCACATCGGATGCATAGACTAGAAAGATTTTCAAGCCTGTAACTTAAAAAGAACGTAAACAGAAGCATTTCTTGCCTTAACAGATACATAGTGAATGCCATTATTCAAAACATTCTAACTATAAACCTTTCTTTAAAAGAATGTTATGCTCAGTTGCATCAAAAATTCCAGCAAATCGGTAAAGGAGTTCGCTCTCAAAAGAAAGACAAATTGCTCTGTCAGTTCTAGCAAGTTTGTAATAAATTCTTTTGAACTGACAATGCAGTTTTTCCATAAGCAATACACTTGCTAAAATCCAAGAATTGTTGGATTATATTGCAAAGATAATTAGCCTCATTTTGTGAATTAAAAACAGACGGAAGTAGCTTTTTCTGACCTGCATGTTTGAATATTAATTTGGAATTAGGCTAAGATTTGCTTCCTAGTTTAGCTGTACAAGTAGAATGGTTCTCAGTTTGGGAGAAGTAACTCTGAAGTATGTTTCATGCCAAACCATTGATAACTTAGGCGCTACTGTCGGAGTCCAGCCGTACGAAAACTGGGGCATCTGTTTTAACATGCAATGCTATAATTGATCAGAGATCATTTCAGACTTGAACAATCACAATAGAGAAAGTAGAAACATTTTCTGTTATCTATCATTGCCGCAGGATACTTGGGATGGAAGAGGTATTGCACCACATTTTTATTCTTTCATACAACATTTAATACCATATTCATTTGTGCTTTTACATCTTCACTACCTCCATAATTCCCCAAGCTAAAATATACTTTACATATGCCTGTATCTCCCTGCAAATTATTTTCACATATTTTACTGTCAATTTACATTACATGGCTGCACATCATATTAATCCAGCCACTTGAGCTATTGATGCGCAAGTTGCTTTATTTTCTTCCGACCTTCTTAAAATCTGACCTCTCTGACATGTTGCTGCTGAAGCGTTTATTACATATATTAACCAGGTGTATTTTATTGAAGCACATGAGCCTGACTGCGTATTTCACTGATCTGCTTGAGTGTGCAATTAAAGAACGACATATTCTCTCAGTTTAAACAAGTTAACGCATTGAGTGAAGAGAGCCAAAAGTGGAAAGGAACAGCTGAGGTGATAATTCACCTACAGGGCTGAGAGGAAATTAATCTGCGTGCCTAAAAAATGTGACTTTAAGAATTTGCTGCCGTTTGACTTCCTCACAAATCACTTTAAATATTTTTCAAGTTCTGATTGCTGAATGATGAACTAATGAAAATCTGGAAATTTGATAGTTAAGATACATTTACATGGGAAGGATTACTGAACATTTATGCTTGGTTCCTTATGGAATGTTCCAGCAGATAAGGGAGGAATATACAGCAAGAATCCTGCATTCTATTAGAATGACCAGTGTACTGATTCAGCTCAAAAGCTAAATACTTTGGGGAATTGTGTTTCATAATTTTCTTCTTGTATTTCTAAGTATATCTCAAGAAATTCTGCTTTGTGACAGCAAGTTGCTTATTTATTTGATCAAAGGCTTCTGCCAGCATTGGTGGTTGTGACTCTATTAATGTTGTTCCCCTAACGGCGTTGGATAGTTTTCTTCATATTCTCACATAATTTAGACAAATGAGAGTTTGTGTTTGAACACCTACCTGACCCCTGGTAGTGCTTTGTGAGAGACTGGTCGGATTGTCTTGGAATGCATCATAAAATGGTATGTCAACAAGATTTTTTTTATTCTTTCATAAGAGGTTGGCACAAAGACTGGGCCAGCATTTATTGCCCATCACAGATTGAATTTGAGAAGGTTTTAATAAGCCATCATCTTGAACCACTGCAACCCTTGCAATGGAGATGTACATATAGTGCCAGTAGGGAGGGAATTCTAGGCTTTTGGCCCAGTGACACTGATCGAATGGCACTATATTTCTGAGCCTGGATAACCTGTGATTGGAGGAGAATGTGGTATTTCTACAGCATCTGTTACTTTCCTAGGTGGTAAGGTTTGGGGATTTGGAAGGTGCTGTCCGAGAAACCTTGGTGCATTGTATTGCCTTGTGCTGCATAGTGTCAAGCTTCTTGAAAATTGTTGGGGTTGCACTTATCCAAGCAACTGGGCAGTACTCCATCACAGGCCTGATTTGTGCCTTGTAGATGGTGAACAAGCTTTGGAGATTTAGGAGGTGAGTTCCTTGCTGCAGAATTCGAGACTGCACAATATTGCAATATCTAAACCAAGTCAGTTTCTGGTCAATGGTGACACCCAGGATGTTGCTAATGACAAATTAAGTAATGGTAATAAACAGAATGTCAAGAAGTAATGATTGAATTCTCTCTTGTTAGAAATGGTCATTGTTTGGCAATTGTGCGATGTTGCTTGCCACTTAACAGAGAAACATGTTTATTTTCCATTGACATCTAATAGTATTGAATGTATAATAATACACGGAGGGCAGTCTTTAAACAAGAAAAACAGGAGATGGACTTAATAGTATATTGCATTTATCAGTCATTCTGTAGCTCTGAGTATTACAGAGGACTAAGTACGCAGGACCATAATTCAAAACCAAATTTTCACATAGTCCAAGAGGACATTAAGAATTAAATTGTACTGAATTTTTATTTGACTGGGCTTTTGAATGTATTTTTTACTTCCTTGATTCTCTTCATTTTAGTCCCGGGACCATCCTAATTGCAGTCCTTGTCCTCCTGTTGGCCGATATTGTGAATGGTTCTCTGTCTTCATGTGCTGTTATCCTGTCTCTTTGAAATCTATTTTGCTGCCTTCTATTAAGTGCTTTGTTCAGAATGACTTTAGTTGGAAATTACAACTGATGGAAGCAGGGGCACCCTGATTAAGGAGATACTTTTTTTAAAGGTGAAGAGGAAAATAGAGCTAAATATATAATAATGAAAACAGCATATAGAATAGAACAGCTGTGCAAGAACAGATGGAGCATGAATGATCATAGCAATTAGTATCTTGGACTAATGCAAAGTGATGGGGTGCTAAGATGCCTCTCAATCTCTCCATCATTATAAAGAGTATTGAGAGTGCTCAGCAGTTTAGCTTGGATTGTGGGCCTCAGTGCCCCAAAAATAGAATGAGCACAGCTTCTTTGTATGTGTACCTACTGTATCCACAACAAATGTTCTTAAAATTGAAAAATTGACAATTCTTCACTGGATAAGAATTATGTTTTGGAATATGTTGAACATTTAAGGGCCATGTTACTTAATGGAAGGGGTTTCATTTTACTTAAAGATAGTTTTCATTGACAGCGTTAAGTTTTCCATTTTTTTTCTGAAATTTTGCAGCTAAGTTTCAACTGATCAATTTAATTGAATAAAGTTTTATTGAAATTTTGTATGATTTCACACTTGTTTTATTTACTTTGTGGAATTTAAACAAGTATATTTTGGATTTATTTATCTCAATGATCATGTTTATGAAGGAGGAAGCAAAACAAAACATTTGAAATGCCTTGCAATTTGCAAACTTTCCTTGCCAAACAGCAATTAAACTCTGAATGTCTTGGGGCCTATTGGTAACACTGAGTAAGAAACAAATGTCATTGCAGGAATAGATTAGAACATCAACTAAACAATTAGGCCCAGACCTAACATCACTCCTGAGCAATGTTATGGCAATTGAGGGAATAAATTGATGAAATTTTGCTTCTGTACAAAGTTCATAACATGTAAAACCTGGCTTGAAGTTCATTTGTTTTATGTTTAGTCAGAAGCATAATTCTAAATGTTCTTAAAACAGACAAGCATTTAGATATCTGAAGAACAGTTTTCAAACACTGAAGCCTCTTAAACAATATTGTATAATCGTGTGATCACATATACATTTTTTAATGTAATGTAGTTATTGAATCGCATCAATATTTGCTTGTGATCAAACAGAGATTACTGACCCAGTCTATTTGTCAGGACAGAGCCACCACTTCACTTTTTTTTCCTCTAATTCAATGCAATTCAATCCAATGTCCTTCTGCAGGACATTAAAAAGTGCAGTAATAGGTTACTATTAATCATCATGTGACAATTCATTTTCTGAAGGCTGCTGAATAATGCAATATTTTGTGGAATTATTTGATTATTTCGACCTTTTTCATAGTGTTTGAAAATTTATTAGAGCAATTACAATTTTGCATTATCCTCAATGCATTATCCTCAATTATAGTTACATTGTTAAAATTAAGTTAGATCAATGAACTGTGGCTCGTAATTGCAATCTTCCTTGTAAGACAATTGTATGTGTGTTGCATTAAATGCTAATTAAATGAGATTTTGCAAATTAACTTTTTTTTTGGAGAAAGAGTTTTACACAATTCTTTCAAATGTGTAATGTTTGATTGACAGACAAGTAAATGGAAACGACATAAAATCCAATCTGCGTCTTCATGGAAGCTTGTAGTGAAAGTTAAAGCAGTGAAAATAGTTTTATGAAGATTCCTTACCTCCAAGCAGAATAGACATTTTTTATGACTGAAATAATTCCTTAGTTCAAGATGAAGTCAATAAATTGAATCATTCTATCACAGAAGGAGACCATCCCAATCCTTTACCAGCTCTCTGTGAAAACTATTAACCTGGTACAAATCCTCCACCTGTTCTCTGCAGTAGGAAAGAGAGGTGTGGATAAAGATTCAAATATTGTTTTTAAAGGAGAATTTGGTCACTATCCAAGTCTTAACAATTTGGATAGTGACCAAATTTTCCATTAAAAACAATATTTGAATCTTTATCCACACCCCTCTCTCCCACTACAGCCAGTGTGTTTCAAAGCTTAACCACATGATGCATAAAAAACTTTTCCACATGTCAGGCATTGCTTCTTTCACTCATCACCTTAAATTGATGTGCTCTATTTTCTGAAACTTAGACACATGGGAAGTTTCTCCCTGTCTGCTTTATTGACGCGGATTATTTTGCACACCTCTATCAGATCATCTGTCCACCCCTCTGCACCCAGAAGAAGAGTATCAGCAACTCCATTCTATCCATGTAACTGAAGTTTCTTATGCCTTGAATCATTTTCCTGAATCTTTTCTGTACATTCTTGTTCACATTGTTCCCAAGGAATAGCGCCCAGACACGAACACAACACTCCAGTTCTGGCTGAACCAATGTTTAATATGCAAAAGTATGGAATTAAAAATTTAGACTTCTGGCTGTGATGAAAACAGAGAAATCATAACTTTATTACTTTTTTACTCATGTACCTACAGTTTCCTATATGCTATGCTCACCACATCTCAACCTGCCCTGCAATATTTCATGACTTCTGTGCAAATATGCCCAGCTTGTTCTGCTCTTTTACCCTCTTGAGAATTGTACGCTTTGGTTTATAATTCCTCTGCCCACCTCTTCCCAGCAAAAATATTGTTATAATTTTAATGCATTCAGTTTTAATTGTCACTTGTCCACATTCCATCAATCTGTCTACATCCTTTTGAAGTTTAGCACTATCCTACTCATGGTTTACGATACCTACAGGATTTGTGTGATTGGAAAATTGTGGAATTGGATAACAAACACTTAAGTCTACGTCATTGATTTTCCTTTTCTTTCACGGAATGAAGACATGGCTGGCTAGTCCATCATTTATTACCCATGCGTAATTGCCCAGAGGGCAGTTAAGAGCCAATCACATTGCTGTGGATCTGGAGTCATATATAGGCCAGACCAGGTAAGGAGTTTGTGATTCAGATGTGTTTATTTACTGACAATCGACAAATATATATTGTAAAAAGCTATGGTCTGACCGTGGTATTGTGAGGAGAGTTAATTATATGAATTCCTCTGTTTACATTTTACCACTTTATTTCCAATACGCAACATGTTGTCTAAAGTTTCTTTTTATTCAGAGGATGTAGCTGTCACTGCTGGGCCACCATTTATTGTCCATCCCTAGAAGCCCTTGAGAAGTTGATCAGCAACCCATCTGCTTTAGGTACACTCAGAATTCCATTATGGAAGGACTTCCAGGATTTTGCCCCAGCGACTCTGAAGAAACAGGAATGTATTTCCAAGTCAAGATAAGTGGCTTGGAGAGGAACTTTAAGATACTGGTCTTTCTATGTGTCTGCAACTACCTTTGTCCATCAAGTTGATAGTGGTTGTGGTCAGAGATAATGGGAACTGCAGATGCTGGAGAATCCAAGATAACAAAGTGTGAAGCTGGATGAACACAGCAGGCCAAGCAGCATCTCAGGAGCACAAAAGCTGACGTTTCAGGCCCAGACCCTCCTTCAGAGAGGAATATGTAGCCTTTGTAAATTTCTACAGTTCTATTTGTATGTAAATACAAAAACATGTTGAGGCAAGTTTGTATGGTTGGCAGTGATAATTTTAGTATTGATAATTAAAGCTCTATTATTTATTCCCCATAAGAGAATACAGAAAGAATATTTTCAGTTTTGAGAGATAAAGGTCATCAGGAAAATTATCACCAAGAAGTCAAAAATCAAGTTCAGAACAAAAGGTGATATTGATACGTGACCTTAATCATAATGAAAATACAAAGTGAACATTTTGAGTGCAAGAGACTTAAAATGGGACAAACTGTGAACTTTGTTTCTCTCTTCCCAGTCTCAGTCAGGCTTGTGGAGTTTCTTCAGTATTTTTGTCTTTAATGTAACAAGAATGTTGCCGAAACATTAACCAACCAATCGAACAGGAACAAATCCATGGGCACTTGCAGAGATTTGATTTAATTATAGAAAGCTTATTTGGAATTAGAAAAAGCAGGTTGTGTTTGACTAGTCTCATTGAATTATTGCAATAAGAGATATTTTGATGGAATTTTATTATTTCTATTCATGGATGTAGGCCAGCATTCTTTTCATATTTTCCCGGAGGGCAGTTATGTGCCAACCATATTGCTGTAGGTCGTGAGTCACATGTAGGCCCGACCAGGTAAGGACACCAGTTTCCTTACCTAAAGGACAATAGTGAACCAAATGGGTGCTTATGACAAGTAAGTGTTTAACTAATGACCAGTAGTCTAAATTTTTAATTCCATATTTTTGTTTTTATTCAAATCAAGCTTCTCAATGTAGTGGGATTCCAACCAAAGTCCCGAAGCTATTAGCTCTAGGTTCTCAATTACTAGTCCAGTAATGTGACCACTCTACAAATATCTCCCCTTACAGGAAATACAATGGATGTTGTCTCTGTGAAATTAAGGAAAATATTCTCAAAATAACACATGTAGGAAAAGCTAACAAAATGGATGCTTATGGAATGGAAGATAATCTTGGTAAACGATTGTCTCTCCGACTGAAGAGTGGTAAACAATGAATTCCCCATGTTGAGTCATCCTCCAGGAGAGAGAAACGTCTCAGGACACAGTTTTGATGTTCTCGGCAAGGAAAGCAGAAAGAAAGTGAGGAAGAACTTCTTTGCACAGTGTGTGGTGTTGGCCTAGAATTCTCTGCCTGTGAAACTAGTGAAAATGTAGACAAACAATGATTTCAGGAGGAATTTGGAATACCATTTGAGAAGGAACAGTGACTCAATGGTTAACACTGTTGCTTCACAGTGCCAGAGACCCAGGTTTGACTCCAGCTTCTGAAGAAGGGTCACCGGATCCAAAATATTAACTCTGCTTTCTCCTTCAGAGATGTTGCTGAGCTTTTCCAGCAACTTTGTTGTTAATTTTAGCTTTAGCAGACTGTCTGTGTGGAGTTTGTACGTTCTTCTCGTGTCAGTGTGGATTTTGTTCATGTGCTCCAGTTTCCTCCCACAGTCAGAAGTTGTGCAGGTTAGGTGAATTGGCTGTGCTAAATTAGGCTGTGGTTTGCCATGATGTGTAGGCTAGGTGAATTAACCATGGAAAATATGGGATTATGTGGTTAGGGTAGGGAGCTGCGCCTGAATGGGATGCTCTTCAGATGGTCAGTGCATTTTTGATGAGCTGAATGGCCTCTTACTACACTATAGGGATTGCATGATTTGGAATGGGCCAAGCTTGATTGCTCCACTGAGAACCAGCATGGTCTCAGCCTGAGCAATCTTCATTTACCACTTTACAGCTCAATGAATTTATGATATTTCAGCCAATTTGATTCCTACTAGTTGCCCAAAGATACCATGATTTAAAATAAATGATATCTTGAGGTTGGTTGGCTTGCCAAGCTGTTTGTTGTGTTGCAAATGATATCTGCCTGACTTATGTCAGGTTGGTGAACTTTACCCTGATTGCATATCAACAAGAATTAACTGCTTCAGTAAAGGGCAGCAAAAATAGGGAGGCGATAAAAATACTACAAGGGTTCGAATTCATTCATCAATTCTTTCTAATATACAAGGCAAGATTTATGTTCTTGGTCTTCCAACAACAGTCATCTTCTTGAAGTTCTATCCACAACTGTCAAAGAAATCTAGCAACAATCCCAGATGTCCTCTAGCAGTATAGACTACATTTATGTAAAACCAGTCCATCTGCAGATTTATGTGATAACTTCAGATGCTGGAGAAATGCAGCACCATATTTGAAAAAAAAACGAGAATGTCTTTGCAAAGGTTAAGTAGACAAACTTAGTGGTCTCTATTGAACAAGTTTTGAAATAATAAAATCAATATTATCTGTGCCTTCATTATTTTGCTTGGGAGACACACATTGTGTCAGAAGGAGGAACCACTCTCCATGACTCCCTCGTCTGCTCTACACTCCCCACCAGCCTCATCACCCCCTGGCACTTTTCCCTGCAACCGCAGGAAGTGCTACACCTGCCCTGTCACCGCCATCCCAGGCCCCAAGAAAACCTTCCACGTCAAACAGATATAATGGGAACTGCAGATGTGGAAGAATCTGAGATAACAAAGTGTGGAGCTGGATGAACATAACAGGCTGAGCAGCATCTTAGGACCACAAAAAGCTGATGTTTCGGGAAAGGTCTAGGTCCTTATCTCACATCAAATAGATGTTCATCTGCTAATTTGGTAGATTGTATCCGCTGTTCCCAATGTGGCCTCCTCTACGTCAGGGAAACCATGCGGAGGCTTAGAGACCCATGCTCCATTCGCAACAAACGACTGAATGTCCCAGTCGCAAAGCACTTCAACTCCCCCTCCCACTCCTTGGATGATATGTCCAGCCTGGGCCGCCTCCAGTGCCACTACGATGCCACCCAAAGGTTGCAGGAACAGCACCTCATATTTTGCTTGGGAAGCCTGGAGCCCAATGGCATCTCTGGTCTTCACAAGCTTCAAAATCTCCCCGCCCCAAACACATCCCAAAACCAGCCCAGCTCGTGCCCGCCTCCCGAACTTGTCCATCCGTTCAGCCACCTATCCAATCCTCCCATCTCAAGTCTCCCCCCTGTACCTCCTACCTACCAGCCTTATCCTGCCTCCTTGATCTGTCTGTCTTCCCTGGACTGACCAACCCCCACCCAAACTTCCCATCCACAACCACCTTTGCTGGCTCCCTCCCCACCTCCTTGACCTATGCATCTCCTCTCCACCTATCTGCTCCGTTATCTATCTTCCATCCACCTCCCCTTCTATCTCGACTTATTTCAGAACCCCCTTCCCCTCACCCATTTATGAAGGGTCCAGACCTGAAACATCAGCTTTCTTGCTTCTCTGATGCTGCTTGGCCTGCTGTGTTCATCCAGGTCTACACCTTGTTATTTCTTGTGTCGTAATACTCTTCTGTCAATTATAATTCCAATTCGTGTTATTATTTGTGATGTATCATTTTACATTCTGCCATCTGTCATTCAATTCTCTGCTCGAAAAAGACTTTTAACACTAAGGTGCTCAAAACACAACAAAATGTGAACTTGTGATATTCTAATGTAACCTCCGGATACAATGTATCATCCTCCGACACTTGCGCCATCTACAATCCGACCCCACCACCCAAGCTATTTTCCATCCCCACCCTTGTCTGCCTTCCGAGGAGACCACTCTCTCCGCGACTCCCTTGTCCGCTCCACACTCCCCTCCAACCCCACCACACCCAGCACCTTCCCCTGCAACCGCAGGAAGTTCTACACTTGCCCCCACACCACCTCCCGCACCCGTATCCCAGGCCCCAAGATGACCTTCCATATCAAGCAGATGTTCACCTGCACATCTGCCAATGTGGTATATTGTATCCATTGCACCCGGTGTGGCTTCCTCTACACTGGGGAAACCAAGCAGAGGCTTGGTGACCGCTTTGCAGAACACCTCCTCTTGGTTCGCAACAAACAACTGCACCTCCCAGCCACGAAACATTTCAACTCCCCCTCCCATTCCTTAGACGACATGTCCATCATGGGCCTCCTGCAGTGCCACAATGATGCCACGCGAAGGTTGCAAGAACAGCAACTCATATTCCGCTTGGGAACCCTGCAGCCTAATGGTATCAATGTGGACTTCACAAGCTTCATAATCTCCCTTCCCCCCACTGCATCCCAAAACCAGCCCAGCCTGTCTCCTCTTCCCTAACCTGTTCTTCCTCTCACCCATCCCTTCTTCCCACCTCAAGCCGCACCTCCATTTCCTACCTACCACCTCATCCCGCCTCCTTGACCTGTCCATCTTCCCTGGACTGACCTATCCCCTCCCTACCTCCTCAGCTATACTCTCCTCTCCACCTATCATCTTTTCTCTCCATCTTCGGTCCGCCTCTTCCCCCCCCGCCCACCCCCAAATCATTCCAGTTCCCCCTCCCCATCCCCCTCTCTAGGCCTGAAGCATCAGCTTTTGTGCTCCTGAGATGCTAGTTGGCCTGCTGTGTTCATCCAGCTCCACACTTTGTTATCTTATATTCTAATGTATCTTTACTTGCATTTAGTTAATTTTAGAGCCTATGCTGATTTTTCTTTTTTTTAATTTTAGCGTTTTGTTAATTTTGGCTCAGCTGTGTCAACTGAAAGCTTAAGTTGAAAATGGCCTTTAGATTGTTGGTAGCAGCCTGTGTTTAAAAAAGTATGGGAGAAGAAACAAGCTGCTACCTGTTTGTGAAGCTAGCCCTGGAAGTTAATTGCAAATTGCTTTTTGATCGAGAGATCTACAAACTCTCCAACAATGGGGAAGAATGGTATGTTTAAACAGAAAGCAGATTATTACTGATACATTGTGGAGCTGGAGGAACACAGCAGATCAGGCAGCATCAGAGGAGCAGGACAGTCAACATTTTGTGCCGAGACCCCCCTTCAGGATTCCTAATCCTGAAGAAGTGTCTCGGCACAATACATTGACTCTCCTGCTCCTCTGATGCTGACTGACCTGTGTGTTTCTCCAGCTTCACATTGTATCAACTCTGACTCCAACATCTGCAGTTCTTGCTATCTCCAAGTAGATCATAGGACATAAATGAGGTCAGGATCAGGGAACTCATTCCATCAAGTCTGGGAGAAACTTTATACTCAAGCATAAGATAGCAGATGTTGAATGTTAGCTGACCATGAAGGGGAGCTGGTCAGTCTTAGAGGGAGAGGTCAGAGTTTGAACCGGGGTTTGGATTGTGTTTTCAGTGAGGATGAGCTCCCTATCTAACCTCCCAATAGCAGATATTGGTGTTTCAGAGAGCAGAACAGAAGTTGTAAATGTCACTGACTTAGTGTGAGTGACCTGAAAAGATGGCTCCGATCGGCATCTTCAGAAAATTGAAAAATAAACTATCATCAATGCCTGTGAAACAACATAATGCAAAAACCATTTAAACAACCTGGCAAGTTTTATTATTTTCCATTATTTATTTATTATCTGTGCTTATTTGTATGTCATAAGACCATAAGACATAGGAATGGAAGTAAGGCCATTCGGCCTATCAAGTCCACTCCGCCATTTAAATCATGACTGATGGGCATTTCAACGCCACTTCCCTGCACTCTCCCCGTAGCCCTTGATTCCTTCTGAGATCAAGAATTTGTCGATCTCTGTCTTGAAGGCATCCAACGTCGTGGCCTCCGCTGCATTCTGCGGCAATGAATTCCACAAGCCCACCACACTCTGGCTGAAGAAATGTCATCTCATTTCAGTTTTAAATTTACCCCCTTTAATTTTAAGGCTGTGCCCACGGGTCCTAGTCTCCCTGCCTAACGGAAACAACTTCCTAGCATCACCCCTTCTAAACCATACATTATCTTGTAAGTTTCTATTAGATCTCCCCTCAACCTTCTAAACTCTAATGAGTACAATCACAAGATCCTTAGCTGTTCATCATACGTTAAGCCTACCATTCCAGGGATCATCCATGTGAATCTCTGCTGGACACGCTCCAGGGCTAGTATGTCCTTCCTGAGGTGTGGGGCCCAAAATTGGACACAGTATTCTAAATGGGTCCTAACTAGAGCCTTATAAAGCCTCAGAAGCACATTGCTGCTTTTATATTCCAATCCTCTTGAGATAAATGACAACATTACATTCACTTTCTTAATTACGGACTCTACCTGCAAGTTAACCTTTAGAGAATCCTGGACCAACACTCCCAGATCCATTTGCAAATTTTCTCACCATTTAGAAAATAGTCCATGCCTGTATTCTTTTTTCCAAAGTGCAAAACCTCACATTTACTCACATTGAATTCCATCAGCCATTTCCTGGACCACTCTCCTAAACTGTCTAAATCTTTCTGCAGCTTCCCCACTTCCTCAGTACTACCTGCCTGTCCACCAATCTTCGTAACATCAGCAAACTTCGCCAGAATACCCCCAGTCCCTTCATCCAGATCATTCATATATAAGGTGAATGGCTGTGGCCCCAACACTGAACCCTGCGGGACACCAGTCGTCACTGGTTGCCATTCCGAAAAAGAGCCTTTTATGCCAACTCTCTGCCTTCTGTCAGACAGCCAATCCTCAATCCAAGCCAGTAGCTCACCTCGAACACCATGGGCCCTCACCTTGCTCAGCAGCCTCCCGTGAGGCACTGTATCAAAGGCCTTTTGGAAGTCTAGATAACATCTGCTGGGGTTCCCCGGTCTAACATACTTGTTATGTCTTCAAAGAATTCTAACAGGTTTGTCAGGCATGACCTCCCCTTAATAAATCCATGCTGACTTGTTTTAATCTGACCCTGCACTACCAGGAATTTAGAAATCTCATCCTTGACAAAGGATTCTAGAATTTTACCAACTATCGAGGTTAGGCTAATCGGCCTATAATTTTCCATCTTTTGCCTTGATCCTTTCTTAAACAAGGGAGTTACAACAGCAATTTTCCAATCATCTGGGACTTTCCCTGACTCCAGTGACTTTTGAAAGATCACGACCAAAGCCTCCGCTATTTCCTCAGCCACCTCCCTCAGAACTCTAGCATGTAGCCCATCGGGGCCAGGACATTTATCAATTTTTAGACCCTTTAGCTTTTCTAGCACTTTCTCTTTGGTAATGCCTACCGTACTCAACTCTACCCCCTGATTCTCCCTAATTGTTGGCATACTACTCATGTCTTCCACTGTGAAGACTGACGCAAAGTACTCAAGTTCTTCAGCTATTCCCTTATCTCCCATCACTAGCCTTCCAGCATCAATTTGGAGCGGCCCAATGTCTACTTTTGCCTCTCGTTTGTTTCTATTGTATTGAAAGAGGCTTTTACTATCATTTCTAATATTACTAGCTAGCCTACCTTCATATTTGATCCTCTCCTTCCTTATTGCTCTCTTCATTGTCCTCTGTTTTTGTAGCCTTCCCAATCTTCTGATATCCCAGTGCTCTTGGCCACTTTATAGGCTGTCTCTTTTTCTTTGATATATTTCCTGACTTCCTTCGTCAGCCATGGCTGTCTAATCCCACCCTGGATAATCCTGCTTTTCTTTGGGATGAACCTCTGTACTGTGTCCTCAATTACACCCAGAAACTCCTGCCATTGTTGGTCTGCTATCTTCCCCGCTAGGCTCTGCTTCCAGTCGATTTTCGTCAATTCCTCTCTCATGCCGCTGTAATTTCCTTTATTTAACTGTAACACTATTACATCTGATTTTGCCTTCTCCTTTCAAACTGCAGACTGAACTCTACCATATTATGATCGCTGCCTCCTAAGTGTTCCCTCACTTTAAGGTCTTTTATAAAGTCTGGCTCATTACATAGCACTAAGTCCAGAATAGCCTGCTCCCTTGTGGGCTCCATCACAAGCTGTTCCTAAAAGCCATCCTGCAAACATTCCATGAATTCTCTTTCTTTGGATCCACCGGCAACATTATTCACCAATCCACCTGCATATTGAAGTCTTTTGTATGAATGGGGCTAAACGAAGGTTTTCTGTTTTTAAACATAGATGATCGGTTGAATTACTTTGTTTAATTTTGATCTATTAAAGTTTATGTATCATTAATACATTGTTGAATCATTTGTTTAATTTAAAATCTGGACTCTAGAATTTATTGTTTACAGATTCTGGAATTGGTTATTTAAGAAGTCTGGTGAGAACAATTAAGGTCAACTTTGAAGGACTTGGAAGATTTTAATCTTACCATGTTGCAAATGCAGTGATAGGGTGATTTGGTTCAGCACTCAGTCTCCATGTCATAACTGTTCGTATAATTTACAAAACACTGGAATCAGTAGAACATAATGTGAGCAAAGGCATCTTTGCTACTGTGCAACGGGCATTGAACTGTGGAGATCAATTCATTTGAGAGAAATTTGGATAATGGACTCATCCATGGCTTGCTCGCAAGCAATAGGATAGAAAGTGGAATAACTAACTATTATTTTAACATATAGCTGTCTAAGTTTTATGTTCATTATTTTTCTTTTACAAGATGTGTTTGTTAAAACTAGTTTTATAGAATTTCAGTGGGAAACCTTTTTAAAATTGTAGGCTGTGCACATAGTTGTACACTTTGAATAGCACTTAGTAAGATTGATCTACCTTTGGCCTGGATTTTATTAGTTTTATCCATAACACATGTTTTGGTGATGTATTGGTGAACCCGCTGTGTGCTTGCCTCATGACTAGTCATTCATCTTGTCCATTTTCCTTCCTGTTTGTACTAACTGTCATGAAATTTATGAAGTGGTGTTTTGTTTTTAATTTTGTGGGAAGATAAATTTACTGGGCTGGGTTCAAGGCACAGTTTCTGTTAAAAGTAACAAACCGGGTCAAAACAGATCACAGCATTTGCCATTTACAACCATGGTGAAATTTTCATGCATTTTATTTCTGTCACTTTATCCAACCTTGTTCTGAACATCATCGCCTGTTTCTGCCATTTCATGCATATGCAGTAATCCATTGAAGGCTTATTGTTCCAAAGCAACAGTGTGACAATATGCAATGTGTGATCAGAATGTATTTGAGAAATTGCAAAATAATCTTCGTATTTACCATTTAAATGAAGAATGAACCAATTGGCAATGAAACTGCTTCTGACCATCTGTTTGTGTATGTAAGCAGCACTGTAACTGCAACTATGTTGGTGTTGGAGAATCTGCATATTAATTGCATATTCACTTCAAATTTTCCATCAAAGTGAAAATTCAGGGCCGTTTTATTTTTAGTTTTGAAAGCAGCAGTTTAAGTATTTCCATTTTGGTTTGTTTTACTGCCAGTAATTTGAAATGTAGGACGTCTTTTTTCCACTGGATGAGTTTCTTCAGTATCAATTCTTTATCCTAGGTACTGGAAACCTCTGCAATCATATTCTGCTCCGCGTGATGCTTGAGTGTTACCTCAGAAATGGTTTGACTCGTTGAGTAAGAGTTAAGACAATTAGTTCAGCCACAGGGATTAGAAACCTAAAAAATTGAGCAGAGAAGGCATTTTGTGAAATCTGACGTGAGTTAAATAAGTCTCCACGTATTTCAATCTCCATCTTTTAAACAATGGGCCAACTCTTCTGCTTTTCTTCTTTGATCTGAACGTTCTTCTTCTCTGCATTTGGGCAATTAATAGTTTCAGATGCAGTGAGAATGAGCACAGAGAGTCTGCATTTCTGTGGCTCTGTCCAGGGAATTCATTGGGCTTCCACCTTGCCTATTGCAATTGCAGACCTAAGTTGTATGACTATAGCAGGAGAGAGTATGGGTACCTGAAGGAACATCATTGCAAATGTTTATTGGATTTAAGGGCTCTTCAGGTTCCTTATGGTAGGCCAAGGATGAAGCAAGGAAGTCAATAAACTAAATTACTCTGTGGTATCATTGTTGCTGGATAGCCAGCAACAATCAGAAGGGTACGCCAACCAGTCATAATACTACAGACTTGAGGTCTGCAGCTGCATTTTTGTTTCTTGTACGGTTTGGAGATAGAAGCTTTAAATAAGCAGTGATCTAGGCCTCTCGGATGCACTGCATCTGTTCAATTCGTCCTGATGAAAAGCAACATGCAGAGTAACTTTCTTCCTTCTCCTGTGTTCTTGTCATCACCTTTTGAGCAAAAGATTCTCTCCTGTCTCTGCAGGTTGTGCCTTTATTATATGTTGATTGTAGTTATACCTTTCATCGTTCTTGTTCATAATTACATCATTAACATTCAATAATAGTTACATCTATCAACTTTTGGCTATTTTGTTGATAGTTCTAGCCCGAGTTAGAGGAGAATCAGTTGTGAGGCTGAAATGTTCATTTCACTAAATTGGCATTAAAAGACCAGTGCCTGTTTCTACTTTTTTAAATCATGTGTAGTCTGCTCTGCTCTTTCAGGTTATAGGTAATTTTTATTTCCTCTCCTTTTGTAAAATAAAATGTTGTTCAGTCATTCATCTGCGCAGTTCTTCTCATTTGACCACTCCTTGCTTTCAACATTTAGCAATCAACTCAGAATATTTCTGTAGTTTAAATCAGTTGTAGAACAGGGTTTTTCTTTTGTTTTTCACACGGCCTACTCTGATTCCCCAAACTCTATATGATTGCCCTGAGCATTTGTTCTGTTCACATTGAAGCAACACTTGCATCTTGACAGGTCCTCAAGTTCAGTGTTACTCTGTAGTTTCCTTCCCAACCAGTAAATCAGCTAGGGGAGGCAATGGCCAAGTGGTATGATCACTTGACTGTTAGTCCTATGATCCAGGTCATGTTTTGAAGACCTAGCTTCAAATATCACTGATAACAAAGTGTGAAGCGAGATGAACACAGCAGGCCAAGCAGCATCTCAGGAGCACAAAAGCTGATGTTTCGGGCCTAGACCCGTCATCAGAGAGGGGGATAGGGTGAGGGAACTGGAATAAATAGGGAGAGGGGGGAGGCGGACCGAAGATGGAGAGAAAAGATGATAGGTGGAGAGGTAGAAAGGGGATAGGTCAGTCCAGGGAAGACGGACAGGTCAAGGAGGCGGGTTGAGGTGGTAGGTAGGAAATGGAGGTGCGGCTTGAGGTGGGAGGAAGGGGTGGGTGAGAGGAAGAACAGGTTAGGGACGCAGAGACAGGCTGGGCTGGTTTTGGGATGCAGTGTGGGGAGGGGTCGAGCTGGGCTGGTTTTGGGATGCAGTGGGGGAAGGGGAGATTTTGAAGCTTGTGAAGTCTACATTGATAGCATTGGGCTGCAGGGTTCCCAAGCGGAATATGAGTTGCTATTCTTGCAACCTTCAGATGGCATCATTGTGGCACTGCAGGAGGCCCATGATGGGCATGTCGTCTCAGGAATGGGAGGGGGAGTTAAAATGGTTCACGACTGGGAGGTGCAGTTGTTTGTTGCGAACCGAGCGGAGGTGTTCTGCAAAGCGATCCCCAAGCCTCCGCTTGGTTTCCCCAGTGTAGAGGAAGCCACACCGGGTGCAATGGATACAATATACCACATTGGCAGATGTGCAGGTGAAATGGAAGGTCATCTTGCAGCCTGGGATAGGGGTGAGGGAGGTGGTGTGGGGGCAAGTGTAGCATGTCCTGCGGTTGCAGGGGAAGCTACTGAGTGTGGTGGGGTTGGAGGGGAGTGTGGAGCAGACAAGGCAGTCACGGAGAGAGTGGTCTCTCTGGAAGGCAGACAAGGGTGGGGTTGGAAAAATGTCTTGGGTGGTGGGGTCAGATTGTAGATGGCGCAAGTGTCGGAAGAAGATATTTCGTATCCAGAGGTTGGCGGGGTGGTGTGTGAGAACGAGGGGATCCTCTTTGGGCGGTTGTGGCGAGGGCGGGGTGTGAGGGATGTATTGCAGGAAATGCAGGAGACGCGGTCAAGGGCATTCTCTAACACTTTCGGGGGGGAAGTTGCAGTCCTTTAAGAACGTGGACATCTGGGATGTGCGGGAGTGGAATGCTTCATCCTGGGAGCGGATGTGGTGGAGGCGGAGGAATTGGGAATAGGGGTTGGAATTTTTGCAGGAGGGTGGGTGGGAGGAGCTGTATTCTAGGTCGCTGTGGGAGTCAGTGGGCTGGAAATGGACATCAGTTTCTAGCTGGTTGCCTGAGGTGGAGACTGAGAAGTCCAGGAAGGTGAGGGTGTGTTGGAGATGGCCCAGGTGAACTTGAGGTTCGGGTGGAAGGTGTTGGTGAGGAGGATGAACGGTTCGAGCTCCTCTGAGGAGCAAGAGGCGGCGCCGATACAGTCATCAATGTAACAGAGGAAGAGGTGGGGTTTGGGGCCTGTGTAGGTGCGGAAGAGGGACTGTTCCACGTAACCT
Source organism: Stegostoma tigrinum (assembly GCF_030684315.1). NCBI lineage: Eukaryota > Metazoa > Chordata > Chondrichthyes > Orectolobiformes > Stegostomatidae > Stegostoma > Stegostoma tigrinum. Next base: position 44,184,593 of record NC_081356.1, on the reverse strand, counting down.
ACAAAGAGGCAGGCATAGCTTGGGCCCATGCAGGTACCCAAGCCCACCCCCTTTGTCTGTAGAAAGTGGGAGGAATCGAAAGAGAAGTTGTTGAGGGTGAGGATGAGTTCGGCTCGGCGGAAGGGGATTGGTCGGGCCTGCGTGACAGGAAGAAGCGGAGGGCCTTGAGGCCATCTGCATGAGGAATACAGGTGTACAGGGACTGGACGTCTATGGTGAAAATGTGGTGTTGGGGGCCAGGGAATTGGAAGTCCTGGAGGAGGTGGAGGGTGTGGGTGGTGTCACGGACGTAGGTAGGGAGTTCCTGGACCAAAGGGGAGAAAATGGAGTCCAGATAAGTGGAGATGAGTTCGGTGGGGCAGGAACAGTCTGAGACAATGGGTTGACCAGGGCAGGCAGGTTTGTGGATTTTGGGAAGGAGATAAAAACGGGCCGTGCAGGGTTGGGGAACAAAGAGGTTGGAGGCTGTGGGTGGGATCCCCTGAGGTGATGAGGTCATGGATGGTGCTCGAGGGTGGGGTCATGATCTAGGGGGTGGTAGGAGGAGGTGTCGGAGAGTTGGCATTTGGCCTCGGCGATGTCGAGGTCAGTGCGCCATACTACCGCTGCGCCACCCTTGTCTGCAGGTTTGATGGTGAGATAGGGGTTGGAGCGGAGGGCTACCTGTACTGCGGGGGAGAGATTGGAGTGGGTGAGAGGGGTGGAGAGGATGAAGTGGTTGATGTCTCGACTGCAGTTGGAGATGAAGAGGTTGAGGGTGGGTAGGAGGCCTGGGGGTAGTGTCCAGGAAGAGGACTTGTGTTGGAGGAGGGTGAAGGGGTCAGTGGAGGGAGGGTTAGGCTCCCGGTTAAAGAAGTAAGCGTGGAGGCGAAGGCGGTGGAAAAACTGCTCGATCTCCAAACGTGACTGGTATTCGTTGATGTGTGGGTGGAGGGAGACAAACGTGAGTCCCTTGCTTAGGACTGAACGTTCGTCCTCAGTCAGTGGGAGGTCTGGGGGAATGGTGAAGATGCTCTGGGGTTGCTGGTTGTGGGGGGAGCGATGTGGTTGTCGGCTCTGGGCGGGGTTCTGTCGGCGGTGGGAGGAGCAGAGTGGGCGGCAGCAGCAGCGGTGACGGAGATGTTTGTGGTGTTGGTGGTGGAGGTGGTGACTGCTGAAGCAGTTGCATTTGCGGTCCCGGAAATGGTGTGCCCGGCGGTGGCGGATGTGACGTCATCGGTGGGGTCACCGGCCGTGTCTTCATGGTCAATGGCAGCGGGTGCACGGTGCGGGAGGGGCAGGGACAGGCTCGGGATTTGGGAGGAGCAGGAATCTTTTTTAAGGTGGCAGGAGCCAGTGAGTTTGTTGTACTTAACGATTTTTGGTGTCCAGTAAAGCTGAGTGGAACTGGGTGTTGAGTCTGTGGATCCTGAGGGGGATTAAAAACCAGGAGAGGTCCTTTGCAGGTCTGAGAGAGGTAGGGTCTGAGCTGGGGCAGGGTGGATTGCAGTGCCTGGAGATGCCGGCGCATTGCTGCAAGTGTTTGTTTCAGGACTCGCAGGGGGAAACGCTTCTGAAGGGTCTGAATGTTCTGGGTGCAGAGGTGGTCACGATTGGGGCCAAATTGGGAAGGCTTGAATGTAGACTGTAGTCCATTGGGGATGATCCAGTTCCGTAGGCAGGTGCTGAGGGAGGTGATGTGACTGTGGTACCTGGTTTGCTTCAGGACATGGTCGAGCAGTTTCAAGGCTGAAGAGATTACAAGAGAGTTGCAGTGGGAGAGAGATTCCCTGAGGTTGGTCCGGAGGGAGGAGGGTAAGTTCTTCAGGCTAGGCATCCCTGGAAGAGACTTTGCAGTGCAGTTAAAATTGTATCATCGATAATGGGAAATGCAGATGCTGGAGAATCCAAGATAACGAAGTATGAAGCTGGATGAACACAAGAGGCCAAGCAGCATCTCAGGAGCCCCAATTCCTCCGCCTCTGTCGCATCTGCTCCCAGGATGAGGCATGACACTCCCGCACATCCCAGATGTCCACGTCCTTCAAGGACCGCAACTTTCCCCCCGCAGTGGTCGAGAACACCCTTGACCATGTTTCCCGCATTTCCCGCAACACATCCCTCACACCCCGCCCCCTCCACAACTGCCCCAAGAGAATCCCCCTCATTCTCACATACCACCCCACCAACCTCTGGATACAACGCATCATCCTCTGACGCTTCCGCCATCTACAATCCGACCCCACCACCCAAGCTATTTTTCCGTCCCCACCCTTGTCTGCCTTCCAAGGAGACCACTCTCTCCGCGACTCCCTTGTCTGCTCCACACTCCCCTCCAACCCCACCACACCGGGCACCTTCCCCTGCAACCACAGGTGCTACACTTGCCCCCACACCTCCCTCACCCCTATCCCAGGCCCCAAGATGACCTTCCATATCAAGCAGATGTTCACCTGCACATCTGCCAATGTGGTATATTGTATCCATTGTACCCGGTGTGGCTTCCTCTACATTGGGGAAACGAAGCAGAGGTTTGGGGATTGCTTTGCAGAACACCTCCGCTTGGTTCACAACAAGCAACTGCACCTCCCAGTCACGAACCATTTCAACTACCCCTCCCATTCCTTAGACGACATGTCCATCGTGGGCCTCCTGCAGTGCCACAATGATGCCACCCGAAGGTTGCAAGAACAGCAACTCATATTCCGCTTGGGAACCCTGCAGCCCAATGCTATCAATGTAGACTTCACAAGCTTCAAAATCTCCCCTTCCCCCACTGCATCCCAAAACCAGCCCAGTTTTTCCCCTCCCCCCACTGCATCACAAAACCAGCCCAGTTGTTCCCCTCCCCCCACTGCATCCCAAAACCAGCCCAGCCTGTTTCCGCCTCCCTAACCAGTTCTTTCTCTCATCCATTGTTAGCACTGGCACAGTTGAGGCTGATGATGTTCCAACCCACTGACTTGGCAGACTGCACCCGATTGTGTGGAGATGGTAATTCCAGCAGCATCCACGTAATTGGTTGCTGCCCAAATGATGACTGACAGCTCAAGGAGGCTCAACTTCTTCCCCATCTGCCTTTTTTAGGATTAGCAGTAAGACTGCTGCCTACACTGTAGAATTTAGCCCGTCATCTACTACAATGATTTGTTTCCAGTTATCTCTCTTTGTTTATAATCATGCTATAATCAATTGGCACCATTCATAGTGCCATTATCTGCTGACAAGCTTGTTTCACTTGTTTTTTTGACTGGAAGCAGTTCCTCTGACAAGACAAGCAGACTCCATTCTCCACATGTGGTCCACTCTGAGCTTTGCAGTGTCTTGGTGACGAATGGCTAGCCTTTGTGTAGGAATTTTCCTGATTCAAATCCCTTCCTTTGACAGTTTACAGGTCTGGCTGCACCTCCAGGCCAACGATAGCCCACCAAATCAATACCCTCTACTTCTGCTATCTACATTTGTGTTTCTTCTCTCCTAGTCTTGATGAGTGTTTTAAATTTTTGTTTCCTTTAGCAATGTTTAAGTTCTGTGCTGCCATGAGCTTTCATTTCTGTTACCATTTTGTTTTCAATAGGCACCTTAGTTTGCCTATTGAGGTAATTTCCTGATAACAAATGGCTTCAAGAAAGCTTCATCCTGAAGATATAAAATTAGTTCTGTAATGCAATATTTACTCTGATTTGTACTCATATCCAGTTAACCTTTTTAATTCACTGTAAATGTCAAGCTGGACATTAGTGTTGATCTGTATGCAATGTAGTGGTGATCATGTTTGTGATAAGAGGCTGTAATAATCACACTACATACCCCAAATTGCTTGAGTTACCATGTATTATGAAGAGGAAGTCAAGGTCCACTGATAATTAAAATTGAAACACAAGTTCCCAATCTGTTATGGCAGGAGTAAACTTCCCCTTCTAATAATTAAACCCCAAACACCCAGGCCTTGCCTTATAATCTGTTAAAAAGAATGGTTCAATGAAAGAAAATGCCTGACATCCACCTTATAGGGACAAAGTAACAATTTATCTATTTATTTAACTCTAACAGTGAACCAATTTAACATAATTACTAACAAGCCAAACAATTCCCCCCCTAACCACTATGTCTTCCCTAACTGAACTAAATTCTACTGGTACGCTGTTCCAATAAGCACAAGTCCCACTTACATCAATGCTTGTAATCAGAAAAATAAAAGTTAGTCTCTCAAAGCCTGCATGCCTGCCTTCTGCTGTTCTCAAGTCAAAGTGTTTTCTTCTGCTGATCTGGCTGTCAGGATTGTTTTCTCTGCAAATTCTTCTGTGAGGACTCTTATCTAGAAGTGCCAAGGTACGTTTTTTGGATAGATGGTGCTTTCTTAGAAAGCTTAGCGATGTCATGTGAGAGCTTGAAGCTTATTTCTCAGACGGTGGTTCACTCTCGCACAGATTTTCAAAAACCCTTTGCTTATCTACCTTGGATGACGCATCAATTTTCTTACAATAGCATTGGCCCAAGGTTGTCAAAACCATCAGAATTAAATTCAATTTGCTTTTAATGACTAAATGCTCAGTTTAAGTTAATTGGCTGATTCCAGCTAGTTGCCAAAACAGCAAAACAAACCTAAGGTTTCTAATCACACAGTCAATGAATATATGTTTCAATATCAGAACTGGCTGTGCATCTGCAGTGGCTTGCAGACATTTTCTGATTAAATCTTCAAGCTTAGAAAAGCACTTTACCTCTTAGACACCACACACTCTTTCCACCTATCATTTCTACCAACAAATTCTAGCTTCCTGCCTTCCAATTCATGAGAACTCTGCACAACTTCCTAACACCATGGATGAGAATTACTTGTTTGATCTGAATGTCCCAGTGCATGGATAATGGAAAATAATGTATCATTTTGATTAATCATCTTTTTTGCACATACTGTAGGATAAAACTGAATCTAGGGAAGAAACCTGAACTTCAGTAATCCTAATAGAAGTGTGCAAAGATGTTGAAGTCAGATAAGGTGAAAAGATAGTTGTGGGGATTGTTGAATTACTGTGCCGAATGTTAGAAGCCACCCGTAGGCAAGATAATAGGCAGATGGACCTGTAAATGAGGATGGCATGTTACTGGCGGCTGTCAACCACTAACCACACCTCCATATGATTTAGAGATTGCTGAGGGATTTTATGTGGTAGTGGGTAGGTGAGTCACTGCCTGTGATCCATGTGAAATACATAAGATTCCAATTAATACTCTATTAAGGCTGTTGTCTTAACATCACTCTGATATCTCAGTCATTGTACGAGGCCAGTGGCCAATGTGTAACCTAAAAGATTTATTGCTGTGTATTGCTGCTCCATGAAAGTGGGTTGGGATCTTAGCTCCTTCTCAACCACTCTGTGCCATAAGGAACCCCTCTCCCTCTGCAGAGTTGTGCTTCATGTTGAGCTGAGAATTCTAAGTAAAATTTCTTCCTGAAGATATGCAAAAGGTTTTATCTCCTAGTTATTGAAAGGCCATTGCACAAACCATGGAAATGCAAGCCTGCCCTGGTGAGTAATCTAGCTTATTGTGCTCAGGTATGGGAGTTGAGTTTTTGTTTCTAATTGGTTATGGGTATCAAAGACCAATAAAACAAAAACTGGGCTAGATTATAATATGGTAGGTCAGGGCCAGGGCTTAGTAATTGATTCTGTGTCCGTCAGGCAATGAATCTCATGGTGTTGTGACCTCCATCCCTTTGGATATGGAGCTTGTGTCTCCAAAAGTGGTCTTTCAGGTAGACAGCTTATAAATCATTAGCCTCAACAGCTCCAAGGGGACCAGTGACCATGGTTGGAACTCCACTCCACCAGGATCAACATCATGGATTTTTACCCTGAATCCAGGACATTGTTGGTCAAGTTTACTGGAACTAGTCAGCTGGAGATATAAATTCTCTCCGTGGACCGTTGGGTCACCCTGATCCCATAACAATGTCCCTAGCTTTTAGGAGAAGATCTCCTTTTGTGGAAGTGGCCCCCCATCCTAGTTAGACATTGTCAGGAAAACATTGAACATTTCATTCCCTCCAGATTCCACTTTTCACGTCTCCTCGGCCATAATAAATTCCACCCACTGTATGCGTCTTCAATGTTGCCTTGATCACCAAACAATCATTTGCATTGGATTGCTTCAGTGGACATCAAAAATGCAGGAAGAGGGATCTACAAATGTACATCATAGAGTCAAAACTTTTCACTAGGATTACAAGATAAAAATGGAAAAAACAATAATGTCCACCTGAACATGTGTTAACTCAAAAAAGAGTTGGGGAGCTGGTAGCAATGTGGTGACATCATGGACTTGTAATCCAAAGGCCTGACATTTGCTCTGGGTTCAGCTGTTGAATTAAATATTTTAATAAATCTGGAATTACGTTGAGCCTCTGTAATGGCAATTGTTAGAAATATAGTTGATTGCCCTAAGAACCTACCTACTTCAAGAATGTTCTTCGGAAAATGAATCTGTCCTTTACTGGTCTGGTTGACGTGTGAATGCAGACCCAGAGCAATGTGTGAAATATTTCCAGAGTCCAGTATCCTGTGACTACATCACCCCTTATTGTTCACTCTGACAAGAAACAATGATCTCTAAGTAGCTCACCTCTTGTACCCAGAATATCTCAGAAGAAATCCATTCTCTTCTTCAGGCGGTAAAGGTATTCCGGCAGTAACATCAGCTGTGGCCATCTCAGATTCTGCGATATCTTCAATGCTTGACTGAGAGGGAGAACCCACAGCTTCCAGAACAGTTGGAAAGGCTGTCGAGGAGCCAGGCATGTTTTGCATCTGCAATGTTTGCAAGTTTGTAGCTTCCGTATGGTCCACATGCTTATTTACGACTGTCACCCCTCCCTGAACTTTATACATCATTGGACCTGACCTCTCACGAATATGCCGGGACATTCCCATGGTTCCTACACCAAATTTCATTACCTGAAGTAAACCGTCCCCCTCGCTTAGCGGAGTCTACTGTCCGGCATTGGGATTCCTAATGCTATTTCACCACCCGGCTCCCCCAGGTCTGGGAAGATTAGGTTTAGTCAGGTGTGGAGTCTTCTGCCCATTAGTAACTCTGCTGGAGCAATCCCTATAGTTGCATGAGGGTTGGTCCTATAATCAAACAGGAACCGGGAAAGTTTGATATCTAGTGAAGATACAGGCTGTTTCTTTAAGCCTGCGTTGAAAGTTTGGATTGCTCAGTTTACCTGAGTATTGGATGATGGCTGGTATGGAGCTGTCCTTATATGTCAAATACCATTTGAATTCAGGAAATACTCAAATTCCATGCTGATGTACAATGGTCTGTAATCTGTGACCAACACTTAGGGGACCCTGTGTTGTGCAAAAGATGCACGTGGATTTTCTATCATCGTCATCCCTGTGTTTGACAAATGAACTCTAAAAAAATGTCCAGCCACTTTGAGTGAGTATCCACAATGACTAAACATTGAACCCATGAAAGGACCTGAATTATTAACATGTAAACAAGTTGAGAGTTTGCCTAGCTATTCCTATGAATGTGGGGGAGCTGCTGGCTGTACTTTTTATCCTGTTGGCACTCTGGGGACAGCCTGAAAACACTGGTATGTCTGCATCCAATCCTGGTCATCAGACATAACTACTTGCCAATATCTTCATTCTGAAAACCCCTGGATGATTCGAGATGAGTTCAACCAGTATTTGGCAGTGATCTTTGCTCAAGGCAATCACTCTTGGTCCTCATAATGATATGCCATCCTCTGCTATGATCTGGTGTCTCTGGGTCCAGAAGCGTGTTGTTTCTGGTTGCGATGACCCTTTAGCCTTCCCCATCGCCATCAGCTAGTCCAGTTTTACCAGGACCTGATCTTTCTGCATCCAAAATCTGATATTGTCATTTATTTCTGGAAATGTGTCCAGAAAATTGAAAACCATCACTGCCTCTTCCAGTGGTGGTACCCCACTGGCGGTGTTGTTGCAAACAGGATGCAGCACAATGCATCCGCATTTGCTACCTTGCCTTCTGGACAGTGTTCAAAATTGTAATTATATGCACTTTGTAATCAAGCCCACCTCTGAATTTGGCCTGAAGCTATTGGCAGCACTGCCTTGCCCTCTTTAAGTCGATGTCAGGGGTTTATGCTCCATTTTTCTGATATACTTGCATCTGTAAAGGTATTTCTGATTCAAAATATAACCACCAAGCTTTCTTCACTATCTGGGTGTATTTGTGCTCTGTATTAGCCAAAGTCCCAGATGATTACCCAATTGGGCATTCCTCCATTGTGCCTCCTATGAGCTAATACTGCCCCAGTATGCAATATTGAGGTACTGTTTGTCAATATCAGATCTCGCTTGGCGTCATCATGTGTCAACACTTTAGAGGATATTAGCTGTTCCTTCATTCCCCTGAAAACTATGACTTGGCTACGTGACCCTGTCCAAGACTGACCATTTTGTGACTTAATGCAAAGGTGTTGTGTTGGAGGTCAGGGTTTCTCTGAACTTTCCGGAATAATAATTCACTAGCCCAAGGAAAGACTTCAGCTCCAGTACAGACATGGGAGTTGAGGCAAATTTGATTGCCCTCACTTTATCTTCCAATGGGTGTAAACTGGTCTAGTTGACTTGACAGCACAGCACGTCATTTGGCATGCCTGGAACACAGGTTTTTCCTTTCTCCTACCTGGGAGAAATTTCTAAGGACTATATCCAAGTTCCCTTAGTGCTCCTTATTGATCTTCCCTATTATTAGTACATCAACTAGATAAATGACGACCTGGGGTAGACCTTGTAAAATGTTCTCCACCATCTGCTGAAAAATTGCACAGGCTGACGATACCCTAAATGGCAGTGTCATATATTGGCACAAATCATTTTTGGGTATTAATGGTAGCATATTTCTGGGAATACTCATCTAATCACAACTGCAAATACACATGTCTCATGTCCAGCTTCGTGACGGACAGATCTCCCTCCAGCCAGCTTTGCGTATATATCCTGCATGCAAGGAATTGGGGGTATGTATCTAGCTGCAAAAAGTGGTTTACTGTTTACTTAAAATCCCCACAAAAAGACAAATGTCAGGCTTTCTAATCTGCATGACTGGTACTGCCCTTCCTGCAAACTGGCCTGGTTTGATGATTTCTTTGCTTTCAGCCTTCTGATTTCTGCCTCTACTTTTTGCCCAAAAGGTAAATGGCCCTGCGTGGGCTCTGCAGAATTGTGGAATTGCTTCCTGGCCAACATGCAAGGTGACCTTGGCTCCTCTGATAGTCCCTTGACCTTCCTGCAAAATGTCCAGTTATTTATTAGGATTACACTCAGGCAGCCATTTTCAAATCAAAAAATGAACCCATCAAAGTGAATCTTTCTCAACCAATTCCCACCCATCAAGCTTGGGCTCGAGTCTTTTATTACAATCAGTGGTAACTGAACCAGTTGCTTCTCATAAAAGACCAAAACCAAAGTTACACACTTAATCTGTTACGGTCCCCTGGAACAGGTTCTCAGTCTGGCTGAGGTCTTGCGCAAACTTAATGGTTGGAGCCCAGAAAGAATTTCTTTAAAAATTGGTTCTGCAATCACTAAAACAGCAGCGCTGCTAGCAACCACCATTAGAACTGGATGACTGTTTAACCAGATGTTTATTTTGATTGTTTTTGATTTAGATACTACTGAGCAATCTAACTGTTCCAAACCAGATATAGGTCGACGTTCCAGGGTGTGCACTCTCCTGGATACTGACTTATCTGTTCTCTTACTCAATTTAGGTCTGGTAGGACTCTTCTGCTGTCTCAAGTCAGCATACTGGCAGGAAATACAATGACTTGTCATTGCAGATTGTGAATAAAATTTTAACCATTTGGCTGAGGCTTGGATTTGTTTTGGAGTTTTGCTGCAGGCTGGCTGAGAGTCTGCCTCTTCAGGGTATGTTCTGAGTGAGGCTATGCAATTGCATTCACTCAAGTGATGCTCCTCATCTTGGTCAGACTGGCAATGTTGTTCACTTCCGTCAGAATACCCTGCAAGTCATATGCTCCACTTGCTGCGTTTTTCAATCATAAAGTCAGTTGTCATGTCCGTTTGAAGTCCAATTAGCAGCCAACAGGCATTTTGCATGATTACATCAGTAATCCCACAGCCCAAATGGTGTCTCAGCTTCTAATTAAGGATTAATCCAAAATCACATGTCTTTGCCAGTCATCTTAACCGAGTCAAAAATCACGACGTGTTCCCCTATTTCTTGAACTGCAACTGAAATCAATAGCGCCTCAGAATTAGAGAAGGCTTAGGATTGTAATATCCCTTAACCAAATCCATCAATTATTGAAAGATTTTAGTATCTGGTCCCTTAGGGAAAGTTAGGCAACCAACCAAAAACTGCAAGTCTGCAAGTTGTCAAAATTATTTGTTGCATTTTGTCTGCCCCAATGCCATTTGCCTGGAAAAAAAAACGCACTCTTTCCACAAAGTGGGCCCAGTCTTTGTTCGCAGGATTGAAAAAGTTAAGCTTGCCAAATAATAGCATGATACCAGAAATGCTTCCCCAACTCAAAATGACTGTTGCTGGTAAGCTCAGCATGTCTGGCAGCATCTGTGAAGGAAAAAACAGAGTTAACATTTTGGGTCTGAGAAATTCTGAGGAAAGGTCATCGAACCGGAAATGTTAACTCTGTTTCCTTCTCAGATGCTGCCAGACTTGCTGAGCTTTTCCAGCAACTTTGTTTTAGTTCCTGATTTAGTTCATCCGCAGTTCTTTCAGTTTTTATCAAAGAGGACTGTTGTGAATGAATTTCTTCAGGAGCATGCTTTTTATTCATCACCACTGAAGTAACTTGGCAGAGGCCAATAACCTGTCACCAAGTCACTCTTCATTTACATGTGGAGAGTCCTTGACATGGATCCAGCTTCCTCAAATACAGCTCTGAGTGAACAGGATGTCTTACATTCCTGTTCTCATCTGTCAGTTAGGCCTCCCTGACTGGACCAGATTAACAGCCTCAATCAGGAACTCAATCTATGAGGTCCATTTGGCTGACCTCTTGAGAATCACTACAGTGTGGTTGGCACCAAACTGCCCTCCAACATCACCTAGAAAGCCAATCAGCGCAAGGGCAGTTGCAGACAGGAATTCAAAACTGACCTAGCCAGTGGTGCACACATCATGAAAGAATCAAGAAAGACAAAAATGAGACTGTTGGTAGTAAAAGCAAGGCTGCTTTGTTCTTGTTGATGAACGACAATGTGCAAGAATTGATGTACCTTTGTGGGAAAGGATTTCTGTTAGATTAGTTTGAATTATGGCTAAATCCTTCGAAATGCCTGTTGGTTCCTCTTCGGTGGACTTGGAATCAAGATTGCAGGCAGCTGTCAGTTCTCATTGCATTTTGAATGAATTTGGCTGCAGACCAAATAAGCAACTGTGTCTTTCCTCTTGCTGAGCTTCCCCTCACCTCCAGATAGCTGTTGGAACTCGTTTTGTCAGGAATTACAGACTGGCGCATCAGTAAGTCTACCAAATCTATCAAGTCTTGCTGTAATTTCAAACAGCTAGTTACAAGAACACTAGAACAGGATGAAGTATTTCACCCTAATTCTATCATTCAGTGAGATTGTGCCTATTTATGATCTAATTCCATTTCTTTTTTGTCTATGCCCCACATCCCTTCACAACAACAGTTAACAAAAATATATGAATTTCAAATTTAAAATTAGTGAATCGCTTATCAATTGCAAAAGGGTGTTCCAAACTTCAGCTACTCTATCTGTCTTCTAATTTTCAATCCTGGAATGATGGGTTCTAAGTTATACACAATTCCTCTTTGTCTTGGACTCCTAAGTCTGAATAAATATGTCGTCCCTGTCAATCCTATCTATTTTTCTTGATTTCTTGAATGTTTTGCTTGTGTCACCAACGTACATCTGAATTTACAGGGAATATAAACACAATTTTGTTGAATACCTGGATATAATTTAACCCTTAGACCTTCTACCTCCAAGTTCATTATATCCCTCCCACAATACCCTGGATATGGTCCAGGATTTTAGGCTGAAGAATGGCTTCTATCATAAGACCATAAGATATAGAAGTGGAAGTAAGGCCATTCAGCCCATCGAGTCCATTCCGTCACTTAATCATGGCTGATGGGCATTTCAACTCCACTTCCCTGCACTCTCCCCATAGCCCTTGATTCCTTGTGAGATCAAGAATTTATCGATCTCTGCCTTGAAGACATTTAACGTCACGAGAATCGTTAGTATTCTGTCCTGAATAGAAAGATAGACATTTCACAATTGTTTTGGTTGCTTTCTCTCCCTGTTACTCAAACATAGGTGCAGGTGCAGGCCATTTAGCCTATTGAGCCGGCTCTATCTTTGAGCACGTGCATAGCTGATCATCCTTTAATGCTGTTTAAAAATCTGTTAATCTCCAGTGTAATGATTGAGCTTTCAATGCCCTCTGGGGCAAAGGATTCGAAAGATTCATGGAATGAAAATCTCCTCATCTCACTCTGAAGTGGATTTCCTCTTAATTTTGTGATCCCTGACCTAGACATAAAAACAAAAGGAAACATCTTACTTGCATCTCCCCTGTTTATCCCCTAAATACTTTGTAAACTTTAGTGAGATCACCTCTGATTCTTCCAAACTGCACAGAATACAAGCTGTTTCAGAGATAGTAGGAACTGCAGAGGCTGGAGAATCTGAGATGACAAGGTGTAGAGCTGGATGAACACAGCAGGCCAAGCAAAATCAGAGGAGCAGGAAGGCTGACATTTCGGGTCGAAACTCCTCTTCAGGAATGGGGGAGGGGAAGGGGGTTCTGAAATAAATAGGGACAGTGGGGGAGGTGGGTATAAGACGGATAGAGGAGAAGATTGGTGGAGAGGAGACAGATAGGTCAGAGGTGGGGATGGAGCCAGTAAAGGTGAGTGTAGGTGGGGAGGTAGGGAGGAGATAGGTCAGCCCAGGGAGGATGGACAAGTCAAGGTGGGATGCGATTAGGAGGTGGGAGATGTGGACAGGATTTGAGGTGGGAGGAAGGACAGGTTAGAGTGATGGGGATGAGCTGGGCTAGTTTTGTGGGAGGGGGTGGGCAGATTTTGAAGCTTGTGAAGCCCACATTGAGATCATTGGGTTGCAGGGTTCCCAAGTGGAATATGAGCTGCTGTTCCTGCAATCTTCGGGTGGCGTCATTTCGGCATTGCAGGAGGGGTAGGATGAACATGGCATCTGCGGAATGGGAGAGGGAGTTGAAATGGTTCACGACTGGGAGATGCAGTTGGTTATTGTGAACCGAACGTAGGTGTTGCGCAAAGTGGTCCCCAAGCCTCCGGTAAGTATCCCCGATGTAGAGGAGTCCACAAAGAGTACAGCTGATGCAGTATACCACAGTAGCAGATGTGCAGGTGAACATCTGCTTGATGTGGAAATTCTTCTTGGAGCCTGGGCTGGGGTTGAGAGAGGAGGTGTGGGGGCAGGTGTAGCACTTCATGCCATTGCAGGAAAAGTGCCGGGTGAGGTGGGGCAGGAGGGGAATGTGGCAGTCAATGGAGCCATGGAGAGAGTGGTCCCTCTGGAAAACAGATAAGGGTGGGGAGGGAAAAATGTCTTTGGTGGGGTCAGATTGCAGACGGCAGAAGTGTTGGAGGATGATGTGTTGGATCTAGAGTTTGATGGGGTGGTACATGAGGACGAGCGGGATTCTGTTTTCGTTGTTATTGCAAAGTATACAGACATGGTCAAGGGCATTCTCGATCACTGAAGGGGGCAAGTCGCGGTCCTTGAAAAACAAGGATATCTGAGATGTGTGGGAGTGGAATGCTTCATCCTGGGAGCAGATGTGGCAAAGGTGAAGGAATTGGGAATAGGGGATGGCATTTTTGCAGGTGGGTGAGTGGGAGGATGTGTACTGTAGGTAGCTATGGGAGTTGGTGGGCTTGAAATGGGTATTGGTTTGTAGGTGGTTGCCAGAGATGGAAACACAGAGGTCCAGGCAGGAGAGAGAGAGCGAGAGAGAGCGATATTAAAGATGGTTCAGGTTAACTAAAGGTTTGGGTGGAAGGTGTTGGTGAAGTGGATAAACTGTTTGAGCTCCTCGTTGGAGCATGAGGTGGCACCGATACAGTCATGAATGTTATGGAAGAAGAGATGGGGTTTAGGGCCAGCGTAGGTATGGAAGAGGGATTGTTCCACGTAACCTACAATGAGGCAGGCATAGCTTGGGCCCATGCGGGTGTCCCTGGCTACCCCTTTGTCTGTAGGAAGTGGGAGGAATTGAAACAGAGGGTGTTGAGGGTGAGGATGAGTTTGGCTAAGCGGATGAGGGTTTCAGTGGAGGGGGACTGGTTGGGCCTGCGGGACAGGAAGAAGTGGAGGACCTTGAGGCCATATGTATGGGGAATGCAGATTTATAGGGACTGGACATCCATGATAAAGATGAGATGTTTTTTGGGACCGGGGAATTGGAAGTTCTGGAGGAGGTGGAGGGTGTGGCTGGTGTAATGGAGGTAGGTAGGGAGTTCCTGGTCTAAGGGGGGGAAAAATCAGAGTCGAGATAGGCAGAGATAAATTGAATGGGCTAGGACCAGGCAGAGACAATGGTTTGATCACGGTATTCAGGTTTGTGGATTTTGGAAAGGAGATAGAAGCGGCGGTGCAGGGTTGGGAAACAATGAGGTTGGGGGCTCTGGGTGGGCGGTCACCTGAAGTGATGAGGTTGTGGATGGTTTGGGAGATAATGGTTTGGTGGTTAGATGTGGGGCCATGAACGAGGGGGTGGTAGGAGTAGGTGTCGGAGAGTTGGCGCCTGGCCTCGGCGATGTAGTGGTCAGTGCACCATATTGCAACTGCACCTCAATTGTCCATGGGTTTTACGGTGAGGTTGGGATGGGAGCAGAGAGCTGTACGTTCTGTGGTTGAGAGGTGTGGAGGGAGGTTGGAGAGGTCTCACCCACTCTAACCTCTTTCCCCCCTCAGACTGTGCAGCCCTCTGCTCCAAGCCCAACCTCACCACATAATCCACGGACAAGGGAGGCGCAGTTGTTGTATGGCGCACTGACCTCTACATTGCTGAGGCCAGGTGCCAACTCTCCTCCAACTCCTCCTCCTGCCTCCTTGATCAAGACCCCACCCCCGACCACCAAATCATTATCTCCCAAACCGTCCACAACCTCAGCACCTCAGGTGGCCTCCCAACTCTCAGCCTCCAACCTCATCGTTCCCCAAACCCCCACTGCCCGCTTCTATCTCCTTTCCAAAACCTACAAATCTGACTGCCCTGGTCAACCCATTGTCTCCGCCTGCTCCTCCCCCACCGAACTTATCTCTGCCTATCTTAACTCCATTTTCTCTCCCTTAGTCCAGGAACTGCCTACCTGCGTCCGTGACACCACCCACACCCTCCACCTCCTCCAGAACTTCAAATTCCCTGGTCCCCAACACCTGATCTTTACCATGGACATCCAGTCCCTTAGACACCTGCATTCCCCATATAGATGACCTGAAGGCCCTCCGCTTCTTCATGTCCTGCAGGCCCAACCAGTCCCCCTCCAATGACACTCTTATCTGCTTCGCCAAACTCCTCCTCAGCCTCAACAACTTCTCTTTCAATTCTTACCACTTCCTACAGACACAGGGAGTGGCCAGGGACACCCGCATGGGCCCAAGCTGTGCCTGCCTCTTTGTAGGTTACGTGGAACAATCTCTCTTCCGTACCTACACTAGCCCTAAATGCCACCTCTTTCTCCGTAAAATTGATGACTGTATCAGTGCTACCTCCCGCTCCAACGAGGAGCTCAAACAGTTTATCCACTGCACCAACACCAACCACCATAACCTTAAGTTCACCTGGACCATCTCTAATACCTCTCTCTCCTTCCTGGACTTATATGTTTCCATCTCTGGCAACCACCTACAAACCAATATCCATTTCAAGCTCATCGACTCCTACAGCTACCTGGAATACACCACCTCCCACCCACCCTCCTGCAAAAGTGCCACCCCCGATTCCCAATTCCTTGGCCTTTGCCACATCTGCTCACAGGATGAGGCATTCCAGAACCATACATCTCAGATGTCCTCTTTTTCAAGGACTGCGACATTCCCCCGTCAGTGGTCGAGAACACCCTCGGCCGTGTCTCCCATATTTCCTGCACCTCATCCCTCACGCCGCCTCCCCACAAGAACAATGAAAACAGAATCCCTCTCGTCCTCATGTACTACACCAAAACCTCCAAATCCAACACTTCATTGTCCAACACTTCTGCCATCTGCAATCCAACCCCACCACCAAAGACATTTTCCCTCCCCACCCTCAGCTGCTTTCCAGAGGAACCACTCTCTCCGTAACTCCCTTGTCCGCTCCACACTCCCCTTCACCCCCACCTCACATGGCACTTTTCCATGCAACCGCAGGAAGTGCTGCACTTGGTCCTACACCTCCCCCCTCACCCCCATCCCAGGCTCCAAGAACACTTTCCACATCAAGCAGACGTTCACCTGCACATCTGATGTGGTATGTTGCATCCGCTGTACACGTTGTGGCCTCCTCTACATCGAGGATACTAAGCGGAGGCTTGGGGTCCATTTTGTAGAACACCTCCACCCAGTTCGCACTAAACAACTGCACCTCCCAGTTGCGAGCCATTTCAACTCACCCTCCCATTCTGCAGACGACATGTCCGTCCTGGCCCTCCTGCAGCCCCACAACGATGCTACCTGAAGGTTACAGGAACAGCAACTCGTATTCCACTTGGGAACCCTGCAGCCCAATGGTAACAATGTGGACTTCATGAGTTTCAAAATTTCCCCTCCCCCTACCATATCCCAAAACCAGCCCAACTCATCCCTGCCTCCTTAACCTGTCCTTTATCCCACCTATCCCCTGCTTCCACCTCAAGCCGCACCCCCATTTCCTACGTACTAGCCTCATTCCGCCTCCTTGACCTGTCTGTTCTCCCTGGACTGACCTATCTCCCCACCTACACTCACCTTTTACTGGCTCCATCCCCACCCCTTTGACCTGTCTGTCTCATCTCCACCTATCTTCTCCTCTATCTATCTTCTATCTGCCTCCCCGTCTCTCCCTATTTATTTCAGAACCCCCTTCCCCTCCCCCATTTGTGAAGAAATGTCTACGCCTAAAACATCAGTTTTCTTCTTGCTGTGATGCTGCTAGGCCTGTTGTTTTCATCCAGATCTGCACTTTGTTATCTCAGAATACAAGCTGTGACTTTTTAGTATTGCACCCACATGGTTCCTTTTAGTATCTTGGGACTTTCATTGTATCCATCATTTCATCAATTACTTAGCCCATCAGAATATCTTTTGTGGTCTTGTTCTTCCATCTCCATGACTCAGAACACAGCCTATTTTTGTCATTGACAAATTTGTGACTTGAATTCTATCCCAGCATCTAAATCAATAATAAATAGTTTACAACTGCTATTTCACAATATCTGTCTTGAATAAAAATGTGTGCGTTTTTCCGCAAAATATTTAACCTGATCTATTGGGCTAAAGCTTGACAAAGTGTCAGTACTCAAACAGCTGGCTGAAATTATGAATAATAGAGCATAGAACATAGAACATTACAGCACAGTACAGGCCCTTCGGCCCTCGATGTTGTGCTAACCTGTCATACCAATCTGAAGCCCATCTAACTTACACTATTCCATGTACATCCAAATGCTTGTCCAATGACGACTTAAATGTACCTAAAGTTGGCGAATCTACTACCGTTGCAGGCAAAGCGTTCCATTCCCTTACTACTCTCTGAGTAAAGAAACTACCTCTGACATCTGTCCTATATCTTTCACCCCTCAATTTAAAGCTATGCCCCCTCGTGCTCGCCGTCACCATCCTAGGAAGAAGGCTCTCCCTATCCACCCTATCTAACCCTCTGATTATTTTATATGTCTCAATTAAGTTACCTCTCAACCACCTTCTCTCTAATGAAAACAGTCTCAAGTCCCTCAGCCTTTCCTCATAAGACCTTCCCTCCATACCAGGCAACATCCTAATAAATCTCCTCTGCACCCTTTCCAAAGCTTCAACATCCTTCTTAGAATTCGGTGTCCAGAACTGTACGCAATACTCCAAGTGCGGCCGCAACAGAGTTTTGTACAGCTGTAGCATAACCTCTTGGTTCTGGAACTCGATCCGTCTATTAATAAAAGCTGAAACACTATGCCTTCTTAAAAGCCCTGTCAACCTAGGTGGCAACTTTCAAGGATCTGTGTACATGGACACCGAGATTTCTGCTCATCTACACTACCAAGAATCTTACCATTAGCCCAGTACTTTGCATTCCAGTTACTCCTACCGAAGCGCATCACCTCACACTTGTCTGCATTAAACTCCATTTGCCACCTCTCAGCCCAGCTCTGCAGCTTATCTGTGTCTCTCTGCAACCTACAGCATTCTTCCTCACTATCCACAACTCCACCGACCTTACTGTCATCTGCAAATTTACTATCCCATCCTTCTACGCCCTCATCCAGGTCGTTTATAAAAATGACAAACAGCAGTGGACCCAACACCGACCCTTGCGGTATACCACTCGTAACTGGACTCCAGGATGAACATTTCCCATCAACTGCCACCCTCTGCCTTCTTTCAGCAAGCCAATTTCTGATCCAAACTGCTATATCTCCCACAATCCCATTCCTCTGCATTTTGTACAATAGCCTACTGTGGGGAACCTTATCGAAAGCCTTGCTGAAATCCATATACATCACATCAACTGGTTTACTCTCATCTACCCATGAATCCCCACAACTGACCAGGATATGGAGGGAATGGTGGATTGAGAAATTAATTGGATACAATCTTCTCAGCCTCCTCAAATGCAGGGCAGCAGCCAAGGAATGACAAATCAACCAAATGTTACACCTTTATGAAATAAATGTGCAATGATAACTGCAGCACCACAGGCCTGTCAGCTTAATCTTGGTCGTCAGAGCTTTTTGATGAGGTTACACAGTGTATTAATGAGGGTAGTGTAATTGATATGGTTGGTATGCATTTCATGACCAGTTTTGATAAAATTCTATACTTGTGAGCAAATTTGAAGCCACCAAATGAAACTGGAGTTGAGAGCACCCAACACACAGTTGGCTTAATGTCAGGAAGTGGTGTGGCTGTTTCTCGTACTGGAAGAAGTTACGCCGTGAAGCTCCCCAGAGGTCTGTACAGGAAACATGGTATTCCTTGATCAATGTTCATGAGTTAGACTTGGGTGCTGTGCAACACTTGGAAATATTTTGAAAGGTGAGTATATCAGTGGACTTCAGGAGAACAAAAGCAGGCTCATGCAATGGCTACATACATGGCAGATGAAATTTGATGCAGAGGTTTATAAAGTGATGGATTTTGGTAGAAAGGCTGAGGAAAGGTAAGAAAATGTAAAGTATACAATTCTCAGAGAATTTAGCAGCAGAGGGACTTAGAGGCATCAATGTGTTCATTTTTAAGGCAACAGGACAGGTTGAGCATGTATCTAACAGAATATGGGATGTGCACTTCGTACTGTATTCATGCTGACTTTTTTCATAAAAATATAAGTACAAAAACAATGAAGTTGTGATGAGTCTCTATAAAACATTGGCTTAGCTTTAACTGAATTTTCTTCCCTATTATGAGCACTATATTTTATGAAACATAAGTTGTTTCAAAGGATGCAGAAAAAAATTCTGGAAGCAGGCTTATAAATGAATGGAACATAAACAAAGTTGCAGGAAAAGCTCAGCAGGTCTGGCAGCATCTGTGAAGGACACAACAGAGTTAACGGTTCGAGTCCAGTAACCCTTCCTCAGAGACTCTAGAATTAATATTCCTTATTAGAGCATAAAATTAACCCTGTTGAGCCTGCTCTGCCATTCAATGTAATAATTGTTTCTGTTTTTTTCTCCTCTTTGCTGCCTAATCCCATAGGAGCTGTTTCCTTGAGAGTCCAAAAAATATGTTTATCATACTTTTATGTTCAAAGGTGGAGTGCCCTCAAGCCTTCGGAGTAAAGAATTTCAGCAATCCATAACTCTTTGAGCAAAGGAAAAGCTTTTTGTCTCATTTCTAGATGTTCAGTTGCTATTCTGAGCCTCCCAGAATCTCCCAGCCAGGAAGAAATGATCTCTGAAGGTCTGCAGTATCTTCAGGGCATTGTCTCAGTTCAGAATCTTACAGGCTTCAATGAAATCACCTCTTATTCCTCTAAATTCCACAAATGTGGAGAGAATGCTGCGTTCTCTAGCATTCTGTATTTTAAAAATTGATCTGCTGTTTTTTGCATGTACATGATTTTACTCTTTACTGGAGTCAATAGAAAAAGCCTGTTGATTTAGGAAGGAGATGGTTGTGGGGTCAATGTTGCCAAATCGCAATTCACTCAATCCAGTGGGCTTTGTAACTCTTACTTAAATTGACATTGCCCCGTGTTCTGCCAGCTCTTGTGAATTGTTACCATTTTGGAACAGGATTTTCACAAATTCTATTTTAATATTGATGTCTCCTAGATGCCCCTACTTCAGTTCACTTATCTTTTGAGTTGGTGATTCATTACGTAATCCTTCCTTGCTGCTTTATAAGGCCCACCTGCTTTCTGTTAGACTGTCTTTATCATTTCTTTTTTCAGGCTTGCAGTTTATTACTGACAACTCAGTTGATTTCATTTCTCCCTGCTGGCTCAATATGCTGTGCTTCCATTGACCTGGACAGATTTATGATTGTGTTTGTCAGTACTACAGTTTTATGTGGTCACTGTCAATATACAAGTATTGGTAAATCATGTAGTGTGAGTTTACAAAGCTCCCTGTTAGAAGATAAAGTACCCCAGTGTACTGCAAAAACAAAAGACCCTCAGAGGGTTCCTGTCAAATGACAAACACACAATTTCCCTATCACTTAAGGAGAATGATAACAGTCTGCTTCATATTGATAATTACCTTTCCAAGTGTGTTTTACTGCTCTGTATTGTCCTAATTAATTCAACAAGAAACATCCCCTATGTTTCTCCTATCTATCTAAATGTTCCACAATACAAAAGACGGTGAAGGCATGTTAATTTAAATTGGTATTAGTACTGGGAAACAATAAAACAGCAAATGAACATATATGAATAGGATGGAGATTAGTAGGCATTTTGGTTACCTGGATGCTGTCCAGTTGCTGCTGTTCTTCTCAATTCACTCTCTGATCCAACTGTGATTTTTGTCCACTTTCACTTGATTAAAAGAGCAGAAATTGCAAACTGGCGTAATGATGCTGCATCTGATAACACGACTGATTAAGCAGCACCTCATCTCTGCAAACATGGATAATTTTGTTCAGCTTCAGGGAATGCTACTGACAAGCCAAAAAAAAACTGCAAGTTAACTGCAAATTAGTTTTGAAATGTGCAGGAACAATGTATGCTCTTAGGCCTTTGGAATAATTTGATTGCTAAAATTAAGACAAGGAAGAAAGACTTAACAGTAGACAATATTAAAAGTCTTTAAATGAAACACAAGTGAAGATTGGCTTCTGAGAATAAAAACTGTAGGCAATAGTCAGGGATAACAAGATGTAGAGCTGGATGAACACAGCAGGCCAAGCAGCATCAGAGGAGTTGGAAGGCTGACGTTTCGGGCCTAGACCCTTCTTCGGAAAACTCTGAAGGCGGGTCTCGGCCCGAAATGTCAGCCTTTCTGCTCCTTTGACGCTGCTTAGCCTGTAATCGCCAGGATTTCAATGTCATTGAATGCAACTTGCTGATCAGTTCCCGAACATAATAATTAACTGCCACCTTGGATCGGAAAATTTATGTAGAAAGACTAGTTTTGGTAAGGAGGCAGTAAAACACACAAAGCCATTCATTTGCATTTTAGCAGAGAATATAAAAGCAGTTAGCACTCAAATATTAGTAAATAATAACCCTTGTGATGAAGCTCCATAGGGTATACACCTTTTTGCCTGATGTGTAATAAATTTCTTTCAGTGACATAATTATTGATGAATACAACTGTCTATTAACAAATTGTGTCCATGAATCATTTACAACCAGAGAAAGCAATGTCGTCTTAGATCAAGAGACAATGACCTCACTCTAAAATCGCCACAATATGAAAAATTGAGGTAAGATTTATATTGGCAGAGTTCAAAGGGTGTCATTAATTGACTGTTACCAACTTCATGCTCCTTCCCAACAGAAATTGATGGTTTAAAAAAAATCCAACAAATTAATATCATTAACATGTTAACAACTTGACCAGTAGTTGAGTAAAGAAGAGAAATCCATGTACAGTTGGTACAGATTCATACCAGAATGTTAGTGCAATGAAGGTTCATAATAAACAATTATCTCTTGACAGTTTGGGTTCTGAAGTGGAATAAGAATGTACAGCTTTACATGAAGCTTACATTTTTTTTATCTCCTTTAACTTTGCCAGTTCCATTTTGTATTTGTTTTCTGAATGATGCACTGGTGTCTGGATTTTTTGTTAAGATATCTATATATTTCAGGTGAGCAGATCGGAGCATTGTGAAAGAAAAAGGTTATAACAGAGAAAATTAAAACTGCTGTTTCCTCACAACAGGAATCCAATTGCACAGAAATTGGAAAAATATTGGTCATTTCTTGCAGTCTGTAGTTTCATTCTGAAACAAAACATCTCGGAGAGCAGGGGTATTGTTATGAAAAAAAATCTCCAAGCAGCCAGGACTGAAAATAAGTTTCCAATGGTTAGAAGGTACTAAGAGAAAAAATGTAAAATCAGAAGACTGCAGGGGTGTCACAGAGGATTATACTCTTCAAGACAATTGGATATAGGCATTTCAAGAACATATTTTAAGCAGTAGCTGAGCTGAGTCAGCAATTTGTTTAAAGGTCTCAGAATGTGACGTTATCAAAAGCAAGCAGCATTGATCGAATGCAAAGAACTTGGCTGCAAAAGAAACTCATTACAGTCATGCCAGCTGAAGTAGCCTGATAGAGTTGAGACAGGATGACCATTCACTGAGATTTGAATGCCTATAAGGTTGTTGTGGGTTTGAAAGTGTTGAATCTATCTTTCTGCTGTTTGAAATCTGACTATATTAAATAATTCTTATATATTGTGACACAGTCCTTTTTTGTGTATTAGTAATGAGCTTTTATTTGATTTCAATAAAAGTACATTCTCAGCTTCATGCATATGTTCAGTGGTTGGCAGCCATGGTAAACAAACAGAAAAATATATTTCTAATGGTCGATCAAGCTGGGCCTCATTGGGAATCAGACATGTTCAATATGATCAGCTGGGATCTAACACCAGCTTTTCACCCTCAGTCAGCCTCTTTTTTTTCTCTCTCTCCTTTCTTTTCCTCTCTTTTTCATTACTTATGTTATGAACATATCTACCTTGTTTGTTTGATAAGTAAATGACCAGCCACAGGTTTAAATCCATCCAAAATCAGATATAGGATAATGCTTTGAATTCTAATGTTTGTTAATTTGAAAGTGAAGCTTAATTGAAAATTGTAATAGCATCAAGAGGTTAAGATAACATAGAAACAAAGGAGAAATAAATGTGTTTTAAAAGGAACCAGGCAATAGAATATTAATGTTTCTGATTGCAGGATTCATTCCATTGTTGCTGCAAAAGACTTTTCAGAGTCAGGGCATTGGTTAAGTGTAATATCCAGGTTGAACTGAGGCCTTATAGGGAAATTATTGAGTCAAACATTTTTTACATGACCGAAAACACAAGTTGCTGGAAGCTCAGCAGGTCAGGCAGCATCTCTGAATAAAAAAATCAGAGTTAACATTTCCGGACCAGTGACCTTTCCTCGGAACTGAGTTCCCAGTTCTAAGGAAGGGTCACCAGACATGAAATGTTAACACTGAGTTTTTTTTCTGCACAGAGCTTCCAGCAACTTCTGGTTTTGTTCCTGATTTACAGCATCCACAGTTCTTTCAGTTTTTATTCTATCAATGACATCAAGTTCTGGTACAAATGCCTTTAATGTCCAGGGTTATCACACAATTGCCCAAAACTTGCTGCCTGAAAACAACCTGAGGGTATAATATAGGTTGTATCCTGGTTGATGGTGTGATCTGTAAGAGGATGGTTTAAAAAAACCTAAATTGGAGTGGAGAATTTCAGCAGTAGGTCTATTTGTACATCAAAACGAAAGTGGAAGTAGAGGGGATGATTATTTAAGCCTAGATGGCAACGTTGTAACACAAGTGCAACTTATTGTCTGTCAGTGAAAAATTATGATACTTGACCATTAGAGTTCCTGCTCTTTTTTTAAAAAAAGTCCAAATAATTTGGAATCAAAATGTTCAGACAATGTCTTGTGCAGAATTAACAATTACTAGTCAGGGCTGTTTACTGTGTGGGTCCTATTTTGTAAAAATGTATTCGGAGGTAGGATATAGTGCAAGAAATATTGTGTTTCATGATCCATAGTGCCTTCTGACATTCTTGAAAGGATTCGGGAGACAGCACAAACAGTGTGTTCTATCATGTTCAGAACTTGTTAAACCGAAATTCGAAATCGAAGTGCAGATGGAGGGGAGGGGCGATTTTTTTTTTTTACTGGGACTATTGCTCACTATTTCTCTTTTGATACTAAAGGGTAAACTTACAGTGCTTGGCTTTAATCTCATAGCCCTTTCTGATTTCTCATTGACCTAACTGCTTCACTGGAGTCTTGTCTCACTGAATTTACCTTTGATTTTCTTTTTAAAAAACATCCCCTCAAATACAAAAAGAAGCCTTTGATGTCTGGCAGAAGATTTACAATGTCATTTACTCACCTAATGAAACTATCTTTTTTCAAGAATGCTTCGTGAAAATAAACAAATTGAAATTGTGCATTCATCCTGTCTGTGGTTTTTGCATCAAGGGAAGCTTAGATTTTCTGTAAATCTAAAGTGTTTTTTTAATCAGAAGGAAACACTTGTCCTAGACTTGAATAGTATTTCTGTGTACAGTGACAAGGAGTTTGGGGTGGTACACAACTGCTGCCTTAAGGAGAACCTTTAATTCTCCCTTCACACAACTTGTGGTTGTGTTTTTTTGAGGAATGACCCGTGCTTGTCAATTAAAGCAAAGGATATTTGACCCTATTGTCCAGTTTGAGATAACTTTGTAAGAGTTCCATCAGCATCAGTCCAACATGATTAAACAAAATCGACAAAAAGACCTTTGAGCAATAACGTTCAACTCCAAAAAAGTGTGTTTAATTGTTCGACTCAAGGTGAGAAAGGAAAAATTTAATAGCTGAATCTGCCATATTAACACTAATTCATATTTAACCATAATCAGGGAGATGGGCAGGCCACCCAGGCCTCTAGAAAGCCACTTCTTGCCCTGTTAAACTAATATACAGATTTCAAAACAAACACTTTTAAGATACCTCATGATATATCATGTGACTGTGACTGAGAGAAACTGCCACCTAGAGCTTTTTCACTTGACCATTTTGAAGATAAGCCCATGAATCACAAGACCAATCTATTTGTCCATATCATTTTTCTCACCTTCCCGGTCTGTCTGCCTCTCCCTCTCCCCCTCTCCCCCTCCCCCTCCCCCTCCCCCTCCCCCTCCCCCTCCCCCTCCCCCTCCCCCTCCCCCTCCCCCTCTCTCTCTCTGTCTGTGTCTCTCTGTCTCTCTGTCTGTCTGTCTCTCTGTCTCTCTGTCTGTCTGTCTCTCTGTCTCTCTGTCTGTCTGTCTCTCATTCCAAGTTCTTTATATTTGTTTTATAATCAAATTATGACTGGAATCAAGCACAAGTTCTGATTGTACCTCAATGAAGCAACATCACATTGGATCCTGTGGCACTGTTTTCATGGAAAGCTCTGATGTTTTGACTGCAACATGAACAAGGAGAAAAGAAGGTGGTTGGAGAAGCTTGATATGGCAACATAAACATCCTGCCACTCATAATGATGGGTTACCTTTGGAATATTGTTGAGCCACCTGGGAGCCCAAACCCAATGGGGTCAAACATGGTATGCTGATATCAGAAAAGATAAAAGGAGGGAGCCTTGTGATTATTTAAAGGAGCTCCCAAATCTGTGTCTTTCCCAGATGTGTAGACATGATGCAGGAATATATATTGCTTGAGGTAGTGTGATAAAGTTTTTATAGCATTATTATTTGGCAACTTAACTTCTAATCCAGATTTTTGGTTTGGTTCTGTGAAGGTGATTGTTTTGTTTTAAAGATTAGAATGTCATTTTTTAATAGCGTGTTTATTAAAAAAAATGATTTCCAAGAAAGCCGGTCACTATAGCTAAGCAATTAGATCAGCTATCAGATAAGGTAAATGTTGAAGTGTTTGAAAAGCAGAACTTTAACAACTGGAGAGATAGACCTACAAACATTTGATACAGTGAGTCACCAGAAGCAATGTTTGTTTACTTGTCAGTAAAGTAAGACATTTGGAAGTGAAGTTAAGAATGATATTTAACTGCAGTTTAGTGTCTGCAAAGGACATTGCTGAGGGAAAAAAAAGTTGAATTGTTATTTTTGTAATTTCTGAAATGATCTTTTTGTTATACAATTTTCATTTCTTTTCATTTGTACAAAAATATTGTTATTTTGTTAATTATATTGGCAGTCTCATGTGGAAATATGCAGTGACTGACCACTACAGTCACCAGATTACAAAACTGAAGCTTATGATCTATGAAGTCAGACTTCACTGTGGGGTCTGACTTGTCAAGTATTACCATCTGCTAGGATCATAAGATTGGACACTGAAAACGTGCTTCTGCTAAGGATGACTTCTCATCTGGCTCTCCGACACCCGTCGCTCCACAATGACCAGAAAGCAGACCATACCAGTTAAGGGCTAGTGCAACTGGCACGGCCCCAGCACAGAACAATAAAAGCAATCTAAAATTTAAAAATACACAAATGGCATCAAGCACTTAGGCATGTTCTCTAGTTACAGGAGAAGTATAAAAATGACCTCAAGATTGATTTAAAAAATGCTCTTTGAGGCAAAAACAGAATGGCAGATTTTATCTTGTGTAAATAAACAGTGTGGAATTGACATTTTTCATAAACGCCCGCAAACTGGAAGTTTTGAAACTGTTGTAGCGTCAGGAGAAATGTAGATGGAAGTGAGAAGGGACTGGTTGAGGAGGGAAAAAATTGAATTAAGGTCGGAAGAAATTATATCTGTGGGCCAGGAGCAGGCAGAAACAATGGGTCTGCAACAGCAGTCCTTTCAAAGGGATTTGGAGACAAGGTAGAAGCCGGCTGTAATGGATTGGGGACAATGAGCTGGGAGGCTGTGGGTAGGGAGATTCCCAAAGAGATGAGTTTGGTGACAGTCATGGATACAATGGCCTAATACTCAGTGGTCCAGGTGAAAGTAGGAGGAGATACCTGAGTGCTAGCATTCAACTTCTGCAATATAGAGGTCAGTATGCCAGAATTCAGCGTCACCCCCGTTGGCAAACTTAATGACAAAATCAAGATTGGATCTGAGAGGATGGAGTACAGTCAATTCAAAGGTCAATAGGTTGAAATGGGTGACGAGAGCAGAATAATTAAGGCTATCAATGTCATTTTAACAGTTCTCAATGAAAAGGTCAAGTGCAGATAAAAGGCCACAGGATGGAAACCAGGTGGAAGGAAGGCGTCTGTGGGATGGCAGGATGACTCCTGTCCAAAGAAATGGGCATGGAGGGGGAGGTGGTGATAAAAGAATTCAATATCATGGTATATCAAAAATTCATTAGAGTAGGGGACACAGAGGGATAAAACTAAGTCCTTTGATGAGTACAGGTTGGCATCAGAGAATGGTAAGCCACAATAGTGAGTAAATACTCGACAAGAAGTGAGTTTAGGAGAAGAACTTGATCAGAAGGAAAGGGAGGGGGAAATGAGTTCAAGAGTAAAATAGAACAAAGAGCTGTGGATGGTGAAGATCTTAAAAAAAAAAACAAACTGTAAGAGAAACTCTTCAGATCTGGCAGCATCTGTGAGGAGGAAAGGGAATTAACATTTCAAGCCTGGTGGCTCTTTGTCACAACTGATAGTAGCTATGAAAAAGTGGTATTTATGCTGAAAATGGGGGTAGGAAGAGATGTGGAAGTGGGGGTGAGCAGATAGGTGGAGATGGAGCTCAAAGAGAAAAATGAAAGGGGCCAGCAAATAATTGAATTGTAGATAGTAAACCAGGACACAAGAGAAGCTGAATTAGTGGCAATGTGAGCAGAGTAGAAGGGAATCGGTAGGTTGTCCTGAAAGCAAGCCATGACATGACAGGACCAGGGTGTGGGGATAAGGAATAAACATAGAAGAATGGAAGCAGGCTCTGAAGTTACTGAACTTGAGCCCTGGAGGCTGCAAGGTCCTCAAGTGGAAAATGAGGTGCTGATCTCCGAGCCTGCACTGCCCCTCACTGGAGCACTGCAATAGATTGGGACACAAATTTTTGTTTTGTCTCCCCAGTGTAGAGAAGGCCACATTGTGAGTAACAAATGTAATCGACAACTTGGAGCCAACCAGTTTGAGAGGTCTTAGTGCGTGCTCATTACCTAAATCAAGGTGGACTCTTTAAAAAGCCCTGATGAAAACTGGATTTCTGTGGAATGGCATCTCCAATTTTAGTGCCATTTTCACTCCTTCTGACCCCATAAACTTTTATGAGCTTTTGTCACTTTGACATATGGCTGCAATTCACATGTCAACATGCTTGCTGAAAGTCTACAGTAACATTGCTTTTCCATCTATTAAGGTAATCAAAATGAATACTGCAAAGATTGCGGTGGCTGCTTGGGCCTTTTTGTCCCTCACTGTCTATGGAGCTTGTCTGTGAAACAGAGCTGCATAGTGTGCATCAGTCTCCTGGAAGGCAAATTTTCTGCCTGTTTTCCCTTTCAGTAGATCAGCTTTTTTTTTTCCGCAATGAATGTATCACATCTGTTGCATGGGAAGCCCAATTTGACCACTGCACCAGATCACTTCTACATGAATGATGTAGAGAATACTGTGATTCTAAAATCATTGGCAGTTCCTATGTGTTTCCACACTGGGTTTCCAGAAAATAGATGTGAATAATTCTGCTCCAAACAGTATTTCACTGTGGACTGTTGATTAAATAATGTCCTCTTTCGATTATGATGCTCAGCAGGTAGGTCCATTGCTCTTGGCAGCAGTTCAGAAAGATATACTATTGCGAATTCAGAAATCAGCTTATTTTCTGACTACACCTGGTCTTTGGTTTTAAAATCAGTGAAGAACACTACACTACACTGCAGTATAATAAAATGTGAGGCTGGACGAACACAGCAGGCCAAGCAGCATCTCAGGAGCACAAAAGCTGACGTTTCGGGCCTAGACCCTTCATCAGAGAGGGGGATGGGGGGAGGGAACTGGAATAAATAGGGAGAGAGGGGGAGGCGGACCGAAGATGGAGAGTAAAGAAGATAGGTGGAGAGAGTGTAGGTGGGGAGGTAGGGAGGGGATAGGTCAGTCCAGGGAAGACGGACAGGTCAAGGAGGTGGGATGAGGTTAGTAGGTAGCGGGGGGTGCGGCTTGGGGTGGGAGGAAGGGATGGGTGAGAGGAAGAACCGGTTAGGGAGGCAGAGACAGGTTGGACTGGTTTTGGGATGCAGTGGGTGGGGGGGAAGAGCTGGGCTGGTTGTGTGGTGCAGTGGGGGGAGGGGACGAACTGGGCTGGTTGAGGGATGCAGTAGGGGACATTCCACTCCCGCACATCCCAGATGTCCAAGTTCTTTAAGGACCGCAACTTTCCCCCCACAGTGATCGAGAACGCCCTTGACCGCGTCTCCCGCATTTCCCGCGACACATCCCTCACACCCCGCCCCCGCCACAACCGCCCCAAGAGGATCCCCCTCGTTCTCACACACCACCCTACCAACCTCCGGATACAACGCATTATCCTCCGACACTTCCGCCATTTACAATCCGACCCCACCACCCAAGACATTTTTCCATCCCCTCCCCTGTCTGCTTTCCGGAGAGACCACTCTCTCCGTGACTCCCTTGTTCGCTCCACACTGCCCTCCAACCCCACCACACCCGGCACCTTCCCCTGCAACCGCAGGAAATGCTACACTTGTCCCCACACCTCCTCCCTCACCCCCATCCCAGGCCCCAAGATGACATTCCACATCAAGCAGAGGTTCACCTGCACATCTGCCAATGTGGTATACTGCATCCACTGTACCCGGTGCGGCTTCCTCTACATTGGGGAAACCAAGCGGAGGCTTGGGGACCGCTTTGCAGAACACCTCCGCTCAGTTCGCAAAAAACAACTGCACCTCCCAGTCGCAAACCATTTCCACTCCCCCTCCCATTCTCTTGATGACATGTCCATCATGGGCCTCCTGCACTGCCACAATGATGCCACCCGAAGGTTGCAGGAACAGCAACTCATATTCCGCCTGGGAACCCTGCAGCCATATGGTATCAATGTGGACTTCACCAGTTTCAAAATCTCCCCTTCCCCTACTGCATCCCTCAACCAGCGCAGTTCATCCCCTCCCCCCACTGCACCACACAACCAGCCCAGCTCTTCCCCCCCACCCACTGCATCCCAAAACCCGTCCAACCTGTCTCTGCCTCCCTAACCGGTTCTTCCTCTCACCCATCCCTTCCTCCCACCCCAAGCCGCACCCCCCGCTACCTACTAACCTCATCCCACCTCCTTGACCTGTCCGTCTTCCCTGGACTGACCTATCCCCTCCCTACCTCCCCACCTACACTCTCTCCACCTATCTTCTTTACTCTCCATCTTCGGTCCGCCTCCCCCTCTCTCCCTATTTATTCCAGTTCCCTCCCCCCATCCCCCTCTCTGATGAAGGGTCTAGGCCCGAAACGTCAGCTTTTGTGCTCCTGAGATGCTGCTTGGCCTGCTGTGTTCGTCCAGCCTCACATTTTATTATCTTGGAATCTCCAGCATCTGCAGTTCCCATTATCTCTGATACTACACTGCAGTGTTGTTTTAGTACTAATTGCATGAGTATGATATTTCTGCAGTCATTGGTATGAAATAACTCCACCAAGGATCAAGAATATGTCACTGTTACATTCAGAATAATTTAGCAACCTGAATTCATGAAGTCAGTCTTATATTGTCTGTAGCTGATTAAGGTTTGAAATGGCAGTAGAACCTAACCCCATGGAATGCTCCTCCTGCAATATGTGGGAAATCAGTAACATTCCTAGTGTCATTGCTGACAACGTATGCAGGGAGTGTGTTAAAACACAGCTTCTGATTTGCTGTGTGGTGAGTGCCTGGAGCTGTGGATGGACTCACTATACAGTACCATGAGGCTGAGAATGTCGTGGATAGCACATTTAGTGAGTTGGTCACATCACTGGTGAGGGCTACACAGACAGAGAAGAGTTGGTTGACCACCAGGAAGATGGGTAAATGTAAGCAGGCAGTGCAGGAATCCCCTGTGGCCATTCCCCTGTGAAACAGATAAACCATTTTGGATACTGTTGCAAAGAATGTTCTCTCTGAGAAAGAAGCAGCCAGATCAGTGGCATCATGACTGATGTGGTTATATAGCAGGGAGGATCAAAGTGTGGGCGAGCAATAGTGATCAGGGTCTCTATAATCAGGGGCACAGGCATTTCTGTGGCCACAAGAAAGATTCCAAGATGGTATCTTGCTTCCCTCGTGTCAGGGTCAAAGATATTTCTGAGAGAGTATGTGATATTCTGAAGGGGGGAAGATGAGCAGCCAGATGTTGAGGTTCATTTTGGTACTAATGAAAGAGAGATAAGGTCCGGCAGAAAGAGTTAAGGGAGTTAAAGAGGAAGTTGAAAAGCAGGATGTCTGGGGTTGTAATCTCAGGATTACTTCCTGAGCCAAATGCCAATGAGGCTAGGGAGAGGAAGATGGTATAGTTAATCATGTGCTTAAAGAGCTGGTGTATGAGGATGGGCTTCAGGTATATGGATCATTGGCATATCTTTTGGGCAGGTAGGATGTGGACAAGAAGAACAGTGCACCTCCAGTTTAGGTGCAACCTGATATCCTGGCAGGGAGGTTTGCTAGTCCCACTTGGCAGGGTTTAAGCAGTGCAGCAGGGGAATGGGAACCAAAACAGTATGTCAGCAACTCGGCTCGTACATCGATGAAGAACGCAGCTAGCTGTAAGAATTAATGTGAATTGCAGGACACATTGATCATCGACGCTTTGAATGCACTTTGCGGCCCCGGGTTCTTCCCGCGGCTACGCCTGTCTGAGGGTCACTTAGCAATCAATCGCACCCGCCCCATGGCCGGGCAGGAGCGTGGCTGGGTGTGTCACAGAGGACGTCGCTCCTCTCTGTCCCCCTAAATGCAGACTCCGGACCCCTCTAGCGTCGGAGCGCTCGACCTTCTCCTGGTGCCCTGCTCATTCCCCCGTCAGGTCGTATGCCCGCTCCGGGCCCGGCGCAGTGTCGGTCTGCGCTGCGGTTGCAGGAACATCAACACATATTCCGCTTGGGAACCCTGCAGCCCAATGGTATCAATGTGGACTTCACCAGCTTCAAAAACTCCCCTTCCCCCGTTGCAGACGATTCTTGGGAATAGATTTATGAATGTTTGGGAAAAGAAAAGGCCTATTACTGATAGGCATCATGGCTTTGTGCAGGAAAGGTTGTGTCACATAGATGTGATTCTTGGTTTGAGGAAGTGATAAAGATGGTTGATGAGGGCAAGGCAGTAGATATTGTCTTTGGGGGTTTCAACAAAGTTTTTGAAAGAGTGCCTCATGGCAACCAAATAGAAATGGTGAAGTCACATGGGATTCACGGTGAGCTGATAAAATGGATATAGAACTGGCTTGGTGATAGAAGACAGAAGAGCAGTGTTCATCTGACTGTGAGCAGTGGTATTCTACAGCGATTAGTGATGGGACTGCTATTGTTTGTAATATATAAAAATGAGTTTGAGGAGAAAGTAGATGGCCTGATTACTAAGGTTGTGGATGACACAAAAATTGGTGAAGCTGCAGATAATGAGGATTACCGGAGGAAACAGCAGAATATAGAGAGACTTGAGTGGAGAAATAGTAGATAGCTTTATCCTGACAAATGCAAAATGACGCATTTTGGGAGATCAAATGCAGGCAAGAAGTATATAGTAAATAGCAGGACCCTTAGGAGTACCAACGTACAGAGGTCCTCACTTCCCTGAAACAGGTAACAGAGGTGGATAAGACAGTCAAGAAAGCATATAGCATGCCTACCATCAATTGGGACATGGAACATTAACAGTTAACAAGCCATGTTGTAATTGGATAGAACTTTAGTTAGGCCATGTTTGGAATGTTGTGTATAGTTCTGGACGCCACTTTACCAGAGGAAATGGAGGCTTTGGCGAGAGTACAGAAACAATTAACTTGCATATTGACTAGTTTTCAGGCTATTGGCTATGAGAAGACATTGGACAACCTCGATTTGTTGTCACTTGAACATCAAAAGATGAGGGGTGACCTGAAAGATGTTTACAACATTGAGAACCATGAATAAAATGGATGGTGAGTCTTTCTCCCACAGTAGAAATGTCAACAACTAGGGGACATTGGTTTAAGATAAAAGGGATTAAATATAAAGGAGATGTGAGAGGCAGGCTTTTTACTCAGGTGGTCAGTGCCTGAAATGCACTACCAGCAGAGACCATAGAGGTAGATACGATAGCAACGTTTAAAAGACATCTTGACAGATATAAGAATCAGGCAGGGAATAAATGGCTATAGACTGCAGAGACAATGGATTTTACTTTAGAAAGACATTGTATGTTCAGTGGTCTTGGTGAGCCAAAGGGCCAGTTCCTCTGCTGTACTGTTCTTTGTTCTTTTATATTTACAATGGTAACATTGAAAATGTACACAAAAGATGCTGTGCTAAAAACAGATCACATCATTCCTCAGTGTATTTTGTCATAGTTAAGTTATTAACTTACTTGGTGGGTGGTGTAGCTGAATTTTCCCTCATCATGCAATGATGACTTCAAGTTTTTTAACCCTTAAAGCCAAGTAGCGTGTGAATAGAGCATAGCTTAGATGTGTTGTGAAGGAGAGATTTTAAACTGAAATCTGGTTCTTCCAGACCAAAAGCAGAAAGTCAATAATCATCCTGAACTTTGAGCAGCTGGTGTGTGTTTGTCCTAAGAATGTGGAGGACAAGTAAGGTGCTTCATTAAAACTCTGTAGTATGATAAGTATGAACAGAACTAGGCCACCTAGCCCCTCTGGCTCTGCCACTCAGCAATATGATGCTTAATGGTAACATGCCATCAACCCCACTCTCTTGCTGGTCCCTGATTAATATTAGAATAACTTCTAGGTCAAATATCTGTTCAAATCAACTTAGTCTGGGTCAGTGAATACATTCAATGATTCATCTAACTCATTGAGGATGTAACTGATCAGATGATTCTGACTTCAGTAAGAGAGAGGATGCCGGCCTAAAGCAGGCATATGAAGAGAGAGGTCAGATACCACAGGAGAGACAATGGACTGTTACATTACGTAATGTGTTGAAGAGCCTTACTTAGCCATAAGAAGGAAGCAGTCTCCCAAATAGTATATGTGCAGAAACCGACAAGTCAAGATATTCCAGACTGGAATTTCAATGTACAAGGAGCAGCATTGGCTACAAGATTAAATATATTAGGTGTCAGGAAAAGACCTATGAAACTAGAACAGAGCTTCAAGGACTCCTATGAAAAGGGAAGAATCCAAAGGCCAAAGAGCTCAGAAGACTTTCAGGGTTGAGCTGAGGAAGAAATTGGGTGATCACTAAAAACAGGCCAGGATCTTAGAAGAATTTGCAAAAATAAAGCTGGAAAAGGAGAAGACTCTAAAGGCAGGGCAACAACTTTGGAAACATTAGATTATGCAATGATCGAGTAGAAAGTCTGCAAAGGGCAAGTAAAAGAACCTTCAAAGTCTTTGAAGCCCAGCTATAAAACAAAATATCCTGAAGCAAAAGAACGGATTGTACCACTTTGCTAGAAAGAAGGGAAACCAACACTTTGAATGTATTCAAAGATCGAGTCTACTGTACAGTGGGATTCATCTAAGTCATGAAAAAAGAATTCAATCAGGCAGGCACAATGGGCATAAAGGGATGGCAAGTCCAGTTGAGAACTTGCCATTGTCAGAACCATTTGACAACCCAGAAGGTCCACAAGACCAGAAGTGGGAGTTCAGGACTAGAGAAAGACTTCAGGCTGAGAACACAAATTATCACCATCACATCAGTACATTTTAGATGCCATAAGCCCAACAACTGACAGTGCTCTGGTAAAACAAAGAGTGGCAGAAAGTTCAATGGAGTATAATGCATTGAGAAAAACATTCAACATGTACTTTCATCCCAAAAGAAATTTGCAAGTCAGATTGAGCAAGATTTAATTAAAAGTCTTAACATTTAGGGAAAATCAGCAGAAGTCTTTTTATTAATAGAATTATTTTGTCTTGCCAAAAGTTACATCTATGGAGCTTTGAAGGATGCTTCGTTATCTATCTAAGATAGTATGTAGTTGTCAGCAAGATGGATGACCTTGTTCAATCCAAGGAATTGTATTCATGGATATAAACCCACTGGAACAAGCAAAGCAATTCATCCCAGTACAAAAATCAGGGTCTAATACCAAGCAGAACTGTGGGACACCTGGGTATTCTTCTAATCACATCATTGCCCATCTTTAGTTGAACATATTGTGGTGCCAAAACAAATCACAAGCAATGATTCTCCTCCAGTGGGTGCTGAGTGTTTTAGTGGTGAGCAGCTGGAACACTAGATAAAGTATTATTAGCTAATGGTTGTTAATCCTTTCAAAACAAATCATAGGTCCTGCATTGCAACACATTATGCAACAAGGAGAAAACTTAATGACAAAGAAGAAAAGATGAAGACAGCATTCCTCGGCCAGTGCAAAGAGAATCAAAACAGGTTATGGATCATCATCTTAAAAGTACTGAGGTTTGAAACAGGATTTAAACTTGACATGGGATATCTTTTTCAACATTGACAGCTTGACATGGTTGAAGTCTTTGAGATGAAGATCAGCAAACATAAAACTCCAAAGTCCAGTAGGCATAGATTTTCAGGAGTATGAAGCTTACTCGGGGTTCAGAATTTCAGTGAAACTTGCTATATATACAGCTGATACTTCATAATTGCGCAGTTCTGCTTGCATTCATCTAAGTCTCTTCAAATGGTCACAACAATTGAGGATAAAATGGGAGAAAATTTGAATAAGGATTTCCAAATTTATTCAAATATTTAGGAAATTGAAGCAGAACTATCGCATTTCTCTGTAAGAAAATTCCAACTCATCTGTTTGTACACTCCAAGGAAAATTTCCCATCTTTTTAATGGAAAAGGTAGATCTCACTTTGCATGATTGCCAACCTGACCCTGATTTCAATGACGGAATGGAGAAAGTGGTGCTCAGGTGCTCACATCTCGGGGGCAATGATTGCGTGTGGATCTCACTCAGTTAAATAAAGGATTAAGAGGAAACATCATCCTAGGTTGCTTGCTAGTGATAATTTGGCACATTTCCCAGACATCAGACTCAATGGATCCGAGGAAAACGAGAACCGGCAGTGAATTTCTGGCACCAAAGTGCAGAAATGATGTACAGCATCACTTTGCCAAGTGGGAGCAATTATCTCCTTAACCAGCCTTACTCAGCCGAGAAGACAGTTTTTGAAATGATTAAAGAGAAGCTACTTTCTATTGAAATTCTGACATGCAATAATCCAGACTTAGTCACTGTATTGTAGTCACAGGTGCACCATACATGTGTTATGAACGCTTTGCACGTTAACTCATGGGATGGAATTCCAGATTATGAATCATCACATTGGAATCATTTTATGGCTCAAACCAAGTCCCAAAATTATCTGAAGAAGGGTCCAGACCCGAAATGTCAGCTTCCCTGCTCCTCTGATGCTGCCTGGCCTGTTGTGTTCATCCAGCTCTGCACCTTGTTATCTCAGACTTCAACATCAGCAGTTCCTACTATCCCAATGTTCTCTGCACAGTTTTTATTTATTCATGAGTTGTGGGCACTGCTGGATGGATCAGTATTTGCTGCCCATCCCTAGTTGTATTCGAACTGATGACTTGAGGCCATTTCAGAAGGTAGTTATGAGTCAACCACACTCTCTCTCTTCTAGAGTCACATGTTGGCCACATCAGGTAAGAACAACAGTTTCCACGGTGAAAGGACATGAATGAGCCAGGTTGATTATTCAAATGGCTTCATGGTCATCATTGGACTTGTAATTCAAAATCGTACATTTATTTTAATTCTAACAATCTAGATTCCATTTGGTCTTGGATTATTAGTTCAGCAAAAATATTATTTTAGAATCACATCCCCACACACACAAATTCAGGTTTAGACTGATAAGTTATCGTAAGATGTTGAAGCAGAGATTGGCTATTCAGCTCATTTGAGCTAATTCAACTGTTGACAGAGATCGTGGTTGATCTGCTAATCCTCAACTCCACTTTCCTGCCTTTCCCCTGCATCCCTTGATTCTGTCTGTTTCAGCTTGAATATTCTTAACAACCCAGCTGTCTGTTAAAACCATAGAATAGTCTGTCTTGCAGTTACAATGTCAATAATGTGAGATACACTCCCAAGAGCAGCAGTAGATTGAGTTTGAGAAAAAGGACCTTAATCTTGCAGATGTAATGAAATCTTACTTAATAACCTATACCAAGCAATTTAGCAAGAGCTCAAAAAGATAATGCAGCTCTTAAATTTTGATGAGTGGACAAATTGTTTGTGGTGAATTAGGAAAATAACTTTTAAAGACATGACTGTACGGAGGCAAAAGATATTCTTTAAATGAACTATTATATGGCCTACAGCAGTAATGTTTGAAAACTTGAAAAAAGGCCAGTCAACTTTGGCTGTGAAAGGAAATTAGATGAAAAGATTTAAAGAAAAAGCTTACAGATTTACCAGAAAGAGCAGTAATTCTGAGGATTGGGAGGTTTGGCAAATACAATGGAAAAAGGATCAAAATTCTGAAGACTAAAAAGAAAACAGAATACGAATGGAACCTTGCAAAAAAAAACATGAAAGTGCATAATAAAAGCGCAAATATGTAGCAAGAATTTACTTGGATAAAACAAATGTGGGTCAATTACATGCAGATTCAGGAGCATTTATAATGAAGAACAGAGACAAGACAGAGAAGCTGCTTGATTATTTTGTGTCTTTACTGAGGAGGGTGTCAGAAGTATTCCAAAACACGATATCCATATATATGGAGTACGTGGAGATGA
This sequence comes from Stegostoma tigrinum, assembly GCF_030684315.1. Taxonomy (NCBI): domain Eukaryota; kingdom Metazoa; phylum Chordata; class Chondrichthyes; order Orectolobiformes; family Stegostomatidae; genus Stegostoma; species Stegostoma tigrinum. The sequence goes on along the minus strand of NC_081356.1, from coordinate 44,146,339 downwards.
AGGAAATTGGCGTCAGTAAGAAGATTGCACTGGATAGATTAATGAGGCTGTAAGTTAATAACCATACAGATAGTTGATTGGTCATTATCTTTGAAAATTTTATAAATGCTACAATATTTCCTGTGGATTGACAGGTTACAAATGTCACCCACTATTTAGGAAGGGAGAAAGAGAGAAAACAAGACACATGGACCTGGAAGTAGAACAGTAAGAGGAAAATGCATAAAAATATATGATAAATTGGCTCTTGGGTGATAATGACCTAACTGGGCACAGTCAGTGTGGATTTGTGAAAGGGGAGTCATGATTGGCGAATTGCAGTTTTGAACTTTTCTGGAATAAAATTGGTAAAGGAGATTAATGAACATAATATATCTAGATTTTCAAAAGGCTTTGATAAAGTTTCTCAGAGGTTAAAAATTAAAATTGAAGAATCTGAAGATAACATACTGGCATGGATTAGTGATTGGCTAAACGACAGCAAAAAAGAGTCAGAATAAATGCAGCATTCTCATATTTGCATGAAGTGATTCATGGGTTCTGCAAATATTGTCATGAGTTGTTCATAACATATATATCAATGATTTGAATTTGGAGACCAAAGGTAATCTTCCAAATTTGCAGATGATATGTTCCCACTTAGCTGTGTAAGTCGTGAGGGAGATATAAAGCAGCTTCAAGAGGATTTGGTGATAACAGTGTGGAACTGGAGGATCGCAGCTGACCAGGCAGCACAGAAGAGCAGGAAAGCTGACATGTTGGGTTGGGATTCCAGCATCTACAGTTTTTATTATCTCTTCAGTAGGATTTGGACAGGCCCAGTTTATGACCAAGAATAAAGTGCCAGGGACTTGTGTTGGATTTCACCCTCGGGTGACAGCCTGTGTGGAGTTTTCACATTCTCCCCATGCCTAAATTCCTTAGGTGCTCTGGCTTCCTCTCACAATCCAAAGATATGCAGGTTAGGTAGATTGGCCATGCTAAATTGCTATACATGCCCAGAGATGTGCAGATTAGGTGGATTAGCCATGGGAAATGCAAGGTTGCAGGAATAAGGTGGGGTGGTGGGTTTGGGTGGGCTACTCTTTGAAGGATCAGTGTGGACTTGATGATCCAAATGGCCTGCCTCCACACCTTGGGGATTCTATGAACATGGCAGTTGGTATGTAACATGGAAAAATATGACATTATCCACTTTGGTAAGTAAAAGAGGTATTATTTCACAGGTGTTTGGAATTTGGAAAATACAGATGTACAATGGGATCTAAGTGTCCTGGTCAATAAATCACCAAAGACTTAGATGCAGCTGCAGAAAACTGTCAGGAAGGCTAATGGAATGTTAACCTTTATTTCAAAAGGATATGAGTACAATAGTAGTGAAGTCTCGCTTCAGCTGTCCAGGAGTTTGGTTATACTGAACTTGGAGTGCTCAGTACTCTTTTTTTGGTTTCTTTATTTTGAGGAAGATGTTATCTTCTTCGAGGGTTTGCAACAGATGTTCATTAGACATGTTGCTGGGCAAGGAGGACTGTCCTATGAAGAGAGAGTGCGCACAGTGGCTGTGTATTCTCTTGAGTTTCAAAGAATGAGAGGTGAACTCACTGAAAATTACAAAATGCATAAAGACGTAAAGAAGATAACTAGAGAATGGTCAGAGGCTTTCCAGTCAATGGTGAGCATGTGCATCAACATAAGCCTTCACACTGTCTGTGTACCATACCTTAGTCTGAATCACATATTCAGTGAATGAAGTGAGGGAAAAATGCACCTCAAAAACAGCATTTAACTCTTTCATGAAGCACTGATGTGCATGCATCATGGCATTTTGTTTTTCTGTGCATGTGAATAGCATCCCTTTAATGTTTGCTATTATTGCTAATCTGAGCAAAGCACACAGACAGCCTTTCAGATTTATGTTTGTACAACCACTCCTGATCCCATATGTACACATGCACATACACACTTGCACTTAGGGTGATGATGACTGCAGGGTGAACAAAGGCACGAGTCTAAATGGGTAGTCAGGGCGATTGTACTTAGCTTCAAGGAAATCTGTTGGCTGACTTGCCAGCTGAGAATCCAACAAGGATTCTGTACCTGAAATGGCACTGTCATTCATCAGCCTCAATCTACTGAGTGTCATTCAGTTTGTCATTACGGCTGTTTTTCACACAGCAGTCATCTCTCACACTGCTTCCACACTTTGGGGATTCTCTTAAAACTGATGCAGTGCCTTTCACTTCGCTAAAATTTTGTTGGCAATGCAATTCAGGGAAAATTTAAAGATGCATTTACAATGCAGGATATGATATGCATTTTCATTACCCTGTCAAGCTCTTTAAAAATTCTATCATTAATAATTGGTTCATCTGTCATTCTTCAAAGTTCTTGTGAATACAAGGTTTGTCTCTGCAATGATTCCTCATTGGAGAATTCATTCATTCCAGTCATCAGTCCAATTATCTTTTGTTATATTACTTATGATGCAAGTGTATTCTTCCTGAGGAGAGGGGGACCATGTTTCTGTGAAGAATGCAAAGAAACAACTTAAATGACAGACATTAGGAGCTATTGGTAATCAGTAAACTGGGTACATGTCCAAAAAGCATGCCAAGTTAACATGTAGGATCAGTAAGCAATTACGAAAGAAATACAACATAGTTAATTTTTTTTTGGAATGGAATTGAGTATCAGAGTCAGGAGGTCTCAGTGCAATTATGTTGGATCCTAGTGAAGCTGCAATTGGAGTGTCTGATAACCTGATGACCTCTTTTCAATTCTGACAACTTAGAAGCTTTTATAGAACCTGTCAAAAACTTAGAGACTTCACAAACTGAAGCCCTTCTGCGCAAGTGACTGTTGTCTCAAACTGAAACTTTGTTCTACTGTGAAGAGGAAATGGTTCACCTGAAGTGAACTTCTCAATCTTCTGAACTGAACTCAGACTAGACGAACGTCCTCTGATCTTTTATCACTGACAGTCAAAACTCAACCGAATAAACATCTCACCAATAAACACCACAAGTTTCTTGCTTGGTAACTGATTGAATTGCATGCTTTCTTTGGAAATTATATATTTAGGTCCCTGTTCCAAATACTTTAATGAAATCCTTAAAAAGGAATGCACCCGCACAAAACTGAAACCAAAATACATCTACCTCTGTGAAAATTTTGAATTTCCAAATGATGGTATATATCGCACACATTTATTACAATTTTCCACCATTGAGTTTACTAAAGATAAGGATCATTGATTTTTTTGGGCATTAAGGAAATTTAGAGATAAGGAGATTTGATGGGAAGGTTGACTTGAGATAGAAAGTCAGCTATATTCATTTAGTATGGTGGAGCGGACTTGAAAGTCTACATGGCCTCCTAATGCTCCTATTCATGTGTTTTTAAATGCACAGCAAACAGCCCCTGTCAACCTTTACCCCTTTCCACTTTTGGGTGCGATAAAAATTAAGAAAATGAAGTGTAATTATTGGTATGAATTTAAGATGAGGTTTGAATATCAAGCTATTTAAAGTTATAGCCCCCATATTTCATTTTTTTTTTCACATACTGCACTGTGTCCACAGGGATTGCAATCCAAACAGTTTAATCTTCAAAGTTCAGAAGTTATAAATCTTGTAGATTGCAGCACACAAATTAATTAGTTCATTACTTAGTCAACATTGTAATTTGGAATACCTGTTCTGATTTCCCATAATAACAAAGTGGTTGTACTATTAATGTGCAACCACACCCTACTGGGAAATTTGAGATTCCATTAATATCGAAAGTTCAGCAAAAGGTCATCAATAAGAACGGGAAAATAGAAGCAGGAGGAGGCTTTTTAGCTCTTCAAACCTATGTTTTTATCTACACTTTGTCCATTAGCCTTTCTACCATTCAGCATCAAAGATTTACTACTGATTATGTTAGATATACTCAATGACTCAGCTTCCACAGCCCTGTAAGGTACAGAATTCCAAAAATTCACAACGCTGAGGAAAAAGATTTCTCTTCATTTCCATTCTAAACAGTATTCATTATTTTTAAATTGTGTTCTCTGGTTCTAGATGCCCAAACCATGGGAAACATCTTAGCTGCATCTACCCTTCCCATCCCATTCGGTATATTGTAGGTTTCATTCAGATCATATCTCATTCTTTGAAACGCTCGAGAATTAGGCCCAGTTCACCCAATCTCTCATCAAAGCACAGTCCCACCATCCTGTGAACAGGTCTTGTGAACTTTCATTGCACTTCCTCTGTGACAATATTATTTTCCTGAAATAAGAAAGACAAAGCTCCACACAATATTCCAACTGTGATTCAACCAAGCTTCTGTATAATTGAAGCAAGACATCTCTGCTCCTGCATTCAAAGCTTTTTGTGATAACGACTAATATTCTGCTAGCCTTCCTAATAGCTTGCTGCACCTGCGTGTTAGCCTTCAGTTACATATTGACAAGGGCATCCGAGTCTCTTTGCACATCTACTCTTCAACCTCTCAACATTTAGGTATATCTGCACATATGTTTTTTTTTCTGACTGAACTGATATTCGCATTTTTCCACGATGTGTCCCATCTGCCATGTTCTTGCATAATTGCTAATCCTGTACAAATCCTCCTGAAAATATTTTGCTTCTTCAGTCACAATACACATTCCTGTTTAGCTTTGTAAGATCTGCAAATTTGGAAATATTTCATTTGGTCTCCACATTCAATCATTGATATGTATTGTGAATGACTGGGGCCCAAGTATTGACTGTTGCTTACCCTTTTGGTCACAGCCTGCATATGTTAGAATGATCCTTTCATGAGCATTCTCTTTTGAGTCTCTTAGCCAGTCCTTAATCCATGCAACTAAATTGTCCCTGATCTCATGTACTTTAATTTTGCTAAACAAGTTCATTTGGGGTACCTTATCAAAAGTTTTATTTAAAGAAGATCAATTAAGGAATGTTAATAATCAGGTTAGTACTATTAAACTGTCTTTGTTAATTCCTTACAATTATGCCAATAAAATTTAATAATCTACCACATAAAATTTAATATGTTGCTACGTTTATTGTTCGCAATTAAACTATTTTCTTGGATCTGAGACTGCACAAATGCAACAAAGGCAAGACTTCCTTTGTATAAATTTAGAATGTGGGTGAAACTGACAAGACTGCATTTATTGACTATCTAAATTTTACAAGATGATAACTCCTTCTGATGTTGCCCTGTCAACTTTACATTTCATAGAATCATAGAATCCCTACAGTGTTGAAGCAGGCTGTTCAGCCAATCAAATCTCACTGACTCTCTAAAGAGCATCCCAACCTGATCCAACCCTATCTTTGTTATCCTGCATTTGCAATGGCTAATCCACCTAATCTGCACGTCCCTGGACTGTATGGCTGATTTAGCATGGCCAATCCACCTAACCTGCACAATTTTGGACTGTGGGAGGAAATCCAAGTCTACGGGAATATGCAAACTCTACACAGTGATCCGAGCGTGAAATCCAACCCGGGTCCTGGCACTTGGAGGCAGCCGTGCCGCCCATATTTATTGAAATCATTTCACAACTTCCTGTTACCAAGTTCTGAACTGTAACTGTCTGGAGTGTTGACGCATTACTATGACTGCTACATTCCAAACCCATTTATTTTAGTGTGAAAAGGAGCAGAATGAATACAATTTTCAATTGTAGACTGAAACAAGTGGTGTTGGGAGAGGCACGAGTGAGGGAATCATAGCCGGAAGTTGTGTATTTTTTAATTCACTCATGATATGTGAACTGGATGGCCAAAACCTTTTGTACATTTTGCCCTGGAGAAGATGGTAATGAACTGCTTTCTTGAACTGTTACATTCCACAGGATGTAGGCACACACGTTGCACTGTTCATGATTTTGATCCAGCAACAATAAAGGAACTGTGATCTATAACTAAGTCATGATGGGCCTGGCTTGAAAACTATGTTTGCAGTGTGATGTTTCCATGTATCTGTTATCCTTGTTATTCAAGGAGGTAGAGGTTTGGGGTTTGGAAGGTGTTGAAAGAGCCTTAGTTGTTGCACTTTATTTGCAGATAGCACACACCCCTATCTCTGTACGTTTGCGAATAGTGGTACCTGGCAGCTAATCATACAGGTTATTTTGTTCTAGATGATGCCAAGCCTTCTTGAATGTTGTTGGAGTTGCATTTATCCAGGCAAATGGAGAACAGTCCATCAAATTCCTGACTTGCGCATTTATAAGATGGTGGACTGACTTTGGAAGTCAATGACCTACTCACAGCAGAATTCATTGTCTCTGATTTGCAGTTGTGACCACATTATAGAAATTTTTGGTGCAGTTTGATTTCTGGTCAATGGTAAGCCAGTGATATTGATAGTAGGAGATTCAGCAATCATTTTTGGTGGTGAGGTGATTAGGGCTTAAAGACTATCCCATGTCCAAAAGAATTGCTGTCAGTTAACAGAATCCAAGTAAAGCTCAGTATGAAATGAAGGGCTAATCCGTCCTAAAAGAATATTATACTGTTTTGGAAAATGCCCTAACCCAGAAATACAGTTAAGTTCAGTTCAACGAAATTGAGCTACATTTTCTGATATATAACTGGGACAATGTTGGAATTTATCCAGTCTAATCCACCAACTTGCTCTTCATTCCAAACCATGGCTTAAAGAAAATACACTGCAATGTTAATCCTTTGCAAATATTGTTATAACAATTGCAGTTGACTGTGAATATTTATTGTTGTTATTTCTAATGCTTTGAATCGACACTTGAAAATAATGATCATGCTGCGTAAAAATACACACAGATTACCTATTCGTTTTGATGAACTTTTCTCCCTCACATTTGTCATGCATTAGAGACTGCAGTTTAAATCTGCCAAAATACAAGTCGCCATAACCTAAGCAATGGAAAGGAAACTTATTGGTAGCAATTCCAATTTGTACCAATGTGGAATAATTTTTTTAAAAACCCTAAAAATAATTTTTATCACTTGCTCTGCCAGCATATTTTGTTAATGTGAAAAAATGATCAAGGAAGTTGCGAGTAACACTGGTAAATTCACAGTCCCTCTTGATTTTCATTTGTTGCATTATTCTCCCTATTCTCACCGTTTGACTTTTAATTAAGTGAATTTTCACTGTCCATAATTTATCCTTCCTGACACTAATGGTGATGTACTTTGTGGTTCAACTTAGCTGTTCTTTTACTGCAGGTCATATTTATTGCTACTACCAGTTTTATACTTGAAATGGAATTTCATGTTGAATTATTATAGATTAATAACAAATACTGAATATGTTTCTGCATCAAAGATACACTTTGAATGTTACTCAGATTGTAATTGTTTTACTAGAATTAGGACCATCTGATCAGACTATACCTTGCATTCAGTTTTAGTCACCAAGATGCGAGAAAATAGTGAACCCAAAGGAGTATGGCAAGGTGGCTCAGTGGTAAGCACTGCTCCCTCACAGTGCCAGGGACAATTCCAGCCCTGGGTGACTGTGTGGAGTTTGCATATTCTCCTGGCAGTGACATTGCAGCTGGTGAAATGCTGCTCAGGGTCTCCCAAACTGTTCTGATAGCAGAACAATGAGCCTTTTGATTATATTCCAGGCTGGAGATAATTAATCCTGCAAATAAATGATTGACAAGAAATAATCTATTGTATTGCAAATGAGAATCCAAAATATGACTTAAAATGAGTCAGACAATTACAACAAGAAGCCAATTGGCTAAAATTGGTATTTCAACTTCAAAATAAAATTGGAGAAAAGTAGATATTGATGTAACGAGTTAACAAGGCATAGAACTGGATGAACACAGCAGGCCAAGCAGCATCAGAGGAGCAGGAAGGCTGACGTTTCAGGCCTAGACCCTTCTTCAAAAATGGGGGAGGGTAAGGGGGTTCTGAAATAAATAGGGAGTGAGGGGGAGGCGGATAGAAGATAGATAGAGGAGACAGACAGAGCAGAGAGGCAGAGATTGAGCCAGTAAAGGTGAGTGTAGGTAGGGAGGAAATAGATCAGTTTAGGGAGGATGGACAAGTCAAGGGGGTGGGGCATGAGTCAGAGGAGGGGATAGGTGGGAGGAAGGACAGGTTAGGGAGGCGGGGACAAGCCGGGCTGGTTTTGGGATATGTTAGAGAAAGGGGAGATTTTGAAGCTTGTGGAGACCACATTGATAGCATTGGGTTCGAGGGTTCCCAAGCAGAATGAGGTGCTGTTCCTGCAAATTTTGGGCAGCAGCATTGTGGCACTGCAGGAGGCCCAGGATGGACATGTTGTCTGTGGAATGGGAGAGAGAGTTCAAATGGCTTGCGACTGGGATGCGCAGTTGTTTAGTGCGAACCGAACGTAGGTGTTCTGCAAAGCAGTGCCCAAGCCTTTGCTTGGTTTCCCTGCTGTAGAGGAGGCCACAGCGGGAGCAGTGGATGCAGTATACCACATTAACAGATGTGTAGGTGAACATCTGCTTGATGTGGAAAGTCTTCTTGGAGCCTGGGATGGGGGTGAGTGTGAGGGTGTAGGGGTAGGAGTAGCATTTCCTGCGGTTGCAGGGAAAAGTGTCGGGTGTGGTGGGGCTGGAGGGGAGTGTGGAGCGGATAGGGGAGTCATGGAGAAAGTGACCCTTCAGGAAAGGGTGGGGAGGGTGGATTGCAGAACGCAGAATTGTTGGAGGATGATGTCTTGGACCCTGAGGTTGGTGGGGTGGTGAGGACAAGGGGGATTTTTTTTGGTTGTTATTGCGGGGAGAGTGCGTGAAGGATGAGTTGTGGGAAATACAGGAGACACGGTCGAGGGCATTCTTGATCACTGAGGGGAAGAGGTTGTGGGCCTTGAAAAATGAGAACATCTGAAATATGCGGGAGTGGAACCACCCTGGGAGCAGACATGGCGGAGGTGAAGGAATTAGGAATAGGGGATGACATTTCTGCAGGAAGGTGGGTGGGAGGAGGTGTATTCTAGGTAGCTGTGGGAGCCAGTGGGTTTGAAATGTGTGTCGGTTTCTAGGTGGTTGCCAGAGATGTAGACAGAGACATCCAGGAAGGAGAGAGAGGTATTGAAGATGGTCCAGGTGAACTTAAGATTGAGGTGGAAGGTGTTGAAGTGGATAAACTGTTCAAGCTCCCTGTGGGAGCATGAGGCGGTGCTGATACAGTCATCAATGTAATGGAGGAAGAGGTGGGGTTTAGGGCCGGCGTAGGTGCGGAAGAGGGATTGTTCCACGTAACCTACAAAGAGGCAGGGAGATAACGAACAATCTTCCAACCAGCTTCGTCAATAGTTCGATAATGCAAAAGTTGCCAGTTTGATTGTACAAGACAAGAGGTGAATGTGTTTCCTGCCCCCCACCCCATTTAGCCGAGTGTTGCTTTCTGGAAATGAGAATGCAGCAGTTGACAGGCTAGTGGTGAGCCATTGCCTGGGACCATGTGAAAGAAATCCTGTCCAATGAATGATGGTGGCCAGTCAGAGACCGGCAGCTTGATTGACTGGTGGTCCTGTTGGAGGGGCAGTGGTTCCTGGAGACAGCAAAAACTACAGATACTGGAGTCAGAGCCAATACAGTGTGGAATTGGAGGAACACAGTAGGTCAGGCAACATTAGAAGAGCAGGAAAGTCCATGTCTGGGGTTTACCACTTCACCAAGACTCTTGCCCGGATAAGAATCACCAAATGTTCAGACCTTAATTCAGAGGTGAATGAAGATAGGATGAGCTTCACAAAGTGGTGACTGTGGGGAGGAAGGTATCACGTGGTTGGCAGCAAAGGTTGGAGTCCTGGAATGACAAATGAGTAAAAGCAGTGAATGAGACACATTGGTCAGACTTGTCTTGCATGTATCAAAATGGAGCTCCTGTATGACTAATATATTTATTTCCAAAGAGTCGGGTTTTATTTTGCTTTATTCCCCTGATTGTTCAACCTCCTTCACAAAATGTTTCTCAATCAAGCACTCGGACTGAGATGTCATCCCCTATTCCTAATGGAAAGATGGACACCCTTTGCGAACACAGATGCAAACATCCCACCATGGTTTGCAACTCAAGCTCTGCATTGAGAGTCCCTGCCCACTGCTGGGTTAGTACCAACATTGGTCGGATATGCCTCTTAAGCAGCAACCAATTGGCTGTTTAAGGGCATCAATGAGCAGTGGCGCAAGAAAACTGCATTGCAAACATAATCAGGGTGGATACTGGCCCCTATGTATCATCCTTGCCCTTAGTCAAACTCTTGGGTAGCAGGGTGGAAGGATACATGAACTATTTTTCAGCAAGTACATTCGATTCCCATGTATACAAACTTAACTATAAACTAAATTCGAGGAACGTAGGAACAGGAGTAGGCCATTCTGCCACCTGAGCCTGTTTCACCATTCAGTGAGATTTTAGCTGATATGTGGCCCAATTCCATGTACCTCCCTTTGGCCAATAATACCTTTGCTTAACAAAATGTATCTGTCTCAGGCTTAAAATAAATAATTGATCCAGCATCCACTGATATTTATGAAAGGCAGTTCCAAACAACTGCCATCTTTTGAACAGTCTGGTCCTAATTTTTGAAATATGTCTTTTTTTCTAGAATCCCCAAACAATAGAAATAGTTTTTTTTTAATCTACCTTGTGTTTTCCTGTATACCTTGAAGACTTCGACCAGATCATCTTTAATCTTCTAAATTCAAAAGAAAACAGACCTAATTTGCATAATCTCTCCTCATAACATAACCCCTGAGCTCCAGGTATCATTCTCATAAATATAAATTGTACTCCCTCCAAGGCCAATGTTATCATTCCTATGGTGAGATGCCCAGATGTGCTCCAAGTGGGGTCAAACCAGGGCTTTGTAGCACTGCAGCGTAACTTCTGAATCCTTGTACTCAGATCCTCTGCTATAAAGACAGGCGATCCATTAGCTTTTTTGATTATATTCTGCACACACTCATGAAATCTTAAAGATCAATGCACATGAACCCTCAAGTTCCTTCAGACATCCACTGTATTTAAAATCATATCAGCTAGAAAGTATCCTTGTCTATCCTTTTTTGGTTCAAAATGGATAATCTCACACTTGTTTATGTTGAATTCCATCTGACTCATTTTGCCCTTTCACTTAGGCTATCAACATCCTTTTGTAATTCTGTGCTGTCATCTACACTGTCTATAATTCGCTCAATTTTATATCATCAGAGAATTTGGATTTGTTGACTCACAGTGCCAGAGACCTGGGTTCAATTCTGTTCATGGCGATTGTCTGTGTGGAGTTTGCACATTCTCCCAGTGTCTGAGTGAGTTTCCTCTCGGTGCTCCAGTTTCCTCCCACAGTCTAAAGATGTGTAGATGGATTGGCCATGTTAAATTGCCCATAATGCCAGGGATATGCAGACTTGGTGGACTAGCCATGAGAAATGCAGGTTGACAGGCTGGGGTGGGGTTTGAGTGGGATAATCTTTGCAGGGCCAATGTGGACTCGGTGGACTGAATGGCCTGCTTCCACACTATCGGGATTCTGTGTTGATGCTATAATACTTACCTAGTATTCACGATGGCAATATCTCTATATCTTTGAAATCCACATTGAAAAAATAAGTCTTTAATCAGCTAATAGAACTGTTTTGTGCAAAGTCCCAACATTGTAAAACAAAAGCTTGTCTGTAAGACATGTAAAAGATTGAAATCTCCTCCAGTGATCTATTTGTTGTAAAAATGAATTGTTCACTTCGGACACCGAAGACTAATAATCACTTATCAAGCTTCAAAATTATAAATCAAGATCTGACGCTTGACATCCTCCTTTGAGATAAGCACTTTTGGACCTTGAAACTCTAAGAAATCATACTTGCCCCAACTATTAAATAAATTTTATAAGTATTAATAATGGAATCCATTGAAAGTCAAACACTAGATTACTTCTGTCATGTCATAACTGGTGTTTCATTTATGTTTAACATCAGAATATAACAGGTCCTTAAATTTTGACTTAATGTTTAATTACATTGTTTTATTTCAAGTATTGAAGTTTTCTGGAAATTTGAATCTCAGTGTAAACAACTCAGAGTTAATTAGTTCATTTTCTTTTCAACTGTTTTGAGTGTTATCACAATTTCTCAACACGGAAAAGTGCTGTAATGCATGTCATTGCTCACATAATAGTGTTCAATGTCATGGTAAACTTGTCTTTACAAAACAAAGCCTATGATAATGCATCTAAATACATTTACATTACAATGCAGCTTCTAACAGTGACTTTTGAAAATGTCAAAAAATTTAACATTTACTTGTTTGGATTTACAGGCTGCTCAGCAAGCCTCAATGAGTGGACACAGATTGTTTTAGGCTTCCTAAACCTACATCAGCAAAGAAGATTACATGGGGATGGACATTCAAATTTCCTATCATCTTCTCAATAATAATTCTGACAGCAGAAAATTCATACTTGTGGCCATCCCAACATGCAAAAATGTGGCACAAAAAATAACGTGAGCTAGGAAAGCACAAAAAATTCAAAAGGTTTCAATGTTTTATCTTTCCAATCACCCTTGGATCCAGAGAGTAAGTGCTTCTTGTCTTTGCAAAACTGAAACAGCATATCATTTCCAGGGCAAATGCAGACATGATAGAGGGCAAGTGATGAATGACATGTTCAGTACTTTATCACACTAAAATACTTGCACAGCACATATGTCACGCATCCTAGCCAAGTTACAGTCCTCCATCTTTCTTGTCCAGCCTCTTGACATCTCCACATCCAATTAGCTTAACACCATTGCACTGATCAGAAAACAGGCCTACACTCCACTGCTTGAGTTGAAGGAATTGCAATGGGCAGTAGGAATATCTGTCTGACTATTCGTGTTGAAGGAAAAGTCGGACAGCAAATTCTGGCATTGTCAGAAATACTCAATTAAAGATGGAAATCAAGAAGCTTTCCCCTTAGAGTGGCTGTTCTAGAAGCATGTGAGAGTGTGGTGTTTGATGTTGGGCCTTGTTTATTCCAGTGCAAGTACATTTTTAAAGATGTGATAACTTTTAATTCCGAACGAAGAATAACTGACACTGAAAATGAACTTCTAAAAGAATGGAGTATGAGTTGTTCAACGTTTAAATACTATTGAGATTTGAAAATATGAAATAAATAATTGCCTTTGAAATTTTTTTAATCCCTTTTCATTTCTCCTTTCTCTCCCTCTCTTTATTTCCCTCTCTTTATTTCATTTTCTTTACAAGATTGGGCCTTGTACTTTACAAAATTAAACCTTGTACTTTCTGTTGAGGCTCTGCAGACCTACTGATATTGGTTCCAAATCCGCTGTGGTTGATACAAAAACAAAGTTGCTGGAAAAGATCAGCAGGTCTGGCAGCCTCTGTGAAGGAGAAAAAGAGTTAATGTTTCGGGTGCGGTGACCCTTCCTCAGGTCTTGCCCTGAAATGAATGTGATCGGTGATAATGGGAACTGCAGATGCTGGAGAATCCAAGATAACCAAGTGTGAAGCTGGATGAACACAGCAGGCCAAGCAGCATCTCAGGAGAACAAAAGCTGACATTTTGGGCTTAGACCCTTCATCAGAGAGGGGGGTGGGGAGAGGGTTCTAGAATAAATCGGGAGAGAGGGGGAGGCGGACCGAAGATGGAGAGAAAAGAAGATAGGTGGAGAGGAGAGTATAGGTGGGGAGCTAGTGAGGGGATAGGATAGTCCAGGGAAGACGGACAGGTCAAGGAGGCGGGATGAGGTTAGTAGGTAGGAGATGGAGGTGCGGCTTGAGGTGGGACAAAGGGATGGGTGAGAGAAAGAACAGGTAAGGGAAGCGGAGACAGGCTGGGCTGGTTTTGGGATGCAATGGTGGGAGGGGACGAGTTGGGCTGGTTTTCGGATGCGGTGGGGGAAGGGGAGATTTTGAAGCTGGTGAAGTCGACATTGATACCATTGGGCTGCAGGGTTCCCAAGCAGAATATGAGTTGCTGTTCCTGCAACCTTCGGGTGGCATCACTGTGGCACTGCAGGAGGCCCATGATGGACATGTCATCTAAAGAATGGGAGGGGAGTGGAAATGGTTTGCGACTGGGAGGTGCAGTTGTTTATTGTGAACCGAGCAGAGGTGTTCTGCAAACCTCCGCTTTGTTGCCCCAATGTAGAGGAGCCCACACCGGGTACAATGGATACAGGATACCACATTGGCAGATGTGCAGGTGAACATTTGCTTAATATGGAAAGTCATCTTGGGGCCAGGGATGGGGGTGAGGGAGGAGCTGTGGGGGCAAGTGTGGCACTTCCTGCGGTTGCAGTGGAAGGTGCCGGGTGTGGTGGGGTTGGAGGGGAGTGTGAAGCGGACAAGGGAGTCACAGAGAGAGTGGTCTCTCCGGAAGGCAGACAAGGGTGGGGATGGAAAAATTGCTTGGGTGGTGGGGTCGGATTGTAGATGGCGCAAGTGTCGGAGAATGATGGCTTGTATCCAGACGTTGGCCGGGTGGTATGTGAGAACGAGGGGGATCCTCTTGGGGCGGTTGTGGTGGGGCGGGGTGTGAGGATGTGTTGCAGCAAATGCGGGTAACGTGGTCAAGGGCATTCTCGACCACTGTGGGGGCAAGTTGGGGTCCTTGAAGAACATGGACATCTGGGATGTGCGGGAGTGGAATGCCTCATCGTTGGAGCGGATGCGGCAGCGGTGGAGGAATTGGGAATAGGGGTTGGAATTTTTTCAGGAGGGTCGGTGGGAGGTGGTGTATTCTAGGCCGCTGTGGGAGTCAGTGGGCTTGAAATGGACATAAGTTTCTAGCTGGTTACCTGAGATGGAGACTGAGAGGTCCAGGAAGTGAGGGGATGTGCTGGAGATAGCCCTGGTGAACTTGAGGTTGGGGTGGAAGCTGTTGGTGAAGTGGATGACCTGTTCGAGCTCCTCTTGGGAGCAAGCAGTGGCCCTGATACAGTCGTCAATGTAACAGAGGAAGAGGTGGGGTTTGGGGCCTGTGTAGTGCGGAAGAGGAACTGTTCCACATAACCTACAAAGAGCCAGGCATAGCTTGGGCCCATGCGGGTACTCATGGCCACCCCCTTTGTCTGTAGGAAGTGGGAGGAGTCGAAACAGAAGTTGTTGAGTGTGAGGACTAGTTTGGCTCAGTGGATGAGGGTGTCAGTGGAGGATGACTGGTCGTGCCTGCGGGACAGCAAGAAGCGGAGGGCCTTGAGGCCATCTGCATGAGGAATACAGGTGTATAGGGACTGGACGTCCATGGTGAAAATGAGGTGTTGGGGGCCAGGGAATTGGAAGTTCTGGAGGAGGAGTAGGGCGTGGGTGGTGTCACGGGCGTAGGGAGGGAGTTCCTGGACCAAAGGGAAGAAACTGGAGTCCAGATAGTTGGAGATGGGTTCGGTGAAATCACCTACCTCACCAAGGCCCTCCACTTGGACCGCAAAGGCCGAGAACGATCTTGACCGCATTTCCCGCAACACATCCCTCACACCCCGCCCCCGCCACAGCTGCCCCAAGAGGATCCCCCTCGTTCTCACATACCACCCCACCAACCTTCGGATACAACGCATCATCCTCCGACACTTCCGCCATTTACAATCCAACCCCACCACCCAAGCTGTTTTTCCATCCCCACCCTTGTCTGCCTTCTGGAGAGACCACTCTCTCCGTGACTCCCTCGTCCGCTCCACAGTCCTCTCCAACCCACCACACCCGGCACCTTCCCCTGCAACCGCAGGAAGTGCTACACTTGCAACCACACCTCCTCCCTCACCCCCATCCCAGGCCCCAAGATGACTTTCCATATTAAGCAGAGGTTCACCTGCACATCTGCCAATGTGGTGTACTGTATCCATTGTACCCGGTGCAGCTTTCTCTACATTGGGGAAACCAAGCGGAGGCTTGCAGAACGCTTTGCAAAACATCTCTGCTCGGTTCGCAGTAAACAACTGCACCTCCCAGTCGTGAACCATTTTAACTCGCCCTCCCATTCCTCCCATTCCTCAGACGATATGTCCATCATGGGCCTCCTGCAGTGCCACAATGATGCCACCCGAAGGTTGCAGGAACAGCAACTCACATTCTGCTTGGGAACCCTGCAGCCCAATGGTATCAATGTGGACTTCACCAGCTTCAAAATCTCCCCTTCCCCCACTGCATCCCAAAACCAGCCCAGCCTGTCTCTGCCTCCCTGACCTGTTCTTCACTCACGCATCCCTTCCTCCCACTTCAAGCTGCACCTCCATTTCCTGCCTACTCACCTCACCCCGCCTCCTTGACCTGTCCGTCTTCCCTGGACTGTCCTATCCCCTCCCTAGCTCCCCACCTATACTCTCCTCTCCACCTATCTTCTTTTCTCTCCATCTTCGGTCCGCCTCCCCCTCTCTCCCTATTTATTTCAGAATCCTCTTCCCATCCCCCTGTCTGATGAAGGGTCTAGGCCTGAAACGTCAGCTTTTGTGCTCCTGAGATTCTGCTTGGCCTGCTGTGTTCATCCAGCTCCACACTTTGTTATCTTGAATTTGTGATCATCAGGATTCAGTGAAATATCCATAGAATTTGTCTCAGCAAGCGTATGAATGGCAGCATTCATTCATTCTTTCACCACTGATCAAAAAGAATGGACCATTGTTTTCTTCCCACCAAAAATCTGCTGCATTTGTACCTCTTAAGAAGGTTCTTAATATCATCATAATACTTGTCTGCATTTGTCACCATCAGCTCATATGGATGCAAAATACCTCACTCAACAATTGTCAAAGCTACAATAAACAGATGAAAATAACAATGTGTACGCATGTTTACATTTTATACCAATTAGTGACTATGCTGGCGTGCTTTTATTGTCCGTGGAGGGTAGCAAAAATTGGACGGATGCCTAAACCCAGATGTAATGATGTTAGAGATGTTTCTTAATCCCTTTTGTACCACCATCACCAAAGGATTCCTTAGGCCCTAATAATTCTTTTCACAAGAGACAACATGAGCTTGGTGCCAGACAAATATGATTCCGTTTTCTGTGCAGCTTATGTTTGATTGAAGAAATTACAAACATGGTCTTCAGGATCACTATTTATGGGCTTTGGCTGGTGCAGGTTTGATTGACTAAAGGCCGCTTATAATTCTGAGTTTACTGTTCATGTGCGTGGATTTACAGGATCTTTGTCTTGATAGTTGGGTGCAATGCAAGAGGAAGGGGGCAGCGTATTGTTTAACAGAATCAAATGGCTGACAGAAGGTACGTCAAAAACTTGAGAACAGGGATAATTCAAGTCTGCAGAACCCCTTATCACAATATACATAACATTGATGTAAAGAGGTAAATAAAAGGTGTGTAACTATCGGCCCATTATCTCAACATCAGTGATAGATTCAAGCATATTCTCCATCATCAAGGAAGAAATAACGAGATATCTGGACAGAACTTGTCCCATCGGGCAGACATATGTGGGTTCATGAATCGTAGGTCATGTTTAAATAATTGACTGGAATTCTTTGAGGACATTATGAGCATAGTGGTCAACAGGGAACCATTGGATGTGGTGCATCTGGACTCCCAAAAGGCATTTGACAAGGTGCCGCACAAATGGCTGCTGCGTAAGATAAAAGTCCATGGCATTATTGGTAATGTATTAGCATGGATAAAGGATTGGTTAACAAACAGAAAGCAAAGAGTGGGGAAAAATTTATTTTTTTTTGTTTGGAGATCAGTGGCTAATGGTGTGCCTCAGCGATCAGTGTTGGGACCACAACCGTTTACAATTTACATTGATGATTTGGAGTTGGGGACCAAGTGTGGCATGTGTCATTTTCGAACTTTGAATCAGATGAGTGGTGGAGCAAAGTGTGCAAGGGACACATAATCTACAGAGGAATGTTAAGTGAGTGGGTAAGGGTCTGGCAGATGGAGTAGAATGCCGGTAAATGTGAGGTCATTCATTTTGGTAGGCATAACAGTAATATGGACTACTGTGTATATGGTGAAAAATTGCATCATGTCGCTTTGCAGAGGGACCTGGGTGTCCTTGTGAATGAATCTCAAAAATTTGGTTTGCAGCATGGCAGGTAGTTAAAAAGGCACATGGAATATTATCCTTCAATGCTAGAGGGATGGAGTTTAAAAGTAAGGAGGTTATCCTGCAGCTTTATTGGGTGCTGGTGAGGCCAGAATATTTTATACAGGTGTGATCTTTTTACTTGAGAAAGGATGTACTGGCACTGGAAAAGGTTGATTTCAGAATGGAGTGGGGTGTCTCCTGAGGATAGATTGAGTAAACCGGGACTATACTCATTGGAATTTAAAAGAATGGGGAAGGATTTTATAGAAACATATATAAAATTATGAAGGGAACATATAAGACAGAAGCAGGTAGGTTGTTTCCACTGATTGATGTATTGTCATGTGTGCCAAAGTACAGTGAAAAACTTGGTTTACAAGCGGTACAGGCAGGCCATAGTAAGCAAGAACGTACAGATGAGAGGTTGTAAAACGACGAAGACAGAGGCATACATGTTAGATTGCATAGGGCGTGTGCTAGGCAAGATCAATGTTAGCAAGATCAGCATTATTTGAAGCCCATTAATCAGTCTAATAATGGCCAGGAAGAAGGTATTCCTGAACCCAATGGTGAATGTGTTCAGGCTTTTGCATCTTCTGCCTGACGGAAGAGGTTGCACGAGATCATTACCAGGCTTCGATGGCTCTGATGTTGGCAGCAAGCCATGTAAATGGAGGCTATGGATGGAAGTTTGACTTCCATGATGGTCTGGGCTGTGCACACCACCTTCTGTAGTATCTTATGGTTCTGGGCAGAGTAGTTGCCATACTAGGCCGTTATATACCCAGAGAGTATGCTTTCAGTGCTGCGTGTGTAGACGTTGATGAGGGTCCTTGTGGATGTGCCATATTTCCTGAGCCACCTGAGGAAGAAACGGCATTGTCATGCCGCCTTGCCTGTTACATGTATGTGGGAAGTTCAGGTGGGTGAAACTAGAACCAGGAAATACCGCCTCAAGATAAGGTGGAAGCAAATTTAAGATTGAGCTGAGGATGATTGAGTTGTGAATCTGTGGAATTCCCTGCCCAGACAAGTCGTTGAGGCTACCTCATTATGTTTTTTAAGACAAAGATAGATATATTTTTGAACAGTAAACAAATTAATGGTTATGTGACTGATCAGATAAGTGGAGCTGAGTCCATGGTCCGCCATGATCTTATTAAATGGCGGAGCAGGCTCGAGGGGCCAGATGGCCTAGTCCTGCTCCAAATTCTTTTATTCTTATGTTAAGCTTCTGGGTGGTAACATTTCTTTTCAACAACGTAAACATTTAAGTCTACCTACTGCACCAGCAAATGGAAGTCATGTGCTCATTTTTGTAACTAAAGAAAGAGGTATTTATTTTAACTGAGTTTTATGGATTTATAAGAGTCAAATGAACAAGGTGCAGCTTGAGCTCCTTTGTCAACATGTGAACAGCAGAGGGAAAATGTTTCACAGTTTAATAGCAAAACTCATAGTTGGCTATATCGTTTATGTCTTTATCTGCGAATGATGTAGAATAATGATGCAAATCGACCTGGAAATATAAAAAAAGTTGTATATTTTCAGCTTGTTTTAAACACACTGAACATACTTGTCCAGCTCACATTTAATTGTTCAAACCGAAGTTTTCCCTCAATACCTGAAACCCAATTATCTGCAGAAACATTGGTAGCATCTATGAGAATGAGCTGACATATCTTAAGCCAGAATTTTTTTTAGTAATTAATGCAGTAAACAGATTGTTCTAAATTATGGTCGTTTCTAATCAGGTAATTCAGACCTAGTGAAAACTTTTGAGTCATGATTAAGTGCAGTGAGGATAAAAGGCTTGCAAAATCAAGGCACTTTAGAGCAGGGATGTTCATGAAAAATTGTCATCATGTTAATGATATGGATGTTAATGGAGTCAGCATGTTCACATTGTCCCTTGTGTATCCAGAAGTATAGGGGCCGAATAAATCTTTTGTCGATACTATGAATGAAAGAAATAGCAGAACATGTGAAACAAAGAGCAGTTATGGACAGATGGCAACTTATTAAATTGATCCAATTACACAATCCATTCCAAAGAAAAGAAAACATCCAACTTATTAGCAATAAAATATCACTTTATGATATAAATTGTTTTTATATAAGTATTTGTATTTAAAAAAAAAACTCATCATTGGTGAATTAGGAATGCAGTTAAACTCTGGATTTCTGTCCCTGGAACCGGAATACAAATCCAGTCCAGTTTGTTGCTTGAAACGTGCTGTATCCATTGTCAATATAGATACATTTGTTGAGCAATTTTAATGGCCTGCAAATAGTTAACACTTTTTAATTGTGATAATGATGTAGTTTAAATTTACAGTTGGTTGCAGGAGCCCAGGCTAATTATTTTCCCGACTAAAGCGCTGAACTATTGGGAGTCCCTTCGACTCATCTATATGGCTCAGTATAGGTGTGATTATGATTCTGGTCTGGCAATTCAAAGAGTAAAAATGGTGTTGACTCCTTTGCAGTTCATCACAAAATAGTGTAGCCTAAATAAAGAGAGTGACTTTTACAAATCTAAAGCTAAGTAACCATTGAATAATATGGCTACCTGTCTGTTGCTCATGACAACGAGTAAGGGTCGGGCAATATATTCCGACGGAGACAATGGCACCTTCATCCCATGAATAAATTACAAGTACAAAAACAGCAGTATCAATGTGAAACCATTTTCAGGTACGCTAGAATAGGTTATTCACTGGACAGTGTGTCATTCTGCATTGTACAATATTGAAAGGCTGATCCAATGTGACATCAATAAGTTAATCATTTTAAATCTCGCCATGGCTTTCATTCATTTCTTGTAGAAGAGCTCAGCTCTCTGTTTCAGAGATAATGGGAACTGCAGATGCTGGAGAATCCAAGATAATAAAGTGTGAAGCTGGATGAACACAGCAGGCCAAGCAGCATCTCAGGAGCACAAAAGCTGATGTTTTGGGCCTTGACCCTTCAGAGAGGGGGATGGGGTGAGGGTTCTGGAATAAATAGGGAGAGAGGGGGAGGCAGACCGAAGATGGAGAGAAAAGAAGATAGGTGGGGAGGTAAGGAGGGGATAGGTCAGTCCAGGGAAGACGGACAGGTCAAGGAGGTGGGATGAGGTTAGTAGGTAGGAGATGGAGGTGCGGCTTGGGGTGGGAGGAAGGAATGGGTGAGAGGAAGAACAGGTTAGGGAGGCAGAGACATGCTGGAGTGGTTTTGGGATGCAGTGGGTGGAGGGGACGAACTGGGCTGGTTTTGGGATGCGGGGGGGAAGGGGAGATTTTGAAGCTGGTGAAGTGCACATTGATACCATTGGGCTGCAGGGTTCCCAAGCGGAATATGAGTTGCTGTTCCTGCAACCTTCAGGTGGCATCATTGTGGCACTGCAGGAGGCCCATGATGGACATGTCATCTAAAGAATGGGAGGGGGAGTTGAAATGGTTCGCAACTGGGAGGTGCAGTTGTTCATTGCAAACCGAGCGGACGTGTTCTGCAAAGCGATCCCCCAGCCTCCGCTTGGTTTCCCCAATGTAGAGTTAGCCACACTGGGTACAATGGATACAGTATACCACATTGGCAGATGTGCAGGTGAACCTCTGCTTAATATGGAAAGTCATCTTGGGGCCTGGGATAGGGGTGAGGGAGGAGGTGTGGGGGCAAGTGTAGCATTTCCTGCGGTTGCTCCGCTTCTTCCTGTCCCACAAGCCCGACCAGTCCCCCTCCACTGACACCCTCATCCGCCTAGCCGAACTCGTCCTCACCCTCAACAACTTCTCTTTCGATTCCTCTCACTTCCTACAGACAAAGGGGGTGGCCATGGGCACCCGCATGGGCCCCAGCTATGCCTGCCTCTTTGTAGGTTATGTGGAACAGTCCCTCTTCCGCACTTAGACAGGCCCCAAACCCCAACTCTTCCTCCGTTACATTGATGACTGTATCGGCGCCGCCTCTTGCTCCCCAGAGGAGCTCGAACAGTTCATCCACTTCACCAAAACCTTCCACCCCAACCTTCAGTTCACCTGGGCCATCTCCAGCACATCCCTCACCTTCCTGGACCTCTCAGTCTCCATCTCAGGCAACCAGCTTGTAACTGATGTCCATTTTAAGCCCACCGACTCCCACAGCTACCTAGAATACACCTCCTCCCACCCACCCTCCTGCAAAAATTCCATCCCCTTCCCAATTTCTCTGCCTCCGCCGCATCTGCTCCCACGATGAGGCATTCCACTCCCGCACATCCCAAATGCCCATGTTCTTCAAGGACCGCAACTACCCCCCACAGTGCTCGAGAACGCCCTTGACCGCGTCTTCGGCATTTCCCGCAACACCTCAAGCTGCAGGCCCCGCCACAACCACCCAAAGAGGATCCCCCTCGTTCTCAGATACCACCCCACCAACCTCCGGATACAACGCATCATCCTCCGACACTTCCGCCATCTACAATCCGACCCCACCACCCAAGACATTTTTCCATCCCCACCCTTGTCTGCTTTCCGGAGAGACCACTCTCTCCATGACTCCCTTGTTCGCTCCACACTGGCCTCCAACCTCACCACACCCGGCACCTTCCCCTGCAACCGCAGGAAATGCTATACTTGCCCCCACACCTCCTCCCTCACCCCTATCCCAGGCCCCAAGATGACTTTCCCTATTAAGCAGAGGTTCACCTGCACATCTGCCAATGTGGTATACTGCATCCATTGTACCCAGTGTGGCTAACTCTACATTAGGGAAACCAAGCGGAAGCTTGGGGATCGCTTTGCAGAACACCTCCGCTCGGTTCGCAATAAACAACTGCACCTCCCAGTCGCAAACCATTACCACTCCCCCTCCCATTCTTTAGATGACATGCCCATCATGGGCCTCCTGCAGTGTCACAATGATGCCACCCGAAGGTTGCAGGAACAGCAACTCATATTCCACTTGGGAACCCTGTAGCCCAATGGTATCAATGTGGACTTCACAAGCTTCAAAATCGCCCCTTCCCCCACTGCACCACAACCAGCCCAGCTCGTCCCCTCCCCCCACTGCATCCCAAAACCAGTCCAGCCTGCCTCTGCCTCCCTAACCTGTTCTTCCTCTCACCCATTCCTTCCTCCCACTCCAAGCCGCACCTCCATCTCCTACCTACTAACCTCATCCCACCTCCTTGACCTGTCCGTCTTCCCTGAACTGACCTATCCCCTCCCCTCCTCCCCACCTATACTATCCTCTCCACCTATCTTCTTTTCTCTCCATCTTCGGTCCGTCTCCCCCTCTCTCCCTATTTGTTCCAGAACCCTCTCCCCATCCCCCTCTCTGATGAAGGGACTATGTCCGAAACGTCAGCTTTTGTGCTCCTGAGATGCTGCTTGGCCTGCTGTGTTCATCCAACTTCACACTTTATTATCTCAGCTGTCTGTTTGCCTGCTTTGAAATTGTGAAAGGTTTTTGAGCTTTTAGGCTTAATTAAAAAGGCCCGAATGGATTCTGTACTACAGGGTTTGTTTACGTCACTGTCCTGAGGAAGGAGAGTTTGGTAGGTTTCATATATGTAGTTACATTCTATGTAGAATTTTTTAAAGTGCTTTTTCAAATCATACCTATTTATTCTCACAAGTTTGTTCTTTTCAATGAAGGATTCATTTAAAAGATATTTGTTTATTTTTACTAATTTGTGAGCTTTTCAGAATTTCCAAATGTAATGATGGAATTTAATCAGAGATAATGGGAACTGCAGATGCTGGAGAATCCAAGATAACAAAATGTGGAGCTGGATGAACGTAGTAGGCCAAGCAGCATCTAAGATCCGTCTCCCTCTCTCCCTATTTGTTCCAGAACCCTCACCCCATCCCCCTCTCTGATGAAGGGTCTAGGTCCGAAACGTCAGCTTTTGTGCTCCTGAGATGCTACTTGGCCTGCTGGTAGAATTTAATCTCTGCTTACAAAGTGGATAATAGGTGAATTGTTTTGGCATAAGGAGTGCTAAAATGAGTCAAGCTACGAACATGAGTAAGGGTCCTAAAGATGTTAAACACATGAAGAAAGTTAACGGCATGATGGTCTTTGCATGATCCAAAGGACTGAATCAGTGTTACAGTGAATTGAGCTGTACTTTTCAACTAAGCTCGTTTTGCATTGGCCCGCCTCTGTCTCTGCCTCTGCCTCTGTTCTGCTGTTATTAGGCTCAGCATGAGACAGTCCTGCCCTCAGAAGATGAAGATTCTGCCTGCTTGCTGTGGCAGGGCAGAGATAGGATTACAAGGTCAAGAACACTCCTCCTGATTTGCAATTTACACTTTCATGAGAATTCTTGAGATCAGGAAAGCTATGATTTACTTTGCCAGAATCAGGCATAGATGGAGTCTCAGAAGGTTGAATTCCAGTCTGAAAAAAATTCTAATAAAATAATGAAGTGATAGTAATAGGCATCAAGCAGAGAAGCTCCCTACTTTCTCCATATTTGTTAAGCTTTTTGAAAGGTCCTTCTGTTTCTCCTTAAATAATGGACTCTAGCATTTTTCCAACAACAGACGTTATGCTAATTAGTCTGTAGACTTATGCTTTCTGTCTCCCTCCCTTGCTGAAGAGGACTATTGCATTAGCCATTTTCCAATCCGCTGGGACCTACTCAGATTCCAGACAGTTCTGGAAAATTTTGACCAATCTCTCTGCAGGCACTTCCTTTGAAATCGTTGGATACGGCCCATCGAGCAAGTTGTCTTCCTTTAATCCCATTAATTTGTTAAGTAGCTTGCCCCTCATGATAGAGACTGCTATAGATCATCTTCCCCATAAGCATCTTACTTATCTGTTATGTTTAAAATATTTGACATCCTGCACTATGAATATTGATGCGAAATATTGCGTTAAATGACCTGACACTTCCATGTTCACTCTCTCTAATTTGCTCGTTGCATCCACCAAGGATCCCATGATTATGTGATGCACTTTTTTTTTAACATACCCTTAGAAGATCTTCCAGTTTGTTCTTATATTTCTTGCCAATAGTTTTATAATCAAGTCTCCCCCTCTTTTTCAGCTTTTTAGTCATCCTTTGTTGGGTCCTAAAGAAAAATTCCCAGTCCTCTGGCCTATCACAAAGTTTTTCACCACTTCATATGCCTTAATTTTTGAATATTTTCTTTGACTGCACTCATTACCCAAAGATCATTCATCCATCTCATCGAGTCCTTCCATCTGACTGGAATAGATTTTTGCTAAGTGTAGTGAAATTTCTGTTGAAATTCATTGACTTCCCGTTTGTTTATTATCCCAGCGTGTTTTCCACAACTCCTCCTTCATATCTCTGTAATTACCCTTATTGAAGTTGAGAGCACAGGTTTGAGATCTGAGTTGTTCTATCTCCGGCTAATTTAAATTGTACCATGCTGTGATCATCACCCCCTAGCAGACCCTTCACTGCAGGATGACTTATTCATCCTACGCAGTACAAATTACTAGATTTAAAACAGCCTGATTTCGGGTAGGTTCTGCAAAATACAGCTGTAAGAAGTAATCCCTGATGCACTCTACAAATTTGTCATCTATGTCACCCTTGTTCATCTGATTTGCCCAGTCAGTCTGCAGATTAAAATCACCCATCTTCGTTACATGTTTCCATTATTTCCTGATTTATACTTTGTCCTTCAGTGAGGCAATTCTTCCAGAGCCTATAGATGGTTCCCACCTGTGCCTTCCTTCCCCATGCAATTTCCACTCAAATTGATCCCTATCAAAATTTATTGCACTTACGTCACAACTCATCACTACACTGACACTGTTCTTTAATTTCAAATCTACTCCTTTTCCTCCTGCATATTCTGTTGAAACATTGAATCCCCTTGCATGTTGAATTTTTAGTCTTTATCACCTGTAGCTATATCTCTGTCATACTATCAAATCATATGCTTTTATTTCTATTTGTGCTGAGAACTCATCGATTGGCTGAAAATGCTATGTGCATTTGGATAAAGTGTTGATGCTTTACCATTACTATTCTCCCTGGTTTTAATTTCTGTTGTACTCTTACTCATTCACTACTTCTCTACCCTGCACCTCTGCTGTTTTGGTCTGTTTAGATTTTTGAATTTGCCTCAATTGAACACCTCCTCTTCACCAATTAGTCTAAACCTCCATCTAACATCATAGCTTTTCTGATTTGTCGGGACACTGGTCCAAACATGTGCAAATGGAGCAGTTCTCTCTTTTTCTCCAGCACTGGTGCCAGTGTTTCATGAATGAGGACTCATTTCTCTCAAATCAATCTTGAAGCCGTGCATTTACCTGTCTATTCTTATTTATCCTCCACCAACATGCATATAGCTCTGGCAGTAATCCTGAGGTTATTACATTTGTGGTTCTGCTTATAAATTTAGTCCCATGCTGCTCATAATCCCTCAGTAGAAGCTCTTTCCTAATCCTACCTCTGTCATTTAAGGACCTCAATAACTGGACCTTTCTGCTTCCATTCCAAGTTCCTCTCCATGCAGAAAATAAATTGTGAACCTCGGTACCAGGTCGGCAACACAGCTTTTGACACTCTTTGCCTTTGTTTCAAGAACAGTATCTATACGCATAACTATATTGCCCCCTATTAATACTACATTTCTCTTTACTCCCACCATTTAAATGGCGCTTCTGTAAGTTTTCTCATTATTCTTGCAGTCTGCAATCTGGTCCACACCTAGAGCACGGACTTCGTACCCATTGAATGAGGGCAATGGCTGAAGGTTTGTCTGAAGCTAAATTCTGGATCCCCATGCCCACCTCAGTCACGATCACACCCTCATGTCCCTGACTAAGAACCAAATTTCATTAATTAATCTAAGGCGTGTGACAGTGTCCAGGTTACTCACCCCCCTCCCTAATGTGTCTGAATGCCTACAGCTTGGACTCCAGATTTTCAACCCTGAGCTGAATTTCCTTGTGCAGCAGGACTTGTTGCAGATGTAGTCAATCAGAATTGCACCAGTGTCCACCAGCTCCTACACACTACAGCTCCAACACAGCAGCTATTCAGCCTGATTTGTTTAAATAATTAATTTTGATGATAAATATTTTTAAAGTGAGTTTCATATCTAAACTCTTCAGTTCTAATAATGTCTCCTGATTTAAACCAATTTGCCAATCAAAAGACAAGGGAGAAACATAATCATCTGTCTATTTTCCTGTGATGTTAAACTTCAAGTCTTCCAGGAGGGACAAAGTGAAGAGACTCTCTGCCACCAGTTTTTATCTCGAGCAGTCACTAAGCTTCTCATGTATGTCTGCTCTTGTTATTAAGCTGCTAATCAGTGCTCTCATGTGGTTTGAGAAGCTGCAGTCCCCATTCTCTCTCTCTCTCTCTCTTTCCCTCTATTTCAGAAGTGCAGACTCCTCTTCTCTCTTCCTTAGTCTGCTGCGCATTGACACAAACTTGCTTCATATGCCTCCCAGTTTTGGTGAAGTCACTCTGTTGAAGCAGCAGGCTTGGTGCAGTCAGTTGTCTGCTGACCCAACTGTTAAACTTGGTTTCAATCCATCAGACTTTGCTTGGGTAAATGTTCAGCTAAGTAGTGCACAACTTACTCAAGCCTCCACTTTATAATTGAGATTCAGCTGTAATCATGCAGGTTGCTGAGAACTAGGGCAATTGCCCAGTGGAAGTGAAAGCTTCCAGGCAATTCTGACGGAAGTTCATACAGCAGCAATTCCTCAGGGTCCAACATACATCTTCTATTGTATGACTACTCTCTGGTGATCTGGTAAATGAAAGTTTTGGTCCATGATATGTGTTTTTCTGCATAAATGTTCACAATTTCCAACATGATTTCATTTCATGTTTACCACATCCTCAGTATTTTGATTTTTGTGGAAGCTAGTCATATTTTTTGAAACTTGATTTCCTTGCCAACGTTTGATCGCATTATTAATCAGCATGTGGTCATAGAAGTGAGTTATTGTTTGTATTCACTGAGGATAGTGGTAGTGTGAAAAATTGAAAATCATCTCCAATGTATCCGAGGAGTATGATTTTGTTTAAAAGCACTTGGGCACTGTAATAAATGTTGATTTGAACAGCATATTTTAAATAAATATATTTGTTGATAGCCTCCCTGAACATGTATCACTGTTTAATAGTCTATCTCCATGTATAATTATGTAGATAAATGATGGGAGTAAAAAGGCCAATAAAAATACAAACTATTCTTGTACTAACTGACACTGCTGCTGTTTATGATGAAGTGGGATTAGTTCGTGATGCTAAACCATCTGACTAGAACATTCTATTTTTTTTACAGTCATGCACCATTGGGTTTAATAGGCAATGGGTTAACTGTAATGTTAACCAGGCGACTTATGCAACATCTACCTGCCCACTGTTAAGTTGTCCGCAAACTTTAGGAGGGGTGCAAGGCAAGTAAGCCATGAGCAGCCCTTTTTTTTCTTGTCCAATTTAAATGTTTGAAGTGGCCAATTATTGGCCAGTGAAAGGCCACTTCCTATCTTAACCTCCATTTTGAGGCTGGCAGAAGGAATTACTGGGCAGAGGATGCAGGTAATAGAATATCCTCTAAGGATGGGATTCTGCTTCTTTCAAAGGCTCTGCTTCAACAACAGGCAAGGTTCTGAAGATCTGTGTTCTTGGGGTGGGAGGGATGGGTATGTTCCTCCCACCACTCCCCACCCCAACCATAACATCTCCATCCACAATCCCAATACATATCTCTCGCTCTCTTGATCTCTCTCTCTGAGCCCCCAGTTTGACGTCAACCTAGATTTCAAGACTTTGAAACTTGGGACAACTTATAGATCCAATCCCAACTACTGCTGCAATAAACACTGAGATTGCTGGAGAATCCCATGAGGTTTGGCAGCATCTGTGGAGAGAGAAAACAAGAATAAATATTTTGAGTCTGATAAATCCTTTCTTCAGATCTGGAAGGTGATGGTAATGTGTTTTTTTTTGTTATTTTTGAATAAGACAGAGGTATGTACAAACACAAAGGGGTTGTTAAAGGTAGAAACAGAAAAGAAGATGTAACATTGGCATAAATAAAGGTATGGAAGGGAAGGAATAGGTCCTCTCTACTTTGACCAAAGTTACACCTTCTCCTGTGGGAAAAGGTGCCATGGAGGAGTGAGAAAATGTTGGGAGCGATGCTGACCAATATTGTTGCTGGCTCTGTTGAGACTTCAAATCTGCTAGTCACTCTGATGACTATCAAATCCATGAGCTGTGATTTCCACCTGAGTGAGGACTGGAAGTCCTGTCTCCAGCTAATTAACACGACTTGGAGAGTTAAATAATTGTGAAGATGCAATGATTGGTGGAAATTCTTTATCTGCCTATTTACTACTTCTGGGAAAGCTCAATCCCCAGAAAACCTGCTCTTTATATCTACTAACAGTAGCTAATTTCATAAACATGATGTTCCTGCACACGACAGTCTGTACAAGAATACATTTTTCTGCTGTGTTGCCACATTTGTTTGATAGCAAGAGTTGAAATCTGCCTCAATCTCAAAATGCAGTAAATTATGTAGTACAGAAAGGCTAATTGTTGCTGAGGGCGATATATAATGATCAAGGTCACTTCTGCTCTTAAGAGAAGAATGTTGTTGATAATGTGCAGTGTATATTTGTTTTATCATACTGTGTGGGGAAAAAAAATTATGCAAACACTTTGGCAATGCTTTCATTAATTTTAAATAGGCTAATGCTTAGGCGCTTACAGGCAACAGTATTTGTTGCATTGTCTACTACTCGCTGAACTGTTGCCTGTTGATAAATTTTATGACAGTGATGACAGTTCTTTACCTGCAACTTCTGTATCAGTCCAATGATGAAATGAAAGTGCATTTAATGTGTATGGTATTGTGAATTCTAATCAACAAGCCTGAGATGTAAAAATAAATTTAATAAGATGTTCTGATTTACATAGCCAAAATGCCACTTTTCCATTTTCAATGTTTGTAATTTCAGGACTTTCAACTATTATTTTCACAACTCCACATGTCAGAAGTTAGTAATTTAGCCTGCCTAACCTTTATGCAGTTACATTTGGGAATTTTCAATAATTAATTTTAGAAAGAGCCATATAAACATTGCATACTTGAAAATCCATCGATGATTATGTTTTAAAAGCCCTTAATTATTTACGTAAGCTGTCCAAGCTTACTCATTTATTGTGAACCGAGTAAAAGAAAACAGTCGTCGGGAGAAAATCTATTTTTAAATAGCATTTCTGGCATCTCACAGCTCAGGCGAATGCCAGTCACCCCATGGTGCCTGTAGTAGCTTTTTGAAAGAGTTTTTGTGAATTTTCTCCGCACACCTGTTTTATCCTCATAGCCCTGCAATCTTATTGATTTTTTTTCCATATTTCTTACAACAGTTGCTTTTAAATTCCTTTTCAGGCAGCTCATTTCAGATCATCCAAATTAACAGATTTCTCTCAGATTTAGTCAAATGACAATATTCCCAGCAACCATCATCACCATCCCTGACTGCTGTTTGGATAGTACTTAATCAGAGGAGACAGCAAAGTGGTATTCCAATGGGAGGGAATTGCCTGGAAGCACTCAACATTGAGTATGGACCCGAGACATTCTGCTGGCATGCCATCACGCATGGAAAATGAAGTTTCCAGCTGCTTTCTATCTTGGCACTTGGCTGAAAAATAATTTCTTAGAAGAGCCATTGAAGGAGATGAGCTGAAAATGTACTCTCATGTACTTCAATGTCCATCACCATGAATTGGCTTGGTAAGGTTACACAACTGGCCTGATCCTAAAGGACATAGCTGCCAGACTGAGCCTGTGGTGGGTGGTAAGGTACAAACATGGTTGACCTTGTTTTCACCAAGATACCTGTCACAGATGCATCTACACAAGATAACATTGGTGAGGACTGAGTACCACACAGTCTTTGTGCAGAATATGTTCCAGAGGAACATACAAATTGGGAGTAAGAGAAGACTACAGGGCACTTAGAAAATATTCTGTCACTGAATAGGGTTATGTCTGATCTAATTTTAATGTTACCTCTGGATTCTGGCCAAGGCCTTATTCAGAATCTGTCTGTCTCTGCTTTGAACATAATCAATGATTGTGTTTATATCATCTTTCAAACAAAGAACATAAAACAATTCAGGACAGGAACAGGCCTTTTGAACTATTATATCTGTGCTAACCACAATGCCATTCTAAATTAATCCCACCTTTCTCTACAGGGTCCATATTCTTCTCTTCTCTGCTTGTTTATGTGTCTGTTAAATGCATCTTGAAAGTTGCTATCACATCTGCTTCGACCACCACCCGTAGTACTGCATGCTGGGAGCATACCACCCACTGTATAAGAAACTTGCCTCGCACCTCCTTTTACACTTTCCTCCTCTCACCTTAAACCTATTTAGAGGAAGCAAGTTCCAAGACGCAACCCTCTGCGAGAAAGAAAGCTTTACCTTCAGTAGATGCAAGCCTTGCCTTGCCCATGTAATATCTCCATGTTTGCAAATGACACAAAATTATGTGCACGGGTGAACTATGAGGAGAATACAGACATGTGTCAGTGTGATTTGGGCAAGTTGGGTGAATGGCAAATGCATAGCAGATGAAGTGTAAAGTGGATAAATGTGCAGTTATCCACATTGGGAGCAAAAACAGGTTATTATGTGAATGGCAATTGATTGGGAAAGGGGGAGGTACGATGAGACTTGGGTGTCCTTACACGCCAGTCACTGAAAGTAAACATATAATTGAAGAGAGAAAATGGTATGTTTGCCTTCATAGTGAGAGAATTCAAGTTTAGAAGCAGGGATGTCTTTCTATAAGTGTACAGGGCATTAATGAAACCCACAGCGAGAGTATTACATGCAGTTTTGGCCTACTTATCTAAGGAAGTATGTTCTGGCTGTGGAGGGAGTACAAATTTATCCAACTATAAATTTCTAACTGGACTGGACAGGGAAAAAGCAGGAAGAACATTACTGATGACCATGGAGTCATGAAACGGGGGTCACAGTCTAAGCATAGGTGAATCGGTCATTTAGGACTGAGATGAGGAAAAATTTCTTCTCCCAGAGAGCAGTGACCCTGTGGCATTATCTTCCTCAGAAAGCAGCTGAAGGCAAATCAGTGTTTTCAAGAAGCGGTTAAATATTACTAAAACAGTAGGGTAAAATGTGGAACAGGATATTGTGTTCAATGATTGACAATTATTATGTTAAAAGGTGTAGTAGGTTTGAAGAGCCTATTGTTGCTCCTAGTTTCGGTTTCCTGTCCCATGGAGAATATAGTAGCTATTGCTCACCAGTGCCATTTACAACTGAAAAATAGCCTTTGTATGTTTGTATTCAATTCCCATTGCAATAACCAATAATATATCAGCTTTCCTAATTACTTGATGTGCCTGAATCCTAACTTTGTTGCATTCATGAGGGGCATTTATAGGGTGAATAGCCAAAGTCTTTTTCACAGGGTAGGGTAGCCTAAAACTACAGTGCATAGGCTGAGGATGAATGCGAAAGATCTAAAAGGGACCTCGGCAAGATTTTCATGCAGAGAGTGGCATGTGTATGAAATGACCTGCCAGAGGGAGTGGTGAAGGCTGGTACAATTACAAGATTCAAGAGGCATCTGGATGGTTACATGAATAGGGAGGGCTTAGAAGGATATGGGCCAAATGCTGGCAAATGGTACTAGATTAATTTAGGGTATCTGGGTGGCATGGACAAGTTGGACTGAAGGGTCTTTTTCTGTTGTGTACAACTTGATGACTCATGCTGCAGGGGACACAAACTCTCTGCATCTTCGAGCTCTGTAATCTCTCTCAATTGCAATAAGCTTTTTTTTCCCCTTCTAGCCAAAATGTACATTTCCCCACATTATAGTCTATTTACACAATGTTTGACTACTCACCTTATCTATTTATATCTTTTTGTAACTTCCTTGTGTCTTCTCCACAATTTAAATTTCAGTCTATCTTTGTGTCAGCAACCATGTCTTCGGTCTCTTCACCAAAATGTTTATGTAAGTCATTAAGAGTTGCTGCCCAGTATTGGTATCTGTGGCATACTTGTGATACCTTGCCAATCAGAAAATGATCCATTGTGACTGCTTTGTTTCCCGTTAGCTATCCGATTTCTATCCATGTCTGTGTATGATCTTATAATTTCCACACAGCATTTATTGAATGCCTTCTGGAATTGAAAGTACTGTGCGTCCACTTGTTCTATTCCTGCACACACACACACACACACACACACACACACATTACTTCTTTAAAGAACTTCAAGAAATTGGTGAAACATGAATTTACTTTGACAACACTATGTTGACTTTAGGAGCAAATTTGGCCATTCAGCCTATTAGGCCTCTTCAACTGTTTAATTTGATCATGGTGGACCAAACACTTCAATGTCTCTTATCCCCTTATTCCTTCCACCCTTTTTACCATTTTGAATCAAATATTCATCAACCTCTGCTTTAAATATACTCAATGACTGAGCTTCTCTGAGATGAAGATCTCCGAAGGCTCACTGTTCAGAACACAAGATTTCCTCATATTTTTAAATTGCACCCCTTGATTCTGATCTCTTCAACCACGGGAAATATTCACCCTGCATTTATCCTGTCAATTACTTTAGGTATGTTATAAATTTCAATAAGATCACCTCTTATTCTTCGGAACACTGGAAAACATAAGAAAGCACTGACCCAATTTGACAATGTCTCTTATTAGGACAGTCCCATATCCTGGGATAAATTCTGGTAAACCTTGATTACACTCCTTCTATGAAAATAATAGTAATTTCCTCAATGTGGGTCATTTCCCTCAATGATGCCAACCATTTTTATTTTATGGAACTTCCCTTTTTCTTAGCTTCCTGCAATTGTGTAATGCCATGTACACTAAAATGTTCAGGTCCCAGCCCCTCTCATCTTGTAGCCATGACTCTCTGGCTGTTCAAACAAAATTATTCATCTTAATTTGCACTAACAGTTCATCTTTTTCTGTCTTGGATGCTATGCAATTTCAGATACAGAACCTTATCTTTTGTCGCATTTTTTAGTAACTTCCAGTCTTATCTGCTGAGTTAGTCTTTTATCTGTACTTTCCATCCTTGTCTGTCCTGGTTTGTTTATTGTTTCCCACATTGAAATTCATTCCTCTCGTGCCTTGTCTCCACTCTTTTATTTGCCAAATCTTGATGAATTTAATTCTCTTGCCCCGCTATTTAATTTAAACACTTCTCTTCCCAAGTTATATGGCTTGCAAGGACACTAATCCCAGCACAGCTTAGGTGTGGATCATCTTAACAACCTCCAAATTGCCACTACTAGTAGCAATGCCCCACAAACTGCAACCACTTTCCCACACCAGCCTTGAAGCCAGCTGTTGAGACTTCTCAAAACTGATTTGCCCTTTGTCAATTTGTACGCTACTCAAGTGAAATCATTAGCCTAAAGGCTCTACTACTTAATTTAGTTGTGAGTTCTGAATACTGATTATGCACACTTCTCTCCTTGTCATATGTATAGCATTGGTACGTGCATAAACTATGAAATCTGAGCTCTCCCCTCCTGTGCCAGGTTTCTCTCAGCAGATGTCCAAATTCTGGCATCAGGCAAGCAACATAACCATCTGGACTTGTTCTTTCCAGCAAAAAGTACATGATCAATTCCCCTCACGATATGATCCCCTAATAGCACATATTCCTTTTTGCTCCCTGTACTTGCATGGCCTCCTGTATCATGATGCCCAAGCTATTCTGTTCATTCAACTTGCAGACTTCGTTTCCAGCCACACAGCTTGAGAGTACCTGTTTAATAATTGCTCAGAGTTTTCTAATATTGTTTGCTTGGTTGTTCTATCAAACCCTACCAGCCCCCACTGCTGAGAAAAACATAATACCACATTGTGAGAGGTATGATTGCCTTCAGGAATGATGTTTAGATTTTTCACTTTAACCCCTAATGTTGCATAGTCTCTGTAGTTTGGCTTCCGGATCAATAATTTTGCTCTGAAATTCCTATCATTGCTGACATTTTCTGAACATGTTTTTGTTTCGGATTACATTGGCATTCAATAGCTTCCATCTTCCACTGCTGCAACGTAACATCTGTCCTGCCATTTAGTTAATTTAAGTCTGTCTTCACTGGATATTTGTGTATCAACAGGATTTCACAATCAGTTACCCGTAAATACGTCTTTCAAATGATAAGCCATATCTGGTTACTTGGCTACTGAAGCAAAGGCTTCTCAATATTGATGCAAGGAGTGGTACATTTGTGGAATTTTCCACCACAGAAAGCAGTTCAAGCCAAAACATTTAATGTTTTCAAGAATGGGTTTTATATAGTTCTGAACACTAAAGGCATCAATCAGTATGGGAGAAGGTGGGATCATCAGCCATGATCAAATTTGAATGGCGGAGAAGACTTTAAAAAACCTGCTCTTGTTCCTGTTTTCCCCATGCCCATTTTCAATATGCAGCCTCCGGATTCCCACAGATATAGGGAGTCTCAGAATGTCAAAATATGATAACCAGAGCACCTTCAAATCAACCAGTAATCTTTGTCAATCAGAGGGATTTCATAGCATCAGTATTTATCTGGCATGTGACCACTAGAATGTACTCATGACAAGCCATGCAAATTACCAAGGAAGCTGCCATCATTCTGTACCAGCTACATATCCCATTAGTCTTCACACCTTCAAGCAGAGTATCTCTGGATTACCCTCAAGAGGACATGCTTAATGGCACTAAGGAGTTGATCACTCAATAATGCAGATGAAAGATATTATCAGAGCCCCATTAGTACAAGGATGCTTCTGCAGCAAACCCTTGAGTGTCAAAGATCTGATTCAGGTGCCAGGTGCAGTCTAGAATATCCTTCACAATGTGAAAACAAGAGACTTCGTGTGTTTTGCACACCCTGAGCTGCAAGGGGGCTGGACCTGCAGGTGGAGGAAGCTGATACTTCACTGAATCCTTGAAAAGTAAGAAGCCTGATATGGCCAGGGTGCCTGCAACCACTTGGCTAAATATAAGACAGGCCTCTGACAGGCATATGGAATTAAAAATAAATCACCCTTTCCTACTTGCTTATGATTTCTGAAGAGTGGTACCTCTGTGTTGATTAGAGGCTCACTGCTACTGTAATTTTTGACTAGATTGGACATGGAAAATCAGTCAGTCTCACAAAAAAAAATGGCCCTGAGAAAGAATTCCATTGTTTAATTTGGTGTATTTAAGTCTGAACTGTTCAGTTTGTGCAAACTTATGTATCGTTTAGTTTTCCTCCAATTTTGTCATTGTTCGGTTACTTTGTGTTTCAAACATTATAGTTGTCCTAACTTAATTTATTAGATTGTAATTTTGGACAATTTGTGTTCTTCAATGTTAACTCCTGGAGAAATGAGTCAAAGTAACTAATAGCTCATGATCAATTTGATATGAACATTTTGAGTATATATGTTCGAAAAATTCCATCAGTTTTCAAGGATCTTGTACTTTGTTCATTTCATTGTTGTATCAGAAGTATTCTCTCCGCTCCTTATCTTGAACTATTTTTTAATATTTCCATTTAAAAATGTGGCCACTTTCATATCACAAATGCAAAGCATGTCTGAACCCTTCTTGAGTTTCCTGTTGTTTAAATGCGGTTTTATTATGTGGTCTCTTAGAGTAACATCATGGTCAGCACAAATATGATGGGCCAAAGGGCCTGTTCCTATGCTGCACTCTTCCATGTTCTTGCTTCAGGTGAATTATCCAACCCACCATTTTTGCTGATTTGTAAGGAAAATTAGATCCTATTTAATTTTTATAGTGCATGAGGCATATAACTGCATCATGTTAAATATATGTCACACTGGAAAGAATAACACTGTAAAATCTGTTTTTTCTCCAAGTAACAGGACATTGTAGTGGACTGGGTTCAGTTTGTAACAATTTACGTGCAAAATAATTGTAGGAAAACTCTAAGTATGAGAAAAAGGTCTTTATTTCTTTCTGCCATTAAAAGTTTAACCTGAATTTTCTCACAAATGGAACAGTTCTCTATCTCAGCATAAATGTTGGCAGAGGATTGAATCCAGAAGTCTTGCCTCCAAACCCAACCTCCGTGATTTCTGCAGGGGGTAACAGTGAGGTGAGTTCATGAGAGTAATTGCACCTATAATGGTATAGTAGGCTCCAGCTGATCTGATTTTCATGAGTTGGATATTCAAAACATGACTTGTACACTTTAAACCCGAAGGAGAAGGACTTGACTTAGTAGACTGCTTTAGAGAGGTTAGGCACACTTTTAGATCATTCTAGGCTTTTATCCCAAATATAGAATTCTTCCTCATCACTACCCTTGCCGACATGATTTCCCCAATCTGCATAAAGATCAAAGCCACCCACAGTTAATGTACAGCGTTTTCAGCATGTTGTCTTTATCACCTGATGTATTCTCTGTACTACAGTGTAGCAGATGGTAGGTGCTGATCAACTACACCAGCAATTATCATCTTGTCATCCTTGTTATTTTTTTTAAACTCCAAGATCATTTCTAGCTATTGCACTTAATACATCACTACTAACTAAGCTACCCCACCACCCTTCTGTTCCTTCCTAAACTTTTGCAAATGCATACTTCTGAATATTTAGTTCCTAGGCTTGATCTCTTTGTAACCATGCCTAAAATAGCTTCGAACTATATCCATTAATCTCTATTTGTACTGACAATTCACTTATTTTGTTCTGAATATAATGTATATTTTAAATGAAGAGCCATTAGTTAAGACATGTTTAAAAAATCATTTTCCCTTCCTTAATCCTGTTTACTCTGCCCCTTCCTGTGTGACTCTGGGTATCAGGATAAGTTGGCACCAAATGTCATAGCTGCTATAAAAGATGAAGAAGGTGATTAGGGGCATGGATTTGCGCGGAGGATGTGAGGGGTCATTTATGGTAGGCAGGTTAGAGGACTTGGGAGGCACAAGGAGGTTTGAGAGACTGGTGTGTTGGTAGAGGATCAGGGCTTTCCATAGAAAATATCAGGGGTGATAGATAGTGAGTAGAAATGCATATATTGACCAAAGGAGGCTGTGGAGGGACATGGGCAGGGATGGGTTGGCATGGAGGGAGCATTGAGAATGTGTGAGCTGGTCAGGGGATGTGAGGGTTGAAGGCCTTTTCAAGACTTTCGTTTTATTTTCACATCTTTGACAAAGTGCTGGTGCACTGAGTCCTTTTGCCCAGCTAGTCTCCATGCCCAGCAAGTTCCAAATTTTTTTCTAGGGATGACTCCCATAAAATCGAACTCCTCCAAGTCCCAGTCTGGGTTGCTGACTTGGGAGTGAATATGTTGGTCTTTGTCCTTATTTTCAGTTTGATCTTGCTTATCTTCATTTTTATAGCAGTTGTAGAACAGCAAGGCTGCTGTAAATGTGTAAATTAATCATGTCTCGTACTACTGTGCATGATAGGAACAGCTGATATCACAAGGTGCCATCTCTTAAAATGTCTGATGTGATTGTGCCTCTTGGAGTTGTTGTTCATTTGGATTTCTCATGTTGTCCTCATCCTTCAGAGTGAGGCAACTATTTAAGTTGCAAACATGGAATGTCAATGATGTTTAACATTTGAGATTTTAAAGTTTGTGTAAGGGACTCAGTGAACTCAGTTAATGTTCAAATGCTGTATGTAGGTGCATTTCACTGGTGCATGATTCCTTTCCAGAATACAAACCAGTGTTTCTTTTAAATATTGTTTTGCCATATTGTTTTTTTTTAATCTTCATATCAAGACATGATGAAGTTCAAGACAGTGGAGCATCCTTTAGTTGCCCTTTACCTGATGATGTCTCTTAAAATGTATCTTATCATCTTCAAACTCTTTCATCTCTTTTAACCATAGTGTTCCTAATTCTATAAATGTGCTCAGCATTTCTTAGATTTGTTTTGATGAAACTGATTTTGTCCTTCATGGAAAGCCTCTTAAGTGATCAAACAAGTTAAACCTTTTCAGATTAATGATGAAAATGACACTTCTCCATGTTTTTTTTCTTTCTTTATGACCCACTGTTGCAAATATGAATTTCTTTCTACACGTGCAAGTAGAAAGCAAACAGGTTTTAATCCAATGATCACAGTGATTTGCTTTATTATTAACTGGAGCTTATCAATGGTGTATGAATCAAGGCAGACAGATATTTCTTTCGATGTGTAACGTGTCAATTCTGTCTGGACTCAGTGTGAATATTTCTGTAATTATATGCAGCATGACTAATTTATTTGTCTGTAAATCTACTCTGAAAATGAGTCATGTCATCATTTTAATGTTTTAGTTCAATTTTTTTATGGATTTGAGTTGAATGGTGAGGCACGTGGTCTCCTTGTTTAATTTGGCCCAGAGTTTCTGGGAAAATTCCTGAAGACTGTAGGTATGAAGCATATGTGATGTTGCACTTTTATTTGCCAAAGGAAATTTGCACATAACTTATCTTTGGAACTGAGGCATCACCTCCTTGACTTTTTTTGCTGTCCTTGCATTTTTCTTAATTGTTACTAATATGAATCTGTGAAAACTGTTCTCCAGTGTAAAAATGTTTTTGATCTAGAATGTAGCTTGTATGTGAGGTGATAGTGTTCAAGGTGTTCATGCCTGTGAAGGGCCGATAACTCCAGAGTCGTAAATAATAATAAACATAGTTTCAGAACTGGAAAATGTTATCTAGAGGGAATCAACTGTTGAGAAAAAATAATTTATTCTTCAGGAAAAAAAAAAGTCAATTCTTTAACACGAGCCTGTAAAATTTACTTAGCATTATTAAATTATATTGTATAAATTAAGGAAGGTTGACTTTATACTTTTGGAAAAATTACATCAAAATGTCAACTAATTATATCTGCGCTTATTCTTTGAACAAGATCCTGAGTTCGCCTACTGTTCTGTGCTTTTTGAAGAATTTACTCACCGTATGTGGGTGGCATTGGTTGGACCAGCATTTACTGCCCGTTGAGAAGGCAAAAGTGAGCTGTCCATGTGGTAAAGGTGCACCAATACTGCTATTGCGGAAGGCGTTGTGGGATTTTGAGTCGGTGACAGTGAATGAATAGTGATATAGCTTCAAGTCAAAATTGTGGATGGTAGTGTTCTTGTGGCCACAATATTTATATGGCTCGTCCAGTTCTGTAATGACACCTAGGATATTGACAGTCGTGAATTCAGTGATGGTATTATCATTGAATGTCAAGGAACAATAACTGGACTTTTTTTTGTTAGGTATGATTTGTTGCCTGGCACTCATGTGGCATGGATTTTATATGCCACTTTTTATCATATCAAAGTTGCATGTTGTTCAGTTCTTGTATTTTTGGACATAGATTCCTCAGATATTGTTTGTATACTAATCCCCAACAAGAAAATATCCAACTATTGTTTCTTTGTATCTGAGGAATTTATAATGGTGCTGAACATTGTGCAATTGTCAGTAAACATCACCACTACTGGCCTTATGATGGAGAGAGGGTGTTGGTGAAGAAGTTGAAGATGGCTAGGTTTTGAACTCTCTACCCAGAGGAACTCCTCCAGACATGTTCTGTGGTTGAAATGATTGAAATTCAACAACCACAGACATCATATTTGTGCTAATTATGACTCTACACCAACAAAGAATTTTCCTCCCACTCTCAGTCATTCCAGTTTCGCCAGTGCTTCTGGATGCAACAATTGATCAAATGCTGCAATGATGTTAAGAACAATCACCTTTACTTCCCACTCTTCAGTTCAGCTCTGTTTGCGTTTTGACCAGGGTGAATGAGGTCAGGAGCTGAAAGTCAAACTGAGCAGTTTAGTCCTTTACAAAGTGCTACTTACAGCACTGCTAACGATAGAGTGGGGGATATACAAAGAACAAAGAAAATTACAGCACAGGAACAGGCCCCTCAGCCCTCCAAGCCTGCGCCGATCGAGATCCTCTGTCTAACCTGTCATCTATTTACTAAGGGCCTGTGCCCATTTGCACCCCGCCCATCCATGTACCTGTCCAGATATATCTTAAAAGACGCTAACATGTCTGTGTCTACCAGCTCCATTGGCAACACATTCGAGGCACCCACCTCCCTCTGCATAAAGAACTTTCCACGCCTATCTTCCTTAAACTTTCCACCTCTCACTTTGAACTCATGACCCCTAGTAATTGAGTCCCCCATTCTGCGGGGGAAAAAGCTTCTTGCTATCCACCCTGCCTATACCCCTCATGATTTTGTAGACTGTGCTTTGAAGTTACAGACTACGTTGGAGCACAATCCTGCTGCTGCAGGAGCCCACAGTGCCTTATGGATGCCCAGTCTTGGATTACTTGATCTAGTTGAAGTCAGTTCCATTTAGCATGGTGACAGTGCCACTCAGTCTGCTGGAGGGTATTCTCATTGTGAAGGTGGGACTTCATCTCCACAAGGACTGTATAGTAGTCACTCTTACTGAGATTGTCATGGATAGATGCATCTACAGCAGTGAAGACAGGGTTTGCCTATTGATTCTGTTATCACGTGACTATAACTCATCTAGCAGCTATGGTCTTTATCCTGACCAATAGTGATGCTGCAGAGCCATTCTAGGTGAGGAACAGTGAAGTCCTCACCCACAGTATGTACCATGCCTTTGCCACCCTTGGTGCATCGTCTAAGTTGCTTTCAAATGAAGAAGGATTCATCGATCAGCCAATGAGGTGAAGGGAGGTGTAGTACATGGTAGTCAGCAGGATGCAATCTGAAGCTCATTAGTTATTCCCACAACTACTCCCTCTGGACTGTCCACCACTGTGCTGGCACCTCTTGTGTGCCATCTTTTAGTGGGCCAGGACACTGACAAGTACAGTGATGATGTTGTCTGGGTCATAGTTATCCTCACTGAATTGTGTCTTATAGACAGTGTCAGGGTTTTGCTTGACTCATTTGTAAGATCGCTCTCCCAAATTTGACACATGCCCAAGACACTGCTATGCCCCCACCCAGCGTTATTCAGGACAGCTTTGCAGGATCAACAGAGTTCTGTGCACCATTATCAGTTTCAATTATGAGTGCACCATCTGGTTCTGTTCATTTTCTGAACCTTCGCAGTGGTTGAATTCAAAAGAATGACCCAATCACTCATTTTAGAGGGCATTTTGGAGTCATAGAATGATATATTGCAGTGGAACTGGGATCATGTGTAGACAAGACCAGAATTAGGACGGCAGATTTTCCTTCCATGAGGAATGGAATGTCCACATCCCTATAAGTAAAGAAAAGCACAGAAGAGTGGTCTTGATTCATGTCCTTGTTTAAAAGGTCAGTGCGGACCTGATTAGTTGAATGGACTCCCTCCCCCCTACTGTGACAACTTCATGACAAAGAATCATAAAATTAAGCATTCCCTAATTAATTTAAAATAATTTAACATTACTAAATACATTTTACAGGCCTGTGTTAAAATATTGAGATTTGTTTTATGAAGTAGAACTTTTTTTCTCAACAGTTGATTCCTTTTTAGTAAACCTATCTGAAAAGCAATTGCTAAACCTGATGGGTTTTTATAACTGCCAGTGCTTTCATAGTTAACGTTAAACTTCTTTATAACCCCAATGTGTTACTTTAATCTGAATTTGCCCACCTAATGTGGTTACATTCAAATCCAAGACCCCAGAGCATTGATTAGGATTTCTGGATTACTCACCTGATAGTGCCACCACTGCCTCACTATATCTTTCCCTTCGCTAATAAATATTTTAATATCATTGTAAGTTACATATTCCAGTTGCATTATAAACTATTCCAAATGATGTATGAATGAACTTTTCAATATAAGTACTGCCTGTAAAAAAGAATTATTTTCTCCCCCACTCTCATGTTCTCTTGTGCTCTTTCTCCCACTCTCACACTTCTCACATACCGATGTGAAATTAGATATCATGGGGAAATTCAGTTTATAAATAGCATTTGTTCTTTTCACCATTCTTATAACGGATGCCTAAATAAAGAGCTAGTATCTCTCTGATCAGTCAACACCATTGTTTTTGTGCCAAAATTATAATCAAAGTTGCTGGAAAAGCTCAACAAGTCTGGCAGCATCTGTGGAGGAGAAAAAAGAATTAACGTTTTGGGTCCGGTGACCAACCCTCAGAACTGATGGTGGCTGGGAAAGCATCACAGTTGGGGGAGATATACTAAAAGAAATATGTTGTATCTCACGGCAGTCTATATTTAGAAGAAATGCTCATAAGTCATGCATCATGATCACTGCAGCACACCATGTGACTTAAGTCTCATACCCCATCTTAGCTTAGTTTACTTGAAGTATGATGCACTGTAATGCCAACAAGTTCCCCTGTTGGGTACAATAGCTTAATGTTAGTCAAGAAAATTATATACCTGAGGAATTCAATCTTTGTGCATAATAGTTTGATAAATATCTGCTGAACTCTTCAGTCATGAAATGTACACACTGTTTTTGTTCAAATGTTCAGATGATAACATAAGCGTTGTTGCTTCAAGGCAAACTCCCACCACCATGATTTTTTTTTGGTGATTTCTCCATGTAAGAATCTAAAAAGTCATCTTTGTCTGTGTTTTGTTTAACTGGGATCTTGAACAGGAAAAAGAGAGAGAGAGGGAGTTGTATTTCATGCCCCCTTCAGATCACACAAGAAGACTTAATATCAATGATTGATCATTTTGATTTCAATTGGTTGCACATTCTTTTAATGTATGATCCCATAAAAACTACTTCAGCTACTGCTTGCTTCTAATTGTTGCAAGGATGAGGCTCACGAGTGCAATTGAGCCAATTAATACAACTGTCACGCTTCCTATCAAAGGCTTTGCAAGTCAGAAAGCAATTATAATATCTCAGTTGGGATTCAACTGATCTATTGACCTGAAGGATAATCTGCAAGGTACTTTACAGACTCCAATTGAGAAACCACCTCCATATTAGAATGCTGAAAAATATACTTAAGTATTAGTATGCAATGTTTGTAGAAACCAATTTGGAGTTTAAAAAGGGGCTAATTAATATATTGTGACCTTTGACTTTACCACCAATAAGCAAAGTTGCATGTGAAATCTAACAGGCTAACCATCACTCTTTGTTCCCATAAAGATACAGAGCCAAAGTATTATGGAAATAAAGGGGAAAAAAAACCCCTCAAAATTGTTGTTCCTTGGTGAAGGGATTTTTCGAGCATGGGAGAAGCAGTTTGATATTTTTCATGTCATCCGTGCAGCTGCTTAATTCTTGTTCCATTTGACAAGAAATGCATATTCACCGGATGTAATATTCCTTCATCTTGAGGATGTCTTTGATGGCCAAATGAGCTGAATAGATCTGGTGATTAGTGTACTCCAGGCTGAACTAATTGACTCACTGAAATGAAGCAAAAAGCATTCATATGTTGACATATTTAACTAAATCAGTTGAATGCAATTTGTTGTTTTGTGCTACATGTACACGGTATGCTGGCCAGCACA
Source organism: Stegostoma tigrinum (assembly GCF_030684315.1). NCBI lineage: Eukaryota > Metazoa > Chordata > Chondrichthyes > Orectolobiformes > Stegostomatidae > Stegostoma > Stegostoma tigrinum. Next base: position 44,101,842 of record NC_081356.1, on the reverse strand, counting down.
GTTTGGAATTTCATGTCAAGTTTTGCCGAAATGCATGGGAGACATGAATTCTAGAGCCTTATACAAGCTTAGCCTATTGTTTGCTTGAGTCTCAGATATCTGAATTGTGAATATAGATTGGTGGAGGAGTTCTGCTTTTCAAACTTGAAGAGAAACCATGACAAGGAGATCTTTGGAAAAATGACAGGATGTGTTGGTTGCTAGCTAGACCAGTGTTTATTACCCTTCACTAATTTTAAACAGTCAGCTACATTACTGTGAGTCTGAAGGCCCATGTAGGCCAAATTAAGTAAGGAAATCAACTTATCTTCCTTTATTGGATGATAGTGAACCAAATGCACAATTCTGATTTTCCAATAATCACCCATATTAGGCCAGCTCTCTATTCCAGATTTTTTCATTGATGAATGAGAAAACCATGACTGAATTTGAAACCATTTCCCCAGAATATTGGCCTGGTATTCTGGATTGTAAGTCCAATCAGCACTACACCACTGACTGTCAAGATATACCATCTAGTATAATGTAGAGATAAAGTAAATCAATAGCATATGTAGGGTATTGTTATCAAGAGATACAAAGGAGAGTGGTATTATTTCTACAGTTGGCTGGAATGAGTAGGCAAATCTATCCAATCTAGTTTATGTGTTTATAGTGAGAATCCAATGGTGATTTCTACAATTGGTTGAGATATGTTCAATCTGTCAGAGATTCCTTCTGTCTCATTTGCTGGGGTAGCACTGCATTGCAGGGTGAAGTGATTTAGCGTGATGTGATATTTTGATTTGCTAATGATGTATTTACATGCTGAGATACAGTCAGTGGAGGTTTGGAGGCATCTTGACAAATTTGCCATCCTTCTCGAAGGTTAATTTGCATGCCCTGAATACTTATCAATGTGAAAAACGTTTCAACAAAATTTTACTTTCCAGATGAAGTCAGTAACAAAATTTTGGTCACCATTTTGACTCAGCATAGAATCTGTTGGAGAAACATACACCCTGAGTACATTTTCTCCATGGTATTTAGCCAACATGGACAATTTTTTTCTGTAAATTATGATTGTATAATGTTTGTTTTTTATTCATTCATGGAATGTGGGAGCCATTGGCTGACCCAGCATTTTTTGCCCATCCCTAATTGTTCTTGAAGTGGTGAGTTGCTTTCTTGAATTAAGTTTAGAATAGAAGTGGAAACCTTTGGGTTGGCTTGATTTTTTTTTAAATTGAGAAATCAGGCCTACTCCAAGTTCAGAGGATTCTGGAAGCACCATTTGTCATAGATCTTGTGCCAACAGTAAATGTTTATAGTGAAACAATCAGTCAAGATGGAAGAAGTAAAATTCAACTAATTTCTTCCCTTTCATAAATGTAATAGTCCAATCAGTAAAATCCCACTACCTAAATTAATATCGCAATTTTCCAGTGAAAGAAGATGCTAAATTCAGTCTCCCTGATGGTCTATGAACTGAAGCCTCTAATATCCCACATAAGCCTCGCTGTTACAGCATATTGTTTCAAATACTATTGTTACTCTGAAGTGCTTCGAGACAAATCACCTGAAAGTTGAAGTATTTTCCTCTCATTGTTTAAAGTCCTGGAAAGAAAATGCCTTCTTGCCTTTGCACTATTTTCCCAAATGTCCACACTTTTTTTGTTTACCTCAATGCAATTAATTCATTAGTGTGACTACTGGCCCATGATCAGATGCCTCAGAGTTTTTAATCCTCTTGGGAAAGTTGTATTTGTTGGAACAAAATTATTTCTATCAATCTGAACAGTATTTTACTTGTCCTTTGATGACAGTTTTATTTTTGAAGCGACGTGTGCTCAAGAGGAAAATATGCATCAAATTGGTTTCAATTAAAGCGGTTTCACTGTGTAAATTTGACAGAACAGGGAGTCCATAAAACCCATGAGGGAGCTCTGGTCCGCTGTCACTGCTCTGATATTAGTTGGATTCGCTGTATAATAGTTATTTTTGTTACAAATGTTCTTGAGTAGTCAGGGAGAGCTGGAAACATTGTGGGAAGGCCCCAGACTGTAAATCTATAAGGATTAAGATTGTAATGAAAGGGGTTCAAATCTTAAAGCGGGTGATGGATTTTACATTCAATAATAAAATCTAGAATTGAAAAATGGCCTCAGTAATCATAATCACTGTCCTTGGTTGTTGCAAATGTATGTCTGCTTCTCAAATATCCTAAAAGGAAGGAAGTCTTCCGTCCATACCTCGTCTAGTCTACACCTGACTCCAAAATATGGTTGATCCTTAGTTTCATTTGCAGTGACCTTGTAAGTCGCTGAAACACAGTACAGGAATGGGCAACAAATGCAGACCTTTCCAAAGATGGCTAAACCTATTCAAAAGTTAAACATTTTTATTCTTGCTGTGCCTTATGTTGGAACATGAAATCATCCTCCCTCACCTTTAGTGCCATTTTCTCTGCTGCTCTATAACTTCAGAGGAAGTGTCTATGCCAATAGTAGTAAGATAGTCAGTACTGAAGATGAGTTCCATCAGACTCAAATATGTTAACAGGTTCGTTGACCATAGATGCTGCTGCATTTTCTGAGTTTCTCCAACATTCTCTGCCTTTGGCTCAGTGAGATTACATTGCCTTGATGCTGGAATGCCATAGACAGAGGACATCTTTCAAAATTCTCATCGAATAATGTATAACTTCGCCTGTGATTACTAGAGTGGAATCTGTTGGAACACGTTGTAGACAACCCAATTTTGTTCCACTTCATAAAATGACACTGAATAGATACATTGATGATTTAACCACTGACTCTTTGTTATTCATTGAACAGCTGTGATCAACAATTAAGCCACAAGGATTCAATGACATGGTTTTAAAAGTATATTGTGCTATAAATGAGTGAAATACAAAATAATATTGCTTAAACTTTTGTGCAGAATGGTTTGGGCAACAATGGGATTGAATCAGGGCACAGCAAAATGCGGGGCATAGGAAAATGAGGGGCATGAACTCCACATGGGACCCAATTTATTACCGGAATGCATATTTATCAAGGCATGACTAGAAAAAGAAAGAGAAAACCTTGCTGTCTTAGCTGTTCAGCTGTAAAAATGAGTTTTAGCACCATGAGTGTTGTTTTGGTAGCTCCTGGTTGTGCACGCACACTGATGCCAGAGCAAATCATTATCTAATGCCAATCTCCTTTCTCCCCATACTCTTGTGTGTTATGTTTATCCAAATATTCATCCACTGCCATTATGAATGCCTCTTTGTGTTGCTTCAATAGCTTAGCAGCTTTCATAACCACTTTGAATTTAATTTCACAAGTTGCTGCAGCAGAATTGATACATAGATTCTTTGGGTTGAGTGTGTGTAGAATAGATATATGATTACTATACACTGCATTGCAACATTGGTATCTTAGAATAATGAAAATGTTGGAAGTATGAAAAGAAGGCTGTGAAGTAATATTTTTTGCCATTCCTTCTTGTATTTACACAAACTGTTGTTGCTTGCCAGTTACGGTGTCTCATTTGTATTTTCTCCCTTTTCTATCGTGGATGAAAAATAATTGAAGGTATCTTTGACTGGATTTAGAGATTTGAGTCAATGGAAATTTTTTTTTACTAATTCTGAAGCAACCTCATATAGAATTAAGCTGTCAAGTTTAAAAACTGGATTCACATCAAACCAGTTCATTGTCGGTGTAATCAAGGCACTTCATTATTAATTGATGAAAAAATATTTTTGTAGACTTGTATTTGCTATCCTACTGTGTGGCTAACAGTTGTATCCTGCTTCATAATGGCCTAGTAGGTTTTACATGAAGAAATTCATTAATGGTTCAGACCTCCGCACCTCTTGCATGCAATCTGAAGCGCTGTAATTTTCAGTAGGGTCAGTACGAAGCTCAGAGGTGCAAAACAATATAATCTGTACAACAATCATGCCCAACAATAGACACTGCAAAGAACAGAAAGATCTCATGTCTGACCCATGACTTTCCCCGTGATACTAGATGGCACTCTTATTGAATGCAGATTGTATTTTGCTTGTGACCTCTAGACCTTCTCAGGTAACTTAATAGTTATGGGGTTGTGACATCAAGCCATGTGTTGAATATTTTGCTGGTATTTAATTTGTCCAAAGACAAGATGCATTCTGATTCACTTTTACCCTTTTCTGGAATAAAAAAAGGACTTGATTACAGCTAAGATAACAAAGTGTGGAGCTGGATGAACACAGCAGGCCAAGCAACATCTCAGGAGCACAAAAGCTGACATTTCGGGCCTAGGCCCTTCATCAGAGAGGCTGTGTTCATCCAGCTCCACACTGTTATCTTGGATTCTCCAGCATCTGCAGTTCCCATTATCATTGATTGCAGCTAAGGCAGGTTATTTGAATAAATTATTATTTAGAAGGACAACCTGCAAAAGTCATGTTTGAAATTAAAACCAAAACTGTTCAGAGCAGAAATCAAAAGCAAACTTCTGTGCACTTCTAGTCGAAGAAAGATGAGCATGGTTTGCATCTGTGTACTATAGAAAGCATTGAAAAATCAGACGCTTCAGAGGCATAAGTTCAGTTTAAATGGTGTGTCAACTAAAGAGATTACAGGCTGGTGACTGAAAGCTCACGTAGAGGTGACTTTAAAGCAACATCTTGAAGGAGGGACACGAGAATTAGTGGAGAATTTTGGCAGTATACATTTTTCCTAAGCGTGGTTAACAGATAGCATTAATTGTGGATGAGAAGAATGGGGATGCACAAGTACCCAAAAAATATTAGCAGGGTGCAGAATGGAGGAGTTAGAGGAGGAGAAGGGAAGGTTATAGATGAATATAAACTCGACAATGAAAATTTTACACTTGACACTTTAACAGACCCAGAGTCAGCTAAAATGAAAGACAGTGGTTTGATGGATAAGTGGGGCTTGCTGTATAAGAAGCAATAGAGTTTTGGCAGATACAGGATGGAAGTGGAGATTCAATTGGACAACATTCAACAGTTCTTAATCTGTATGTAACATAAGTTTTTTTTATTTGTTTTCATCAGCACTTGCTGTCAGGTGGCAATTTTGGCAGAAGTGGTGACAAAGTGGAGCTGGAAATCATCAATTCATATCTGGAACTTCATCCATGCCAGTGCATCATAGTTTCAAGGAACAACATGTAGAAACTGTAAAGGGCCTCAAATAGATCCTTGCATGATTTGACCGCAATTGGTAAAGGAGTAAAAAGAGAAGCAATTGATGGACATGATCTAGCAACACAGAAAAGAGCAACTGATTTATAGCAGCCCACCAATTGGGACAGCAGAAAGCTGTTAGAGGGTGATAGAATTGATAGTGTCAAAGTCTGCTGCAGCTAATGATGAATGATGCACCATAGAAATTATAGCAAATACAGTATTAGAGAGTACTCATTCCTGACTATAAATTGGGATGTATCAGTTTGCAGCAAGTGCAGAAACCTGATTGTAAGGTTCATGGTGTTTTGACATGGACAACATGTGCAAGGACTTGGAAATGAAAGATTGTTTGCAAATTATGCGCTGTTTTCCAAAGCCATACGGGTTGGGTGACTTAGTTGAGGATGAATGGGTGAACGTGATGGCAGTTATTAAAAAAAAGGAGTATGATAGCATCTGATGACTTACTAAGTGTGCAGCTCTTATCTCTGTGACCTGTCTTTGCTTCTTCCCTCTGAGGCATTGAGGACCCTGACTTTGACCCTTTGAATCATCAGGCCACCTTTTGTTCAGGCTGATGTTTGACTCAGAAATTGTGATGTCAGTTGCACCCGACTTCATTTTGGACTTGAGGTGCTCGGACACCTGGCAGTAGTTATGAAAGGCTCCATACCTGTTGTCATTCCTTTATACTGAATCATAAAAGCTGTTTCTTTGAATTTCGACATTACTGAAGGTACATTTGTGCTACATAATGAAGACATAGAAAATATACAGAAGTCATAACTCAGTTCAGGTGTTCTGATTAAACTTGAAAATGAAATAAAATAGCCTTTAGCTAATTTTTGGTGTACAACTTTTATAAATGTGAAACTAATTCTGAGCACCCCATTACCCACTACCTACAAAGAGCGTTATATGGAATTGCTTGAATTGATGAATGAAGTGAGAAGCAGTGCTTGAAATGTACAACCTGTGCAGTTTGCAAAGAACTTCATACTACTTGGATCAGTGAAGTGATGCAAATATAATCCATGTTCCTGAACCCAGATGGAATTAAACCAATAACTTCTTTTAAGCCTGTAAGGGTGGTAGATACAGAAACCCTGATAAGATTTAAGAAGTATTTAGATACACACATGTGATGTCAAGGCATAAAGGACTGTGGGAAAAGTCCTGGAAAATGGGATTAGAATTGTTAGGTGGTTGTTTTTGACGAGTATTGGTGAGGGGCCCAAAGGCCTTTTACTGTGCTGTTGATCTTAATGACTTTATGACTATTTGATCACAGTGATGTAAATTCACAAACATGAAACAATTGGCATCAGAGAAGAATCCTTCCTTCAGTTGCAATAGGGACTGATTGTTCAGATGGCCAACTGGAGAAGGAAATCATTAAACATATTGCACTTTAACTGTTGCTATATCTATTCTTTTCTCTATCAAAAATAGTTATGAAGGGATTTCAGATGTCTGATAATGGCATGACCTATTAAGTGTAATCCATCTGTTCACAGTTGTGAATTAAATTATTTTCCTTTTGATGAGCTATTTTTTAACCTCAATGTTTTATTTTTGCCACAAGGCCAAGGTAGGTCAGTTTGAATTAAGCTTTTTATCAGGGCCTACAGTCGTACCATGTAACACTAAATGTGAGTAGCATAGTTGAAAGAGAAATAAATAAGGTTTGAGTACTGTTAAGAAAGATGAAAGAACAGGATAAAACTATTTCATATTTACTGCACCAAACTGTGTTCCAAAGCTTCAGAGGGGGAATTTTGTTAATGTTTCAGGTCAGGACCCTTCTTCAGAAACTGGGAGAGGGAAGGGAGTTCAGAAAGAAAGAGAGAGGAGGGGTGGGGTTGAGAAGGTGGGATTGTGATAGGTGAGTGCAGATAGTGATTGGTGGGGATTGGTCAGTGAGGTGGGAGAGACAGATAGCTGGGAAAGAAGATGGACAGGTTGTGTCAGGTCAAGGAGGTGGGGATGACAGGAAGGGTTGGACATGGAATGAGGCCGGGGTGCGGAGATTTTAAAACTGGTGAAATCCATGTTGAGGCTATTGAGTTGTAGGCTTCCAAGGTGGAATATGAGATGCTGCTCCTCCAGTTTACAGGTGGCGTCATTGTGACACTGGAGGAGGCCCAGGATGGACATGTCACCCAGGGAATGGGAGGGGGGGAATTAAAATGGTTCGCGACTGAAAAGTGTTGTCATTTGTTGCATACAGAGCACAGATGCTCTACAAAATGGTTTCTGAGTCTCCAGTTGGTCTCTCCAATTTAGAGGAGGCCACGTGAGGAGCAGCGGATACAGTAGACCAAGTTGATGGATATGCAGGTGAACCCCTGTCTAATGTGGACGGTTTGTTTTGTGTATTGAATAGAAATGCTCCACCCTTCCTCTCTCTGTTGATTTCTGAGCTTTCTTCCCCCTCCCCCATTTCTGAAAAAGGGTCCTGCCCTGAAACACCAACTTTCCTGCCGAGGCCCGAAACATCAGCTTTTGTGCTCCTAAGATGCTGCTAGGCCTGCTGTGTCCATCCAGCTCCACACTTTGTTATCTTGAATTCTCCAGCATCTGCAGTTCCCATTATCTCCTTTCCTACTCCTCCGAAGCTTCTTGGCCTGCTGTGTTCCTCCACCTCCACGCTGTGTTATCTCTGAATCCAGCATCTGCAATTCTTGCTTTCTCTGAGGGGAATTTTCTGTTACTTGAATGTGGCGTATAGCGAAAACTACAAATGATAATTCGGTTGCAACACTTTGCTTGCTTTATCATCTGCTTATGACTATGGAGATGCCAAACTGAGACCCAGGCTGTGGTGCTGGATGATGAAGATATACAGCACAGTCCAAAGAAGTGTGGGGTGCTCTCCAAATCTTTCTGGACTTTATTCAATCCTCTACTAATATTTCTTCAAAGAAAACAGATTACTCGTTATTATTTTGTGATCCTTTGTGGGAACTAGTGGCGAGATTGTCTGCAGTATTCCCCTGAAACAACCTCTCTGCCAAGTCGAGTTCCTAAGAATCTTACATGCTTCAATAAGGTCTGTTCTCATTCCATTTTACAATAAGTTCAGGCCAAGCCTACTTAATTTATCCTCATAAGAAAATCTCTGTATGCCTGGATTGACTTAATGTACCATCACTGGACTGCCTCCAATGCTGGTATGTCATTCTGTAGATACGGAACAATAAACAATCACATTTTCCCACCTCTGGTCTAACTGGTGCCTTATTTTAGTTTTAACAAGGCATCTATATTTCACAGGGAATAGAGTATAAAAATATTGGCCAACATTCCATTCGACTTCCCCATGAATCACAGAACTTGGATACTATGTTTTTGATTTCAAGGACTTCCAAATTCCTGCAGTCTGCACGGCAGGTTTCTGTGGTCTTTTTCTATTTAAATAATATTCAGCTCCTGTATTATTTTAGCTGAAGTACATAACCTCTCAGTTTCCCACATTCTGTTCAAACTACAATTTTTGTACACTCTTAACACATGTATGCTTTGTGCAAGTGTTAGCCACATCACTAACTTGATTGTGTCTTCCTCAAACTTAGTGATAAAGCATTTACTTCCAACATCCAAATCATGAATAAATTCTTCAAATAATTGTGGGCTGAGCACTGATGTCTGTGGACAAGGCTAGTTACAGGTTGCCATCCTGTATGTGCACCCTTTATTTGAACTTCTACTAGTTAGTTGATTCTGAATATATCTTAATATACTGTGCACCTATGCTAAAATAATCTGCTGATTGCTCAAAGGGAGGTCATGTAGATGGCAGCCTATCATTGGAAACAGATTTTCATAGATCAAGCAAAGGAGTGAAACTATGATACACGATTTCTACGTACAGATATGTGAGCTCTTTAGGTTGGGGCCTATAAACAATCAACATGTATTCCAAATGATGATTAGCTGGAATTAATGGAATTCCAAAAATATTTGAAGCTTTTATGAAGAGAGGTCATGAAAATATCTTGGATAGTTTCCAAAACGGTAATAAAACAGACCAATCAAAGGCTCAGTTTGTGCAGGGATTTGCCCATTGCATGTATAGATATATTCCATCAGCTGAAGATCATAGATTCACTTTGGTGGATTGGTCTGATTGTAAATTACAATGTGCTTGTCTAGTGCTTTGCAAGTGTGTTGGGTAAATTAGAGTCTTTGAGATCTTCAGCACAGAAAAGGCCCTACAGCTGATTATAAAGCCATAGTGTTATACAGTTTAGAAAGACACCATTCAGTCCAACTCGTTCACACCAACCAGACATCCCAATCTGACCTAGTTCCATTTACCAGCATTTGACCCATATCCTTCCAAACCCATCCGAGTCATATACCAATCAGCTGCCTTTTAAATGTTGTCATTGTACAGGTAGTTGTTCACAAACATGTTAGTTACATTCTTGTGTGACCTTGTACCATCGAAAATCACCACAGAAAGTTGTGTTATAGTGAAATCATGGTAGAAAAATTACTATACCTGTACAAAAAAAATTTACATTATCCAAACAGTGTCCACTATTGGCATTATAGCCAATTCATGTTAATGAAACACGCATTATAGCAGAACTACCCATATGCAGCTCTATGACTTCCCCTGTGAGCTCATTCCATAAATGCACTACCTGTTGTGTGAATAAATTATCCCTCAGGCCCTTTTTTAAGTCTTTCCCCTATCACCTTAATGTATGTGCTCTAGTTTTGGACTGTCGCACTCTCAGAAAAAGACCTGGCTACTCACCCTATCCAAGCCCCTCATGATTTTATAACCCTCAAGTCACCCCTTGGTCTCTGCTGCTGCAGAAAAAATCTTTGCAATCATTGCCACAGTAGCTAAAATTTGAATAGTATACAGTAAGTAGCCTGGTGGGTGCCAGTGCAAATATTCAATTGAAAGCTTGTGCTACGACAAGTTGCTTTCAGACATTAGAGACTTGGTATTTCTTTAGGAATTGAGCTTGATTTGAAAAATGAAGAGAGATCATATAAAATAGGATTGCTGAGACAGGCGGGAAAAGGCAAGAAAAAAGAATCTCAGCTCCAGTCTGCTCATGATTCAAAAGCAAAACACCCTTAACTCCCCCCAACCCCACAACAAGGTAAGTGTCAGAATGCAAACAATTTTGTAACTTAGATCAAAGCCTTCTCTGAAGCTATGAAAGGAAAGACAGACTTAAGCCAGCAGTTACAATGGTGTGAGGTCCCAAGAGTGGTGTTATGAGTGACAGTATAAGCGAAGGTCACATGCCACTGAGACAATCCACAAAGATCAAAATCTCAGCTGATGGATTTTTTTTTGTTGTCAAACTAAAGACAGTTCAACCACATCCATTAGCTTTGAACCTTCCCAGCAAAATACATTATCAAATAAACCCAGTGCAGTGAATGGCTCCTTCAGACCAAAGGGAAAGAATCAGAAAATCCACAAAATGTACTGCTTCAAACATAGTCGATCCAATCAGCATGAAATTTTATGCAGATAACAGGTTGGATAATATCGTATACATCTCTATTGATGCTGAAAATTGTAAATTCAGTGCTGTGTGAACACTGAACAAAAATAACACAATAAACAATTCACAACATTATTGAAACCATATCCAGGTTCCCCATAATAGTTAGTGTCATAAATACAGGCCACTAAATTGCTATCGGCTGTAGTTCCATGGGAAAATGTCTTAATTTTTATTATAAAAGAGGTGCAGGATATAATAAAAATAGAGTTACCTGCGCCAGTGCAACTTTTGTGCAAGATTTGAAAATGGCTCTTGATTACTGTCAATGTAATGCTTCTGGGTTAGAGCTTGGTGGACAAGTTGATATTTTCCTTTTGTGTTAGCCATTAGAGAGGGACGCCAGGGATTTCAGTTGCAGCAGTTCACAAACTTCTGTTATCCTATTGTCTGAATAGTATGAGTGAGACAAATCTATTCATAAATTCAAAATCCATAATTAATAGGTTCAAAACTTACTGACTCACTCAACCCCACGTGAAATAGATGCAATAGGGGGTGCTTATGTCACATAGTGAAGGCATGTCAAGTGCCATCTTCTCTAGAGGTAAGTCAAAACATGTCTGAACAGATTAATTAGAAATATTTAAATGCATGAAACACTGTACTGGTGAATAAGTAGTGACTCACTGAACATAACCCAGAGAAGTGTATGACCAGAATGTTTCCAGTCTTTCATGGTTGAATAACTTTTTTTCTTTTATACTATTTAGATTCATAGAATTGTATAACACTTACATTGTGGACAGAGGCTCTTTGGCATCTGCACTGACCCTCCGAAGAGCACCGCACCCAAACACATCCCCCATTCCCCTATCCTCCCCTGAAACTCAACATTTCCCATGGCTAATCTACCAAGTTTGCAGATCCCTGAGCACTATGGGCAATTTAGCATGGTCAATCCACCTACTCTGCATATATTTGGACTGAGAGGAATCTGAAGCACCCACTGGAAATCCACACAGACATGGAGAGAGCTTTTAAACTCCACACAGTCACCCAAGGCCTCAACTGAATCCAGGTCACTGGTGACGTGAGGCAGCAGATTCCAGTGAACCACCTCAGAGAAACTTGACAAGCTTTTGATGAATGCAAGTTTAACTAAGACCTTGAAGCACCAGTCATCGGCATCTCTCTAATTGGGACATTTCCTCCCCTTCGTTGCATTTCTTTGTTACAATGCTCATGGGAACTTGCAGTAAATTGTTGCTGAAACAGTAATACACTTTGCTGTTGGTGAGCTCTCCCTCTCATACAGTTACGTGTGCTATAGTTGAAATAGCAAAACGTGGAATATTTATGCTGCCTAGGTAGCTCATTAACTGCTTGAGCAGTGTTATGGTTCATTATTGTGATTGGCCAAGATTCTTCATTCTGGTTAATGAACTCTTCTGCAAAAAATTTGGTTTTCAAATCATGCATTGCTAGATTGATGTCAGTGATTCACACTGAACAAAAAGCAGATGTCTCATGTTTTATTTTTCTAAAATTAGTAAAAGAATTTCATAGACCAGATATGATGCTGTTTAGTTTTTGTCAACAATTTCAGGCGCATAAAGGCAAATCAGGATTCACTAACTCTTCAATGAAAAATTATTGTAGTGTAATTAAACCAAACACATTTCACTAAATCCCCAAGGATACAGTTGCAAGTGTGAACCTGTGGCTGTACAGAACAGAATGAATATGATCCTAATTGCACTAAACTACATATCAGAAATTTATCTGACAGGATTTATCGATGTGGTGACAACAGAGGCCCACTTAAACTGAGACAACCCAGTGTTGTATCGTGCAGCACTACCATCATAGTGTATGGGTTGGATTCAGGATAGATCCAACAGCTCATACCTCGGCATCCTTGAGGCCCTGAAGAAAGATAAAGTGTATTTCACCACAATTTGGATCTATCCAATCAATAAATCCCTCGATCGGATGTTTCCATATCGCCAGGGTATCAACTCTGGTTTAAGGAGTGCAAAAGACAGCTGTGAGCCCAAAATGACTTCAATTCTTTTGCTCCTCCTCCTTTCCCTAGCTTGAAGCATTAGTGTCAAGTTGGCAGCCGAAAAGGAGCTTGAGGATGTCTGCTGCCTGTTTTGTTGGCTGGTCTTTGATGACTTTGGTGAGTAGCTTCAGGTGGTATAGGGCCTAGAAATCTCCAGCCAGCTTAGGGTTGGTTTGAATATGTGTAGATGCAACTTTCTTGGTCTGACTGGGCTCATCATCCTGAGATGACAATTGCTGGACTTCCAATTCTTCCACCTGTCATTGTTCAATGGCACCTCTCTCACCCCATTTTGGGATGTACCTTGGCCCCTTTCAGCCAGTCAAGGCTAGAGCAAAGAAGCAGACATCCAGCAAATACCCCAATCGAAGCAAAACACTGTCCATGTTGGAATTCTGAAACAAACACAGAACGTTATAAAAACTCAGCACATCTGACAGCACAGATGGAGAGAGAAACAGAGTTTATGTTTTGAGCCCAATTTGACTCTACGTTCCTTCCTCAGAAGAGTGATTTGAGGGGCGAGTAGAGATGGGTGTGGTGGGCTGGGATCTTTTTTCGTTGGTTCCTGCTTGGGAGTGGGATTGAGAGGTGCATTTTAAAAAAAAAACAAAAATTGTTGTTGTCTATCATGAGCCACCAACCTCACCCAACAGGTTTTGTTAAGATGTTAGTGCGTAATGTCAATTGGAAGTAGCAGATTGGAGACCTTCTCTTGAGAAAGCTGCAGATATCCTGTCCCCCCTTCAACATAAACATGTTCCTTTTTCTCTTCTGCCAGCCTAGGAGCCAGACCTTCAAATATGGTACAGATCCTCATGTCAAGCACTAACATTGAGACAAAGACACACACACCTCATTCATAGTTATCATCTATATTCTTCCCTGGAAGAGAGAAGCAGTCAAAAACATTAGCATGAGTACACTGCCTGCATTGAAACATACAGAGAAAGATATCAATCTTAGGGCTGTGATTAACAAGAATGGATCTATGCCAAAGGGGTCTCATTAAAGGATGCTTCGGTATCCACGAAGAACTACATATGATGAAAAACAATAAAGCATTATATGGAGATAGTAAGAACTGCCGATGCCACAGTCAGAGATAACACAGTGGGGAGCTGGAGGAACAAGCAGGCCAGGCTAGATCAAAGGAGCAGCAAAGTTGCCATTTCGAATAGGCACCCTTCTCCAGAAATGGGGACGGGGAAGGGAGCTCAGAAATAAATAGACAGACGAGGGGTCAGGCTGGCGAAGGTAGGTGAGATGGTGATAGGGAAGTGCAGGTAGACAGTGGTGGGGATTGGCCTGTGAGGTGGGAGGGGTGGATAGGTGGGGTAGATGATGGACAGGTTGTGTCAGGCCAAGGAGGCAGAGATGAGAGGGAGGATTGGTCATAGGATGAGGCCAGGGTGGGGAGATTTTGAAATTGGTAAAATCCGCGTTTAGGCTATTGGGCTGTAGCCTCCCGAGGTGGAATATAAGGTGTTGTTCCTCTAGCTTGCAGACGGTGATATTGTGACACTGGAGGAGGCCCAGGATGGAAATGCCACTCGGACTGGGAGGAGGAGTTGAAATGGCTCACGACCGAAAATTGTTGACGTTTGTTGTGAACAGAGAGCAGGAGTTCTACAAAATGGTCTCAGAGCCTCTGCTTGGTCTGTGTTTGTCTGACATGCCTGAGATGTATTCATTGTGGAGCCACCTTTTCTACACTACTCTGTTCCCTGGCCAACGTCTCTGTCTCTGGCTTGCTGCAGAGTTCTAGCAAAGCTCAGCGCACGTTAGAGGAACAATACTTCATTTTCCGCTTGGGAACTTGCAGTCCTCCAGACTTGGTACCGAGTTCAATAATTTTAGGACCTCACTCTGCCATGTCATAGACCTTAGCATACACACCAGGCCTTATTATCGCATAGACTGCCTCTACATGTGCCCTGTTGTTAGTCACTAACAGTCTTAATTAAGACTTAGTCATTCTCCAAGCCAGATTGTTATCAACTTCTTTGTCTATTCAAGTGCTCTTGTCTCTCTTTGGGTCTAGCCCCACTGATCACTGTACTCCTTACACTCTCCCTATCTTGTACATATGAACCAACATTTTCCAAGATACGGTCAGTTCTGAGGAAAGGTCACTGGACATGAAACATTAACTCTGATTTTTCTTCACAGATGCTACCAGACCTGCTGAGCTTTTCCAGCAACTTCTGTTTTTGTTATTCACTTTACTTGGTCTTTTTTCCTTTTTAAATTCCTATAGAAATTCTTGCTACCCATTTTTACATTTATAGCTAGATTTCCCTCATAGATTAATTTATTTCTACTGGTTATTCTTTTCATCATTATACAGTGTTCTTTGTATTCTCTCTAGTCATCTGACTGATCAGTCATCTTTGATCAAGCCCATGCCTTCTATTCAAAAATGGACCTTATAGCCAAAACCAGAAATAAATATATAGATAAATTGGGAGACAAAGAAAAGAAGACTCCTCTGGATTTCGAGTCAAGGAGCCCTCAAAAACTTGAAACGAAGTAAATTTCCATAGGCTACAGTCATACCGAGGTTGTGATTGGTGGCAATCAGTTATCTCAGCTCCAAAGCATCATGGCAGGAATTCTTCATGGTACTATTCTCAACTCAAATGTGTTTTTAGTAGCTTTTTCAATTACCTAATTTAATAACAATATAAGACGCAGGAGCAGACTAAGGTCATTCAGCACCTTGTGACGACTCCAGCATTCACTGAAATCATGGTTGATTTGATAATTATCAATTTCACTTTCCTGCCTTTTCCCTGTAACAATTGATTCCATTACTGATTAAAAATCCGTCAATCTCAAAATTGAAAATACTTAATGACACAGCCTTGACAGCCCTCTGCAGGGAAGAATTCCACAGATTCACTCCCCTCAGAAGAATTTCTTTCTCAACTCTGTCTTCAATGTGTGACCGCTTATTCTGAGATTATTCCCTTTTGTCATACACAAAGGGAAGTAAATGTTTCGCATCCATACTGTAAAGCCCCCTAAGATTTCTGTACATATCAATAAGATTGCCTTTTATTATTTGGGATTCCATCGAGTACAGATCCAAATGACTCAAACTCTCCACATAAAACAATCTGTCTATACCTGGTATTAGTGATCCTTTTCTGGATTGACTGCAATATCACTATACCTTTAACTGGTAAGGGACCCAAAACTGTTCACAGTATTCCAATATAACAAAGTGTGAAGCTGGATGAACACAGCAGGCCAAGCATCATCTCAGGAGCACATAAGCTGACGTTTCGGGCCCAGACCCTTTATGGGTCTGGGCCCGAAACGTCAGCTTTTGTGGTCCTGAGATGCAGCTTGGCCTGCTGTGTTCATCCAGCTTCACATTGTTATCTTGCATATTTTGTCAGTCTGATGTTTTTCTCTCAGTAAAAATAATTTTTGGGAATGTTGTAAGCACTTACGTGGATCTGAGACATGCAAAGAATGAAGGCTTGTTACATTTAAGAGAATGGCACGTTGTTAAATTACGTCAGAGACTCCTGTGTAAGGCACTACGGCATTCTCCAGCATAGAACATAGAACATAGAACATAGAACATAGAACATAGAACATAGAACAGTACAGCACAGAACAGGCCCTTCAGCCCACAATGTTGTGCCGACCATTGATCCTCATGTGTGCACCCTCAAATTTCTGTGACCATATGCATGTCCAGCAGTCTCTTAAATGACCCCAATGACCTTGCTTCCACAACTGCTGCTGGCAACGCATTCCATGCTCTCACAACTCTCTGTGTAAAGAACCCGCCTCTGACATCCCCTCTATACTTTTCACCAACCAGCTTAAAACTATGACCCCTCGTGCTAGCCATTTCTGCCCTGGGAAATAGTCTCTGGCTATCAACTCTATCTATGCCTCTCATTATCTTGTATACCTCAATTAGGTCCCCTCTCCTCCTCCTTTTCTCCAATGAAAAGAGACCAAGCTCAGTCAACCTCTCTTCATAAGATAAGCCCTCCAGTCCAGGCAGCATCCTGGTAAACCTCCTCTGAACCCTCTCCAAAGCATCCACATCTTTCCTATAATGGGGCGACCAGAACTGGACGCAGTATTCCAAGTGCTGTCTAACCAAAGTTTTATAGAGCTGCAACAAGATCTCACGACTCTTAAACTCAATCCCCCTGTTAATGAAAGCCAAAACACCATATGCTTTCTGAACAACCCTGTCCACTTGGGTGGCCATTTTAAGAGATCTATGTATCTGCACACCAAGATCCCTCTGTTCCTCCACACTGCCAAGAATCCTATCCTTAATCCTGTCCTCGGCTTTCAAATTCGACCTTCCAAAATGCATCACCTCGCATTTATCCAGGTTGAACTCCATCTGCCACCTCTCAGCCCATCTCTGCATCCTGTCAATGTCCCGCTGCAGCCTACAACAGCCCTCTATACTGTCAACGACACCTCCGACCTTTGTGTCGTCTGCAAACTTGCTGACCCATCCTTCAATCCCCTCATCCAAGTCATTAATAAAAATTACAAACAGTAGAGGCCCAAGGACAGAGCCCTGTGGAACCCCACTCACCACTGACTTCCAGGCAGAATATTTCCCTTCTACTACCACTCACTGTCTTCTGTTGGCCAGCCAATTCTGTATCCAAGCAGCTAAGTTCCCCTGTATCCCATTCCTCCTGACCTTCTGAATGAGCCTACCATGGAGAACGTTATCAAATGCCTTACTGAAGTCCATATACACCACATCCACAGCTCGACCCTCATCAACTTTTCTAGTCACATACTCAAAAAACTCGATAAGGTTTGTGAGGCATGACCTACCCCTCACAAAGCCGTGTTGACTGTATTTGATCAAGCCATGCTCCTCCAGATGGTCATAAATCCTATCCCTCAGAATCCTTTCTAACACCTTGCAGATGACAGACGTGAGACTTACTGGTCTGTAATTGCCGGGGATTTCCCTATTTCCTTTCTTCAAGAGAGGAATTACATTTGCCTCTTTCCAGTCCTCAGGTACGACTCCAGTAGAGAGCGAGGATGCAAAGATCTTCACAACTGGTGAAGCAATTTCATTTCTCGCTTCCCAAAGTAGCCGAGGACAAATCTGGTCCGGGCCTGGCGACTTGTCAATCTTAATGTTTGACAAAATTTTCAGCACATCAGCTTCCTCTATCTCTATCCATTCCAGCATGCACACCTGCTCTTCAAAGGTTTCATTCACTACAAAGTTCGTTTCTTTCGTAAAGACAGAAGAAAAAACTCATTAAGGGCTTCCACTACCTCCTCAGACTCCACACACAAGTTCCCTATGCTATCCCCATCTACAGTTCCCATTATCTCTGATCACAGTATTCCAATTGTGGTCTGACTAGTATCTTCTATAATTTTAGCTAAACCACCCTTCCTGCATACACCATTCCCTTTGAAATAAACTTCCTTTGTCAGTTCAGAAATAGGAAGTTCATTGATAATTGCAAAATGTTTTATTCTGATGGTAGTTCCTCCTACAATGAAACAGTCTTTCATCATATGCAACAAGACTTGGAAACATCTTACCTTAGAACTCTATTAGTCAACATGTCTTGGAAGCTTAACTGACCAACTGGAAACATTCTTGCTGCAAGAGGAGGTCAGAATGTGGGCATTGTGCAGTGAATAATTCACTACTTAATTCCAAAAGCCTCCCCCGCTGCCCTCCGACCAATCCAACAGGCATGTGTGAGGATTGTGATGAAATGTTCCCTATTTGTCCAGATGAGTTCAACTCCATTAAAACCATCAGATAGATCATTTGCTTCATTGTCATCCTATTGATCATCTCACAAACATTCAAACTCTCTGCTGATGGCATAGGTTAGTAGCAGTATGTGCCACTGATAGCATGTCCTGCAGCAACATCTAAAGGTGTGACCTGTCCCACAAGGACAAGGATGGCAGATGCATGGGACCAACATGCCTGCAAGTCATAAATCATCCTGATTTTGAAATATATGTATCTCACTTGTTGTTTGGTCATAATACTGGAATTTGGCAGTACTTTTATCACTCCCTCTGTAATTGTAGCTGTCCAAAAAGGCAGCTCACCCACCACCTTAAGGAGGGCAGTTACGGATGATCAAAAAATGCTTCTCTTGGAGCAATAGCATATCCATAGAAATATTGTTTTCAATAAAAACTGAGATGTAAAATGCATCTTCGACCCAGTCCAACATGGTTGGTGACGAATCCTGAACTAAAATTTTTGCTAAATTTGTACCCAATTTTGTCAAGGCTCCGATAAATCTCAGTAAATTCACACCACTGTTCAAGAAAAAGTCGCTTGTTGAATATCTCTTGCAGGTCAAACATGCATATATTGGTCACATGATACCGTCATTAACATTTTCAGGAATTGACTAGGAATCAATTTAAAAAGTTTATAGATGAGTGTATGTAGTCTTAAAGAAAGAGAACATTTTGCTGTAGGAAGATTGATTGTGTTCTGTTGTTTACCCTGGTAAATTAGTCCTTTGAAGTAGGTTGTTCAGGAATTGTCTTAAGTTTATTTTTTCTTCTGCCTCCAGGTTCCCTGCACAGAACATTAATATCAGCACGAATTAATTCTTTATTAGGGCTCCCAACATTGCTGGTGTGCTCTGGATTCTCACTGCCTAATACTATAGAGGTTTTTTTTACACTCTCTCACTCAATTAAATTGACTCATTTCACTGAAAAATTTTTACTCTCAACCAATTTCACCCCATCATGGTTTTAAAGATTCACCAAGATTAGGTCAACGTTTTTTGATTAGGAAATGGCTGCCTGAGTGAAGTCTTAATTAAATAGCCAGACATTTTTCAGAATGCTCGAGGATCAGTAAAAGGATCATAGTCAACCAAATCCTCTTCTGTGATCTGGTCTGGCTGGGCCAAAAAAAAAGATTAATTCTGATTGTGACAGACCTTTGCTTACATCCATCACCACCAACAGTGTCAGTTTTGCAAGGACTGTATCTTTCTGCATTCAAAACCTGATATTGTCAGCTGTGATTGAAAGTGTTTCCAGAAAATTTTAAAACAAATACAGACTTTTCTGGTGGCGATACCACTGGTGGTGATTCCACTAGTGGGAGGCAGCTCAATGCATTCACATTTGCGACTTGGTCCCCCGGATGATGTTCCAACTTGTAATTTTGTGCACTTGTTATTAGAGCCTGCTGCTAAATTAATCCTGGACCGCTGGGTGGCTATGCTTTGACCCCTTTAAGTAGACCTGGGAAGGGTTTATGGTTATTAATACAAATTTATGTCCATAAGTGTATTGGTGGAACTGACTAACTCCAAATATAACTGCTAAACCTTCCTTCTCCATCTGGGTGAAATTATGCTCTGCATTTGCCAAAGTGCTGGATGCATACGCTGTTGGGCGTTTCTCTCCATTGGGCCACCTATGAGCTAATACTACCCTGATGCCATGTAGGGAGGCATCGCATTTCAAGACCAGATCTCGCTTGGGATCATAACATGCCAATACCTTGGAGGATGATAGCAGTTTCTTCACTTCGCTGAAAGCTATGGCTTGGCCATGCGATCAATTCCAAAGCTGACCCTTTTTTTAAAGAATTGATGATAAGAAGGTGCCAGGATGGAGGCCAGGTTAATTTCTGTAATAATTCACCAGCCTGAGGAAAAACTCAAGCTCCACTGCAAACACGGGAGCTGGGGTGCCTTTGATTGCCCTCACTTTATTTTCCAACGTGAGTTACCTGGTCTCATTGACTGTGCAGCCCAGGTAGGTCACTTGGGGTGCCTGGAACGCATATTCTTGCGTTTTAAGGCATGTGCCTACCTGCGAGAAATGCCTGAGGACTCTGTCCAAATTCTCTGAGTGCTTCTTGTTAATTTTCTATCTTATTCGCATGTTATCTAGATGAATATCACTCTGGGGTAGACCTTGTAAAATGTTCTCGATTATGAGCTGAAAAATCGAACAGTTTGGCAATACTCCATATGACAGTCTCGTATATTGGTGAAAACCCTTATGGGTATTAATTGTAGCTTACTTTTGGGAATCCTCATCTAACCGCAATTGCAAGTACACATGGCCCATTTCCAGTTTCATGAAGGACAACCCTCATGCCAGCTTTGCATTGGACTGGGTATTTATTCAGCTGTGAAACGTGGTTTGCCATTTGTTTGAAATCAACATTGATACTGTCGAGTCCATCTTGGAACCTTATGTAGTCCAATAAAATTCTTCTGATCTCCAGTGAGTGTAAGCCCAACCTGCTTAACGAGTCAACACTCAAAGTAAATAGGGGCATTGATTGAAATCAGCTGCTAGATCCCGAAAGCACCCGAGGAAATTTTAATCATATGGGAGGCCGATCAAGAAAAGACTGCACTATGAGTAGTTTAGACTAAAATTTGTCAGGGGCTACTCCTCCAATGACAAGTTGTATCCTCTTTTTGCTTGCCGCTGATAGATTCTTTATGAACTACCCTGAACCTAATGTTACTATGTTGTAGCGAAGCGGGTGCTGGGTTCCGGAGATTGTGGGAAGGTGGTCAAGGCGAGGAGTCCTTCATCTTGGAAATGCTTTTTTTCTGGGAATGCTGAGAGCTAGGTCTGGGATACTGTCTGTTGAGGAACCCATCTGAAGTGACTGGGTTGGGATGTTGGGGAGCTGGAAAAGAGGCTTCAAGTGGGGTGGGGACAAGAAACTCGCTCCAAGAAAGAGATGGAGAATGCTGCAAAAGGAATGGGGAGACAAAGAGGAAAGAGAGGTAGAGGCTGCAAGAACGCTGGGGGGCAAGAGAGAGGGGGAGGCTGCATTGGGAGAGGAGGATGAGAAGGTTTCATAGGGCAGAAAGACAGGAAGAGACAATGAGAGGAAGGCTCATAACAGAGGCAGTTTTAGGCTTGTTGATAAAGAATCCTTAGCTGACTGGGAGCCAGAAAAAGGTGTAATCACTGAAATAATGAAGTCCTTGCAATCAAATTTGGAATTTAACTTATGGCTACATACCCATGGGATCCTCCATGGAAGAAATATATTGTGGTTGTTGTTGTAATGACCAATGTCAATAGTTGAAATTTAGTCTGAGTTTGAAATCTTAGATGTCAACAAAAGCCAAATGCCTTGTTAAAATCTTCCAACTTTATGCGTATCCGATGCAAATGTATTTGCAGCAGTATCAATGGCCTGAGAAAGTTGTGCTTAGATTGGCCACTTTTTGTACGTGTGTGTGTAACTTCTGTGATTCATGTTGGAGGAGATTGTGACTCATCTGTGCCTGAGAGAGGTGATCCCTTTATTT
Source organism: Stegostoma tigrinum (assembly GCF_030684315.1). Lineage (NCBI taxonomy): Eukaryota > Metazoa > Chordata > Chondrichthyes > Orectolobiformes > Stegostomatidae > Stegostoma > Stegostoma tigrinum. Next base: position 44,079,804 of record NC_081356.1, on the reverse strand, counting down.
TGTCTGTGATCATATAAGAAACTTGTTCATTTTGAAGTATAATATTGCCCTTTTATCATTAAGAACATTTCAGTGGACTTTTTTTAAAGCTACTTTTGGATCAAAAGAGCTTTGGTTTGCAGAGATTATAGGAAAATATGTTATTGAAGAGATCACATTATGAGGAAATTATTAGTATCTAATGTTAAGGACAGAGTGATTGAACACTTGGATAAACATGGACTAGTTCGAGAAAGCCAATGTATAAATGAAAGGAGTATATCATTGACAGTATGGATTAATGAAATAGATTTGATCATTCTGTAAATGATCATGATCAAGGAATGATGGAGGTACAAAGACATTTGGAGGTTTAAATACTTGCATCATTATAAGCTCTGAGAAGGGAGACTAAGTAATTTCAAAGACTAATGGAATGCCTCCCCTTAGCCCTAGAGTATTGGAATATGAACAGTTGAGAGTTAGCTTACCAGTCTAGTGTGTTGTGATGAGACTGGATTTGAAATGCTATGTGTTTAGACCATAAGAAATAGGAGTGGAAGTAAGGCCATTCAGCCCATCAAGTCCACTTCGCCATTTAAATCATGGCTGATGGGCATTTCAACACCACTTCCCTGCACTCTCCCCGTAGCCCTTGATTCCTTCTGAGATCAAGAATTTGTCGATCTCTGCCTTGAAGGCATCCAACGTCCCGGCCTCCACTGCACTCTGCGGCAATGAATTCCACAAGCCCACCATTCTCTGGCTAAAGAAATGTCATCTCATTTCAGTCTTAAATTTACTCCCTCTAATTTTAAGGCTGTGCCCACAGGTCCTAGTCTCCCCGCCTAATGGAAAAACTTCCTAGCGTCCACCCCTTTTAAACCATACATTATCTTGTAAGATATGGTCACATGGTCATCAGACGTCAAGAAAATTAGATTAGTTTTGGAAGGGGTGAGATGTTGATTCCATGATTTATTTCAAATTAGCACAGAGATTGTGTTGCCATCACCGGTGCCTGGTTGCATGAGGATGGACAGCAATGACAAACATTACAAACAGGCGGCACAGTGGCTCAGTGGTTAGCACTGCAGCCTAACAGCGCTAGGGACCTGGGTTCGATTCCAGCCTCGAGTAACAGTTTGTGCAGAGTTGGCACATTTTCCCCGGGTCTGCATGGGTTTCCTTCAGGTGCTCCAGTTTCCTCCCACAGTCCAAAGATGTGCAGACTAGGTGGATTAGCCGTGCTAAATTGCCCATAGCGTTCAGGGGTGTGTGGGTTATAGGGGGATGGATCTGGGTCTGGGTGGGATGCTTCAATGGGTGGTGTGGACTTGTTGGACCCACTGTAGGGGATCTAATCCAAAAAAAATTATCCTTCATCTCACATGAACAGAGTAATGTCCTGAACAGCCAAAAAAATTATTGGTGATGGATAGTCTGAATATGGAACATAGTCAGCTCTCCATTGTTAACCACCACATGTTTATGTTCACCCTATCAGTCTGAATACATATCAAGCCTTTTATTGATCGTCAATACCTTATGCTATCACTTCGTTGAAGCCAAATTGCATGGTGTGCCATCACTCAATTGCAAAAAGAGCAATAACATCCTTTATTCCCAATTAGGACTCCAACTTGATAGTCAGACTTAAGCAGAAATGGAGAATGAATGAACATATTCTGTATCTATGGCTGTAATTTCCACCTCTTCCCAGAGAGTAGTTTGGAGGTGGCAGAGGGCATTTATTTTGGTTGGACTATGGCATTCGGGGGTTCAACTGCCTTCTCGTTTCTAACCCAATAAATCTGACACAGGTAAACTTAGATCATATATCATAGAAGCAGAGGTAGCCTATTCAGCCCATCAAGTCTACTCTCCATTTCAATAAGATTGTGGCTGATCTGATCATCCTCGATTCTACTTTCCTGTCTTTTCCCCCCATTATCCGTGTCTGTGTCTGTCTGTCTAACTAACTATCTACATAATTATCTATCAATCTAACTATATCTGTCTATCTATCACAGCCGTGAACATGTGTAATGTTCCAGTTCTGACAGCCCTCTGTGGTGAAGCATGCTACAGCATGTGACTGCTGGCAGTTGGGAATTAGAACATAGAACATAGAACATTACAGCGCAGTACAGGCCCTTCAGCCCTTGATGTTGTGCCGACCTGTGAAACAAATCTGAAGACCATCTTACCAACATTATTCCATTATCATCCATATGTTTATCCAACGACCATTTAAACTACCTTAAAGTCGGCGAGTCTACTACAGTTGCATGCAGGGCATTCCACGCCCTTACTACTCTGAGTAAAGAATCTACCTCTGACATCTGTCCTATATCTATCATCCCTTGTTTTAAACCTATGTCCCCTCGTGCTCACCATCACCATCCTAGGAAAGAGGTTCTCACTGTCCACGCTATCTAATCCTCTGATCATCTTGTATGTCTCTATTAAGTCACCTATTAACCACCTTCTCTCCAATGAAAAGAGCCTCAAGTCTCTCAGCTTCCACTCATAAGACCTTGCCTCCATACCAGGCAACATCCTGGTAAAATTTACTTGATTAATAATCCCCAGTTATGGGCCTTAAACTGCCATCATCATTCTTCAACCAGCATCTGTCAGGTAATGCATCATGTGGGAAACTCAATAAATTAATATTGTCCATATTGCTTACACGCCTCTATTCAAAGATACTGAGTACATCACCATCCAGAGGTGGGCTGCCCCTCTGAGTGCCACCTCTCCCCCCATGTTTCCAGCCCCTCACCTGACCTTAATGCCATCACTCATACATGGCCTGAATTCCCAGGTGATCCTGAGCCTTGGGTGGTTGCATTATCAGCTGTAGCCATTACTTCGTCTTTTATGGTCAGTTGATGGGCCTTTCCAAAAAGAGGCAGTATGAAACTCAAGCTGGCTCTCCCGCAATGGGAGAAGCCTCCACTGTCTCCATTAAATACCACAGACAGGCAAATTGAGGAATAATCTAGATGTTTACCATCTCAGTGAATAAATTGTTTGCGAATGGTTACTATAACAAATTAGCTCATGTAAAATTGATACTATTCTGAGACATAAGCAGCCCAATGTACAAGCGAGGGTGCAGTAATTAAAAATACATGTCCTTGGAAGCACCCACTGGGAATAGCTAAAATGGCAATTGAAATCTGACTACACTTGATTGAAATCAGAATGCTTTGGAAAAGTTGTTATAGTTGTCCTGATGTATGTGCAGTCTTTTTGCTGTTTGGAATATATGTTCATTGACAAACTCAATTAATTCCATGGATTTTATTCTTTTAAAGGCTTGAGCCATAAATATAATTAAGTATTACAGAATATTTGAAATTAGGATACCAAATGTTCATTGAAAAGTTGCTTTGAAATTATAGGCAAAATAACTAGAGATATTCAATTTAACTAATATCCAGTGCATGAAGCTCGAGATGGACATGCCTTTACTGCTGACCAGTCTCTGCAACACATTGCAAATTTATGGCTACGCTTCATGCTTACAAACAAGGGAAACTTTGATACTTCACTGGATTACCAGTAAAGTAAAGCTTTCAGGGGATTTTTGAAGCATTGGTATCGTGCCGACCTCTGGGCCAGGAGTCATGGAATCAAGTCTTAGTGCTCCAGAGGTCTTTCATGACAATAGTTTAATTAAAATAACAATAAATCTCTGTATGTGTCTTCTGAGGTTTGTTCTCTTTTCTCATGACAAGGTGAGGGAAAGCATACTATAGTGCATTCAGATTGCTTACCTTGGGCACAGGTGGACTGAGTTTACATTATAAATATGTAAATATCAGCACCCATCATGGTGGATGTAGTTTGCTTGAACTTACACAAGGCTTTTGATGAGGCTCTGTGAAAAAGATTGGCAGATAAAATTAAAGCACGTGGGATTTGGGTAGTGTACAGTCATGGATAGAAAACTGATTAGCAGACTGGAAACAAAGAGTATGAATAAATTGGTCTTCATCCGAGAGGCAATAAGGGGCACCAGACTGGATCAGTTCGGACTATATTTACTGGAGTTTAGAAGAAAGAGAGGGATTCTCATGGAATTTTATAGACTTCTAACAGGACTCAACAGACCAGGTACAAGCAGGATGTTTCTGATGACTGGGGGCGAGGTACAGCATAGGTCATTTAAACATTTCTTCACACCGAGTTTGGTGATCTTGTGGAATTCTCTGCAGCAGTGAACGTTTGAGGCTAAAACATGGTATGTTTTTTAAGAAGCAGTGAAATGTAGTTCTTGGGGCAAAAGGTATTAAAGGGCATGAGGAGAAAGCAGAAACAGTTTACCAAGTTGGATGACAAAGAAGATCATATTAAATGGTGGAACAAGCTAAACGAGCTAGTGACCCACCCCGATCTTATTTTTGATGTTAAATATCACAGCAAATCATCAGTACGTCTTGCCACTTCATGTAAACCCCAGAACAATAGTGACAAAAATAGCAGTTCATTTGCATTCAAGTAGCATTACTGGGATGAAAATTAGAAAGAGGAAGTTCCTGAAGGATCAAGAGATGCTAGAACATGGGTATTGTGCGCATAACATTCATACCAATCATTAACTGGCTCACAGTCCGTGTGCAAGTCAGCCTATGTCTGATGCCTGTATGGAAGTCATAAAGCTTTGTGCCAATAATTAACAAAGTTATTTTTCAATGGTATTATGCTATCAGAAACTCATTTTGAGACAATGAACTAAATATCACTGCTGGCAATAATAATGCATTTCCGTGATATTCTTTTGTCTGATATTTAATGAAAGCACAAACAATTAGAAATAAATGCTACATCAAAGTAGCTGACGAGGGAAATGATACAAACATGATTTGCATTCATTCGTTCATGTCAAGCTGAAAAAGTGGTAAGATATTGAAAGAAACAGATTGAAATTAAACTGAGTTACAATCACATTAATCAGCATTTTGGTGGTGATGCCATTTTCCCAAAGTAAAATATGAGAGATTCATCTTTAAACTCCAAGGAGGCTTAGTCTAACTTTGAGTATTTGAATTAGCAGTGTCTCACACTTACTGCTACAAAGCTTACTTGTCAGCCAGGATCATGCTGACAATATGTTCAATCATCCCAGCAGTGCTTCAAAGGCCCCTTTTGTGACCACATCACACTTTGTTTTTTCTTTATCTTTTCATGGCCGTCCGAGATTTTTGCTAAATTATGGCCTCCTCTAGCATCTATCAATACTCCACTGCTGTAACATGTGCTTACTAAAGCCTTCTTGAAACCAATAATTGCTTGCTTTCCTAAAAATCATTATATCTATGTGTTTAACATGTATTGCTGATGACTTAAATGTGTCCACAACAGGAATTGTAATTCATGCCCAAACACACAATTGTTGTTAAGATATACACACAAACAGAGACATATATGCAAATACTCTCATGCACGCGTGAGAAATAGATGATCCAGTCAAGTTACAGAGAAGAGGGAAATGGGATTTACCAACATGTATGATAGCAATGGTTCTTCTGCAGGGTACACTTTCTCACAATTGCAGGCTTTTATTTACCTTGCACAAATTTGGCAGCAAGATATTGTTACTGTACAGATCCTAAGTTCTAAGAGCGATAATGGGAACTGCAGATGCTGGAGAATTCCAAGATAATAAAATGTGAGGCTGGATGAACACAGCAGGCCAAGCAGCATCTCAGAAGCACAAAAGCTGACGTTTCGGGCCTAGACCCTTCATCAGAGAACTCTGATGAAGGGTCTAGGCCCGAAACGTCAGCTTTTGTGCTCCTGAGATGCTGCTTGGCCTGCTGTGTTCATCCAGCCTCACATTTTATTATCTAAGTTCTAACAGTGTTTGCTTTTACCGCTCACAAAATACTAAGGCTGGTAACAGTGAACACTGTTTTTCAGTATTTTAATACAAGCCCAAATCCATCCTACATTTTGTCTTTGGTAACTCAGCCACCAAAGGAATCACAGAGTAATGCAGCATGGAAACAGGCCCTTTGGTCCAAACTGGTCAATGCTGACCATGGTGCGCACATAACGAGCTCCAGTTGCCCACATTTGGTCCATATCCCTCTTAAATCCTTTTCATCCATGTACCTATCCAAAAGTTTTTAAAATGTTGCTATTGTACCTGCCTCAACCACTTCCTCTAGCAGCCCATTTCATTTTTACACCACTCTCTGCATGAAAAAATTTGCCCCTCTGGTATTTCTTAAACCTACCCCCTCTCACCTTAAACCTATGCCCTTGAGTTTTCAATTTCCCATCCACAGTGAAAAAGTCTATAAGGCATCTTTCTTCAGCTTACCCCAGTAGCCTTTATCATAAACCTTGAGTCAGGCAGTCATATCAATTCAGCTTAGATCAAAATTACACACTCCCAATGCACAAGTAAAACTCCTTTGATTGAAATACCCTTTGAAGCATTAACATAGTACTGTGAAAGGTGCACTTAGCATTATATATTGAACTGGCGATCAGTGTCAGCATACCTTTAGCTATACAGTTTCTGAGACTTTAATATGATCCCAAACAAGTGATTGCAGTTGCATTGCAACCCATATCCTATTTCTGCAACCCATTGTCCTGTTTATTGTACCTTCTCAAATTAATTGTTGAGCTAGGACATTTCATAGTTCACAAGTACTACCTCATTAATGTTTACATTACATTGGTAAGTTATTAATAAAAGTCCTGTACAAATTGTTTATCAACAAACCCCATTCACCACTTCAGATTGACCATGTCAGAATGTTGAGATTTAAAATTACCATGCAGCAGCAAAGCATGATGGAAGCAGAAATTATTGTGCTTTTGAAGAGTAATTGGATAAGCTTCTGAAGAAAAAAATATATGTTAGGGTTCGGAAGAAAGGTGGGGCATTTGGACTGGCTGACTCCTTTGTAGGAAATTGGTCATGAATATGACTTGTTAAATGGTTTCCTTCTGAATTGTAACTATTCCATGATGCATTCTTATGTAGCCAAAAAACTCGAATGCTCGAATCATTTATCAAGCCATTAGATACAATTTGATTATATGGTCCATGCCTGATCACTTGATTTGCCCCACTCTCTGTGTAACTTCACTCTACATTAATCACAATGACATGGTTAATATCAAAAATAAATAAATTCCATTGAGAGTTCAGGGGAGTGTTGTCCAAAAGCTGAACTTTAATGAAACCACATTGTGCTGCCCTGCATTATTCTAATCTCCACATTTCAAAATACATATTAAGAAACTGGGGGGAAAAAATGGCAACATAGAATCATGAAGATGATACTGAACACGAGACGATATGCATATTTTTAGAAACAAAGAAAATATGAGCAGGGATAGTCCATATGGCCCTTTGAGTCTGCTCTGCATTGAATATGATCATGGCTTTGCTACCTAACTTAATCACCTGTTCCTGCTTTTTTCCTGTACTCTTTGATTCCGACGAACTATATGTAAGTTCTTCTTGAAAATGTTCTATGTTTTGGCCTCAATCGCTTTCTTGACAGAGAATTCCATTGGCTCTCCCCTCAGTAGGTGAAGAAATTTCTCCTCATCTCAATCCTAAATGGTCTACTTTATATTCTTAGACTGTGACTATAAACAGATTGATGTTTTCTTTCTGCAGAAATGAGAAATTACCGGCATGGACTATTTATTCAAGGATTGATAAAGTAGAAAGAGAAGATAATTCAAGTTCTGAGGAGTCTATCATAGATCATAAGTATCACTTCATTCTGATTAAATTTAGTAGAGAATTTGGCCAAGAACATGAAACATGCAGCCACAAAGTGTGTTAGATAATCAGCAAAAATGAAATTAGGGGATACTTCATACACATAGTAAAGAAGTGGAGGGAGAAATGGAAAGATACATAATCAATCTTAGTTTAGAAAAAAAGGCAAGAGCAAGCTTACGTGGAATGCAAATGCTGCTATACATCAACAAGGTAGAATCACCTAATTCTGTACTGCAAACACCATTGGCTAGATTTTCAAATGGCCATTTGGTTGGAACTCACTGCAATTGTGATTTCAAAATTATAGTCCTGAAATTCATCTCAGAATCTGTGTGCATCTGGAAAGTTGGACATTTTTAAAAGGTGGGTAGTTGGCAGGAACAGGAAACATTACATCCGATTATGGGTTATTTTGTTTAAAGGCTGAGATTCCAAGATCTAGAACTTCAGATCAGCAAATCTGAAGAGTCGGGTATGTGTCATTGTCCAGCTGTCAGTTTGACTGTGGGAATGTCAGAAAATTCGTTTCTGTTAGTTAGAAACTGAAATTTAATGGACCAACTTGATCTAGTTTGAGAGGTTTATTTTGTGTGCATAATTGTGTTTCCTCTGTCCTCCAACTGCTGGCTGTATCACAAACTGTCTGCTCTATTTAACAAGGAAGCAGCCTGCCCCAACATGGTTGCTGTTTGATTTTGCAGCTGGTGCCAGGAAGGCAATCCCCACCTCTTACAGCTAGTCACTGCTTTTTAATGGACACTAAGATTGTCTTGTGCCTATTTAGGATATTTAAACTATACAAATGTGTGGGAAAAGCAGGAGAATGGGACGAAGGCAAAATGATCATTTGGTGAGCCGGGACAGACTCTATGGGCTTATTTGTCTCTTTTCAGTGTTGTAATAATTCTATGATTCCTCTGTAATAGATTTTAAAAGAGTACCATGTAATTGAAATGTTTTATTGGCCCTGGAATTTATTAGGGTGTTAAGTTTGTAAAGATGATATATTTTTATTTTTATGTATTTTTGATTTGGACAGAAATGAACTGTTTTAAATATCAAGGTTTCCAGAAGTGATTGCTGTATGATTTAAAAGCAAGCTACCAACATTTATTCTAAGTGCTGCATGTAGACATGCTCAGTCAGTGGAGGCATATGACTGCAGAGGGACCAAGTGATTGACTCCCATGTAGCAGTACAGCTTGTGATTTTGAACGAGCCAGTCAGAAGCCTTCAGACCTCCAAAAGGGGGGAGGTGGTGTCTTTTCCTCTGCAAGAAAAAGAGTCTTGAAGAATTTATTTTTCCTTATCATTTGCTGTAAGATGTAGCTTTTAACCAATAAGTCAGAGACTTAATAAGTTGTCAACTTGTCAATGTGCCTCCTGCGAGCAAATGAAAATTCCTGGAGAGGAGAAGTTGTGCAGAAGCAAGTCTTGACAAGTCAAAAGTATCATCTCAGTGAACCTTTTGGACAGGTACCATTTGAAAGGGCCTTCATGTTTTTTTTTCTCTCTCCACCCATCAATCTATTTTTCTTTCTCTGCCTGCATGTGTATGTGAGATAGTTTACAAGGGGATAGACATTTAATAATCAAATTCTATGTCAACAGTTCATAATATAGCTAAAACCTGTTTTTTTTATAAACATTGCAATTATTTTTAAGTACAGATATCCTGCTTTCTGTCAACCTATGTCTAAAAAGATAGGTTAATTTAGAAACATATGAGCTATAGTATGGCATTCAGCACCTCAAGTCTACTATGCCATTTACTAAGATTATAGCTGATCTGTGGCCTAAATCCATCTACCTACCTTGGGCACTTATCCATTGATAACCTTGCTTCGTAAAATTTATCTCCATTTTAAACTTCCATCACACTTTGAACAAACAAAGAACAAAGAAAATTGCAGCACAGGAACAGGCCTTTCGCCCCTCCAAGCCTGTGCCAGTGTAGATCCTCTATCTAAACCTATTTTCCAAGAATCTGCATTCCTCTGCTCCTTGCCCATTCATGTATCTGTCTACATACATCTTAAATGACATTATCATGCCTGCCTCTACCACCTCCACTGGCAACACATTCCAGGCACCGACCACCCTCTGCATAAAGAACTTTTTACGCATTTCTCCCTTAAATTCTCCCCTCTCATCTTGAAATCGTGACCCTACTAATTGAGTCCCCCACTCTGGGAAAAGGCTTCTTGCTATCCACACTGTCTATACCTCTCATGATTTTGTAGACCTCAGTCAGGTCCCCCCTCAATGTCCGTCTTTCTAATGTAAATAATCCGAATCTACTCAAACTCTCTTCATAGCTAGCACCCTCCGTACTAGGCAACATCCTGGTGAACCACCTCTGCACCCTCTCCAAAACATCCACATCCTTTTGGTAATATGGCAACCAGAACTGTTCCAAATGTGGTTGAAAAAAAGTCCTATACAACTGTAACATGACCTGCTAACTCTTGCACTCAATGCTCTGTCCGATGAGTGAAAGCATGCCGCATTGCCTTCCTGATCACTCTATCAACCTGCGTTGCCACCTTCAGGGTACACAGAACTCTCTGTGCATAACTTTCCCCAGGGCTTTTCCATTTACCATATAGTTTGCTCTTGAATTGGATGTAGAAATTTGTGTGTAGAAGTTTTGAAGTTTCAT